>NC_058499.1:24352606-24666474 GCF_020382885.2 Scatophagus argus
TCTGTCTAACGAGAAAAGAGAAATATTGAAAATGGCTGTACATGTAGGAAACAGACAGTTAACTGCTGGATCTCTATGGTGACTTTCAGACCTACTCTGGCTTGTTCTGTGCCACTGTGAACCCTTACAAGTGGCTCCCTGTGTACGATGCTGAAGTTGTAAGTGCCTATAGAGGCAAGAAGCGTATGGAGGCTCCACCCCACATCTTCTCTGTCTCTGACAACGCTTATCAGTTCATGCTTACTGGTAAGTCACGACCATGACAGTGTAGAATCATCAGTATATGAGGTTTCTGTTGCAGAAAAACACAGCTAATTCCTTTTTTTTTCATTTAACAGATAGGGAGAACCAGTCTGTCTTGATCACGTAAGTTGCACATTTGTTCACTTTGTTAAACACAATCAAGTATCTTGAACAAATTCTCATAAGTCTGTGTCTATACCTAGTGGAGAATCTGGTGCCGGAAAGACTGTGAACACCAAGCGTGTCATCCAGTACTTTGCAACAATCTCAGTTGGTGGAGACAAGAAGAAGCAGGACTCCTCAAAGGTGGGCATATGTTACTGTATGATGACAACATTTCAGTGTTCTTTAAATAAGGAATATTTTCCCAGTCATTTTCTGATATCAATTTTAAACTTGCATTATATACATATAGGGTTCACTGGAGGATCAGATTATTGCAGCCAACCCTCTGCTGGAGGCCTATGGTAATGCCAAAACTGTGAGGAATGACAACTCATCTCGTTTCGTAAGTATGGAGGGATTTCTACATAAGATATTTTTATATATATTTTCCATGAGGTGGGATATTAAAAACTCCTCTATTCCAAACAGGGTAAATTCATCAGAATCCATTTTGGCACAACTGGCAAACTGGCTAGTGCTGATATTGAGACATGTAAGTAACAATTCTCATGGTACATACAAATGATTGGAACTCAGAATTTGCAGACTGTGACCTGTGAACAACATTTATAGATCTGCTGGAGAAGTCCAGAGTCTCATTCCAGCTTCCTGATGAAAGAGGCTACCACATCTTCTACCAGATGATGACCAACCACAAGCCTGAGCTGATTGGTAAACAGACCGAGTTGTCGCATAATTTTAAACCTACTCACATCTTTCATGTTTAACAATTTATTGACCTTGTCACCTCTTTTTTTCTCTTCAGAATTGGCACTTATCTCAACCAACCCCTACGACTTCCCCATGTGTAGCCAGGGCCAGATCACTGTGGCCAGCATTGATGACAAAGTTGAGCTGGAAGCCACTGATGTGAGTGATCTTCACTTCAAAACATCGAAATGTATTATGTCCATCATATGTAATATCAGTACCCCTCTTTTGAATGCATTTTCTAAAGTGATTATGTTTTGTCTGGACATTTCTTTTGAAAACAGAATGCTATTGATATTCTGGGCTTCACTAATGAAGAGAAGATGAGCATCTACAAGATGACTGGTGCTGTGCTCCACCATGGTAACATGAAGTTCAAGCAGAAGCAGCGTGAGGAGCAGGCTGAGCCTGATGGCACAGAGGGTGAGTATTTAAGGCCAGGTATAAGTGCATAGCTTGGGACCAAAAGCAGAAAATTTCTTGGTCAGACTGGTTTCTCTTATGTCATAATGCAAAGTCTCAGTCACATACTGTATATATTAATTGTAAATAACTTAACTATTTCCAGATGCTGACAAGGTTGCTTACTTGCTGGGTCTGAACTCTGCTGACATGCTGAAAGCTCTGTGCTATCCCAGAGTGAAGGTCGGAAATGAGTTTGTCACCAAGGGACAGACTGTACCTCAGGTAACTGACACATGTTGGTATAAGTTTTTTGTTTAAATTGGAGTACATGTGTATTTCTATTACCAACAGGAACCTTCATGTGTGTGTTTCAATCAGTGATGGGTTAAATGCAGGGATTGTTTGGGATTAACAAAGTTAAAAAAAAAGAAAAAAGAAAAGAACCTGATTTAAGTGTTGATTCTTTTGTTGTATCTACTTCATTTAGAGTCCAGAATAATAATCCTGCATTTTACAAAAAAAATTTCAGGTGCTGAACTCAGTGACTGCCCTGGCCAAGTCTATCTATGAGAGGATGTTCTTGTGGATGGTCGTCCGTATCAACCAGATGTTGGACACTAAACAATCAAGGCAGTTCTTCATTGGTGTCCTGGATATTGCTGGCTTTGAAATCTTTGATGTGAGTTTCATTTCAAACAGCGCTGTAGCTGATGCTTTTCATGACAGAACCATTCCTATCTTCTTACTACCTGCAAGAGATTATGCTGAATATATGTGCTCTCACAGTTCAACAGCATGGAGCAGCTGTGCATCAACTTCACCAATGAGAAACTGCAGCAGTTCTTCAACCACCACATGTTTGTCCTGGAGCAAGAGGAATACAAGAAGGAGGGTATTATTTGGGAGTTCATTGACTTCGGCATGGACTTGGCTGCCTGCATTGAGCTGATTGAAAAGGTAGTCATTTCACTTTGTGATTCTGTGTATTAACTTATAAGTATAACTTGCTACTTTATAATTACAAATGTCTTCCCACTTTTTTCAAGCCTATGGGCATCTTCTCCATCCTTGAAGAGGAGTGCATGTTCCCCAAGGCCACTGACACATCCTTCAAGAACAAGCTGTATGACCAGCATCTTGGTAAAAACAGAGCATTTGAGAAGCCAAAGCCAGCCAAAGGAAAGGCTGAGGCCCACTTCTCTCTGGTGCACTATGCTGGTACCGTGGACTACAACATCAGTGGCTGGCTGGATAAGAACAAGGATCCACTGAATGAGTCTGTGCTGCAGCTGTATCAGAAGTCCTCAGTTAAACTGCTGGCTTATCTGTATCCTCCCGTTGTTGAGGGTACGATCTTAGCTACGATCAATTGAAACAAAATTGAAAAGCATGTGATCGTGTTAATGCCTGCTTCTGAAAAAACATGTCTGTTGTTATCAACAGAGGCCGGTGGTGGCAAGAAGGGAGGCAAGAAGAAGGGTTCCTCTATGCAGACTGTATCTTCACAGTTCAGGGTAAGGTGTAATATTGTAAACAGGTTATACTCAGTGCTTACATTTGTTCCATTTCATGACAAGAATTACCATTTTGAATCTACAGGAGAACTTGGGCAAGCTGATGACTAACTTGAGGAGCACCCATCCTCACTTTGTGCGCTGTCTGATTCCCAACGAGTCAAAGACGCCAGGTACATTGAAAACATAAACTAAATAAGTTTTGTTTTGTTGGTTTACTTTTGTACTGCGTCAGCAAAAGAGGAACTACTCATTCAAACAAGTAGGAACTGTCTTTCTACAGGTCTTATGGAGAATCACTTGGTCATCCACCAGCTCAGGTGTAACGGTGTGCTGGAGGGTATCAGAATCTGCAGAAAAGGTTTCCCCAGCAGAATCCTCTACGGGGACTTCAAGCAGAGGTATCAGCTGGCATTTTAATGTCTTTTTGATGCGGACTGTCCAAAGAAAACTCTCACACTGACCATAAACTCTCTCTTAAAAGGTACAAGGTGCTGAATGCCAGTGTCATCCCTGAGGGTCAGTTCATTGATAACAAGAAGGCTTCAGAGAAGCTGCTTGGATCAATTGATGTTGATCATGACCAGTACAGATTTGGACACACCAAGGTAAGCTTTTGGATTATATTCATACTTCAGTGTACTTGCCAAGAAGAAATGTTTTTAAGTACAAAGTATTTTTGTGTGAAATAAGGGGGAGAAGGATTCACTGTGTGAGTTAACGCTACGTTATTCTTTTTGTTTCAGGTGTTCTTCAAGGCTGGTCTGCTGGGTACCCTTGAAGAGATGAGAGATGAAAAACTGGCAGCTTTGGTCACCATGACTCAGGCTGTCTGCCGTGGGTACCTCATGAGAAAGGAGTTTGTGAAGATGATGGAGAGGAGGCACGTTGAAAACAGCAAATTCTGAAATATGGTATGGAAAGTTACAAACAACAGTGATATTCATAACTCAATGCCTTGTCAACAGGGAAGCCATCTATACTATCCAGTACAACGTCCGCTCATTCATGAATGTGAAACACTGGCCATGGATGAAGGTGTACTACAAGATCAAGCCTCTGCTGAAGAGCGCTGAAACTGAGAAGGAACTAGCCCAGATGAAGGAGAACTATGAGAAGATGCAATCAGACTTGGCCGCTGCTCTGGCCAAGAAGAAGGAACTGGAGGAGAAGATGGTGTCCCTCCTGCAGGAGAAGAACGATCTGCAGCTGCAAGTAGCATCCGTAAGTACATATCAACAGACAGCTGTGCCTTTTCTGGTTTTCCAGTGTTGATGTGCTAAAGACTATTTTCATAAAATGAACCAGGAATCAGAGAATCTGTCAGATGCTGAGGAAAGATGTGAGGGACTTATCAAGAGCAAGATTCAGTTGGAGGCCAAGCTCAAGGAGACAACTGAGAGACTGGAGGATGAAGAGGAGATTAATGCTGAGTTGACTGCCAAGAAGAGAAAGCTGGAGGATGAATGCTCTGAGCTCAAGAAGGATATTGATGACCTGGAGCTTACCTTGGCCAAAGTGGAGAAGGAGAAACACGCCACTGAGAACAAGGTGTGTAAATATTAATATATGCAGCAGATCAAGCAATATTTAAAGATTACCATGTAAAAACAACATCCTTCTTGCAAACTTAGGTGAAGAACCTGACCGAGGAGATGGCCTCTCAGGATGAGAGCATTGCCAAGCTAACCAAGGAAAAGAAAGCCCTTCAGGAGGCTCACCAGCAGACTCTTGATGACCTGCAGGCTGAGGAAGACAAAGTCAACACTCTGACCAAGGCCAAGACCAAGCTTGAGCAGCAAGTGGATGATGTAAGTTTACAAAATCTCTTTGGTTTGGCCAAGCAATATTCAATATTCTTGAACGTGATCATTAGCTCATAATATTGTTCAGCTTGAAGGTTCTCTGGAGCAAGAGAAGAAGCTGCGTATGGACCTTGAGAGAGCCAAGAGGAAGCTGGAGGGTGATCTGAAACTGGCACAGGAATCTATCATGGATCTTGAGAATGACAAGCAGCAGTCTGAGGAGAAGCTGAAAAAGTAACTCTTAGTAACTACTTTTGAATTTGAACAACCATCCTTTTAAAAATCGTGTTAAACTGTATGAATTCTTACTATGTATTTTATCATTTATTCTCATAGGAAGGACTTTGAAATCAGTCAGCTCCTTAGCAAGATTGAGGATGAGCAGTCACTGGGTGCTCAGCTTCAGAAGAAGATCAAGGAGCTTCAGGTGACATATTGTGTTAAATAAAATGTAACTTCATGCATTTCCATTTTGTGTACTAAAAGTTTAGTGAAAAAAACGTACCTCCATTCACCAGGCCCGTATTGAGGAACTGGAGGAGGAGATTGAGGCAGAGCGTGCTGCTCGTGCCAAGGTTGAGAAGCAGAGAGCTGACCTCTCCAGGGAACTTGAGGAGATCAGTGAGAGGCTGGAGGAGGCTGGTGGTGCCACTGCCGCTCAGATTGAGATGAACAAGAAGCGCGAAGCTGAGTTCCAGAAGCTCCGTCGTGACCTTGAGGAGTCCACTCTGCAGCATGAAGCCACTGCTGCTGCTCTGCGCAAGAAGCAAGCAGACAGCGTTGCTGAGCTGGGAGAGCAGATCGACAACCTCCAGCGTGTCAAGCAGAAGCTTGAGAAGGAAAAGAGTGAATACAAAATGGAGATTGATGACCTCTCTAGCAATATGGAGGCTGTTGCTAAAGCAAAGGTACACAAAACACAAACAACACTAAACTCTATTTTAATACCATAATTGGTATAGTAATTAAATAAATAAAATCTGCTCTTTGACATGATCTGTGTTTCCTTCATTAGGGAAACCTTGAAAAGATGTGCCGTACTCTTGAGGACCAACTGAGTGAACTGAAGACCAAGAATGATGAAAATGTCCGTCAAATCAATGACCTGGGTGCACAGAAAGCACGTCTCCTGACAGAAAATGGTATCTATTAGTTATCAGTGAATTATCTGTCATGTGTTCTTGAGCAAAATGACCCAAACTAAAGCTTCATGACATCTTCCACAAAGGTGAGTTCAGTCGTCAAATTGAAGAGAAAGAAGCTCTTGTCTCCCAGCTGACCAGAGGCAAACAGGCCTTCACACAGCAGATTGAGGAGCTGAAGAGACATATTGAGGAGGAGGTTAAGGTAAGAAAATGCAGAGTGTTTACGGTGTATTTGTTCTGTGTTATTTAGATGTCTTGCACACTGAATATTATTTCTTACATCAGGCCAAGAATGCTCTTGCCCATGGACTGCAATCAGCCCGCCATGACTGTGACCTGCTGAGGGAGCAGTTTGAGGAGGAGCAAGAGGCCAAGGCTGAGCTGCAGCGTGGTATGTCCAAGGCCAACAGTGAGGTGGCTCAGTGGAGAACTAAGTATGAAACTGATGCTATCCAGCGCACTGAGGAGCTTGAGGAAGCCAAGTGAGTAACATTCAAACAATTAATTGCTTGAAGCAACACTTGCAGTAAACAAATAAAAACTTTACAATTTGACATTTGTTTGGCTTATTTTTTTGGGCCAAACATTTTAAATTGTGGCACTACCTTCATGTGTTCATCAGAATTCTATTGAACCATATATAATTGTTTCAATAGAACTTCAGGCTTTTCACTGAGAGACAAACTGCATCTTTTTCTCACAGGAAGAAGCTGGCCCAGCGCCTTCAGGAGGCTGAGGAACAGATTGAGGCAGTGAATTCCAAGTGTGCTTCTCTTGAGAAAACCAAACAGAGGCTCCAGAGTGAGGTGGAGGACCTCATGATTGATGTGGAGAGGGCTAATGGACTTGCTGCCAACCTGGACAAGAAGCAGAGGAACTTTGACAAGGTGACAGTGTTTACATGATGTTGCATAACCAAGTTGCGCAAAGCATAAAATACATTTATTTGTTGTTATTTTGCTACATAACCAACTAAACTGAACATTGTGTTATTTAGGTGTTGGCAGAGTGGAAACAGAAGTATGAGGAGGGTCAGGCAGAGCTGGAGGGAGCACAGAAGGAGGCTCGTGCTCTTGGTACTGAGCTGTTCAAGATGAAGAACTCTTATGAAGAAGCTCTGGATCAGCTGGAGACCATGAAGCGTGAAAACAAGAATCTGCAACGTGAGCTTACTAGATTGTATTAACTATTATGGTAACAATACATTGTATTAACATAAGTATCTATTTAAATTTTACACATCGGGCCTTAACAGCATAAAACACATGCATCTCTCTGCAGAGGAGATCTCAGATCTGACTGAACAGATTGGTGAGACTGGCAAGAGCATCCATGAGCTGGAGAAGGCCAAGAAGCAGGTGGAGACAGAGAAGTCTGAGATCCAGACTGCTCTTGAAGAGGCTGAGGTACATTTCTTCTGGGAAGATCTTCTCAAACTCTATGGACAAATGTTTTACCCGAGGTTTGAAGGCAAAGAGTGTATGAATGTTTTATTCTGTGATATCATTAGGGAACTCTGGAACACGAAGAGTCTAAGATCCTGCGTGTCCAGCTGGAGCTTAACCAGATCAAGGGTGAGGTGGACAGGAAGCTAGCAGAGAAAGATGAGGAGATTGAGCAGATCAAGAGGAACAGCCAGAGGGTGACTGACTCCATGCAGAGCACTCTGGATTCTGAGGTCAGGAGCAGGAACGATGCCCTGAGAATCAAGAAGAAGATGGAGGGAGACTTGAATGAGATGGAGATTCAGTTGAGCCATGCCAATCGCCAGGCAGCTGAATCCCAGAAGCAGCTGAGGAATGTGCAGGCACAGCTGAAGGTATTGTAAGACATAAAGTTGCTGCACAGTCTATGGGCAGTGCACCAACATTGTGCCAGTCATATAATTATTTTGCTGATATGTTTCACCAGGATGCACAACTGCATCTTGATGATGCTGTCAGAGCCCAGGATGACCTCAAGGAACAAGCTGCTATGGTGGAGCGCAGGAACGGCCTCATGGTGGCTGAAATTGAGGAACTTAGAGCTGCTCTGGAACAGACAGAGAGAAGCCGCAAAATTGCTGAGCAGGAGCTGGTTGACTCCAGCGAGCGTGTTGGACTCCTGCACTCTCAGGTGAGCAAACCCCACAATTTCTTCGATGGTGTAACAATTGAACATTTCTTTCAAAGATGACGTGACAATTGGTTGTGATGACTTCAGTGACGAAATCTTTTTACCTTTTAGAATACAAGCCTTTTGAACACCAAGAAGAAGCTCGAGACTGACCTGGTCCAGATCCAGAGCGAGGTGGATGACACTGTTCAGGAAGCAAGGAATGCAGAGGAGAAGGCCAAGAAGGCCATCACTGATGTAGGTTTAAATTTCATTTGTTCTCATTTTTACTCCACATAAATTGCATTTTTTTCAAGGTATTTCTAATTAACATTTTATGCTTTCTGCTCTAGGCTGCTATGATGGCTGAGGAGCTGAAGAAGGAGCAGGATACTAGTGCTCACCTGGAGAGGATGAAGAAGAACCTGGAGGTGGCTGTTAAGGACTTGCAGCATCGTCTGGATGAGGCTGAGAACCTGGCCATGAAGGGTGGCAAGAAGCAGCTCCAGAAACTTGAGTCTAGGGTAAGATAATTCTCTTAACATTTGCATGGTCGAACAAATGTACGAAACCATAGGGATCCTAAACATTTTATGAATTTTGTGGTTTTCTGAAGGTGCGTGAGCTGGAGGCAGAGGTTGAGGCTGAGCAGAGGCGTGGAGCAGATGCTGTGAAGGGTGTCCGCAAATACGAGAGGAGGGTGAAGGAGCTCACCTATCAGGTAAAACTCCATTAACATTTGACATGTACAGTACAATTCAATACAATATACAAATAAAAATATTTAAACATCCAAATCTATATTTTCTATTACAGACCGAGGAGGACAAGAAAAACGTTACCAGGCTGCAGGATCTGGTTGACAAGTTGCAGCTGAAGGTGAAGGCCTACAAGAGGCAGGCTGAGGAAGCGGTAAGGACAACACTTTATTTTAAACCATGTACACCTGATCTGGTTGGCCTTTCAGAATATTCAAACATTTTTCCACATCTTTAATTTCAGGAGGAACAGGCCAACGTTCACCTGTCCAAGTGCAGGAAGATCCAGCATGAGCTGGAGGAGGCTGAGGAGCGTGCTGATATTGCAGAGTCTCAGGTCAACAAACTGAGGGCAAAGAGCCGTGACAGTGGAAAGGTAAATAGCTTTGTGTAATATCATGAAAAAGGCAATCATCATTCTTTAATTTGTGTCCATCAGAATGTTAGAGCAGAATCTCTACAGCAATATGTTCACACCTTTCACAGTGTTGGGTTTAAATAATATAGGATTAACTGATCAAAATTATTGTCACTTCAGGCTCCTTAAAATCAAACTCACACAACCCATTTATCTTTTTTTTTTTTTTTTACAGGGAAAAGAAGCAGCTGAGTAAAATACACTGAATGTTTCACTGTGTTGAATCATATAATATGATAGAACTGATGATGAAACAATAAAGTTTAAGGAATTGCTTTTAAATTGTTGTGTGTAATACTTTCATACCTTATTTTCTTCTAAAAGGTAGTTAATGTGTGAACTGAACCAGATCAGTAACTAAATAATATGCACAATCCTGAATTAATGTCAAATGCTGTTTTTTTATTGTGATGTGAAACATAAAATAAGCTGTTTAATGTTAAAGCTTCCCCTGAGACATTATCAATGTGTCACTCATACAGTCCAGAGTTTTCTGGCAACCAGCGACCTGACGACAAAAAGTTGCTAAAACAATCCTTAACATTTGAGGTGTATGGACAGCTCATAGCATGTCCCTGATGTGCAGAGAAACTTAATCCCCAAGCTGGCCTGTGAGCACCTTTGTGTTCGTCAGGATATGTTCATGAAACACATTATGGGTAAAAAAGTAAATGTGCACCACTCAAATCATATTTAATCCAAACATCCAAGATCCAAATCCGAGATGAACTCTATCATACCATTGGCAGGTCTGAAACAGCATTGATAAGGAACCACAACTTTGTTTGGCTCTGCTCAGAGAGCAGTAAGCCTCACTTGCTCTCAAATTCAACTAATGTCAGTTTTCAGCTATATAAATCTTGAATTAAATACAGAGAACATTAATCACAATATATACATTAACAATAACATTTATATAGATCAGTCAGACCACAGAGCCAAGCATGTGACTGAACCTGACCTGATATTTCAGTACCACATGGTAAAGGATAAATCACATGACAGTGTCAGCTGTTGTGTAATAGCTGGTTTTAAGATGTCCTGACACCTGCACAAAAACACAGAATGTATGCACACATATTTAAACATACATTCAAAAGGAACTATTAATTCGAAGTGTGATGTGAGAGATTAATGAGTGAACTTAAATTTCAAATAAACATTTGTGAATGTAAATTACTCTTTATCACAGGGGATTTTTTCCTTTCAGTTTGCAAATTATAATGTGATTGCACTATGCTGAGTGATAATTGAATGCAGACATTTTCAGGGTGTTTTTCACACTGCAAGTTCAACACTATTGCTTGTGACATTTAAAAATGGTATTGCTCAACAACGGGAATAGTTGACATTTAAAATGCAGCCAAAAATGGACTTGAAGCTCTGTCTGCAGAGTCAGTTAAAGCGTTAATAGCTTGACATATGAGTGTGAATACCATAGACATATCTCTTACACCTTATCACAAGTAGCAGTTACATATTTTTAATTATTTACTGATTGTGAAATTATTTACATTTCCACTGTTATTCCATTTAGTATTTATAATTCCAAATTTGCATTTAATCCTACAAATTAAAGAATATGTGAGATGATTAGAAAAGGGCCAACATGTGTATTTATACTCTGACTAGTATGTTTCAACAATTTACTCAAATCAGTGAATAACCAGTTCATTAAAAAATTGAAAACTAGTTACATTTTTTAAGTGGGGGTTATCACAAATTCAAGATGTGCCTTTGCTGATGGAAACCTGAAACATAAGATGCATGTACCGGCAGCAAATGCCAAACTCTATGCATCAGCTGTTGTCCCAACCATATTTGGCTTGTGTCCCATATTTAACTTCTGCTTTGTAAGCAACATACAATCAATGCAAGTATTCCAGTAATTCCAGACTGTGAGTGTGGTAAAAGATCTAAGAAGTGCATATTTTTTTCATCTACTTTCTTTTTAATTATGTAAATATGATGCTTCAGACAACAGTAGTCAAAATATACAGTAGTGTTACACAGTATGACGCAAAGAAGGGCATTTTTTAATTCATACATTTTTTAATTAATTCTTAATTATTGTGTCAACAATAACTGAAGCTGGGTATGTTTTAATTCATTTCACACATGAAGAAAAAGTTTAATTAAGCAAATATTGATATTTTTAAGTCCATAAATATAAATAAATAAATATTAATATATGTGTGTTTTCAACTTTATAGCCTTAGCTTAATAAATTGCTCGAAAATGAAATTAGGATTTAGCATACACATTGAATTTAGTTGAACTTAGATTAGATTACATTAAATAAGTATGTTAGTGGTATTAATACACATAAAAAACCCCTAGAGTAAGTCAGCTGGTGGCAGAAATTTAGGATCCAAGCAATACCCTAAAAGGGCCATCACAAAAACAGATTTAAATTTAATTTGCTCTCTGTAACTTGCCCAAAGACAATGAAGTAAAGCCAAAAGCTGCTCCTTACAGCTGCAGCAATTGATGAGGCTGATTAGTTACAAGGCGGCAAGAGCTGCCCTAAAGAATCTTGTTTGGATTTGCAAAGTTGAGATTTACAAGAAAGAGATGTGGGGCAACAAAAACAGTTCAGTCTGTTCAGCAAATATGACTTACATTTGAAGTAACTAACTTACCAGTTCCAATCACATTGATATTTTACACATAAAATAATAACTAGAAACCTTAAATAGCCTTAAAAATGTGGAAATTTACTTTCTGACATAAATTTAAAAAAATAGAAAAAAAACAGGCTGAAGGACTGATAGCTCAAAGTGAAAGCTGAGGATGATGAACAGCAAGAGCTCCCTTTCCCTGCATTTCAAACCTGAAAACTGTAATCAGTTAAAAAGCTGACAGATCTGGAACATCTGGGGTCATGATAATTATGGTACCTAAAAATGGGGTGAGAGGAAAACAAATGAAAAATCCTCACATGATCTTTCATTATTTAATATTTCGACATTGTTATGAAGCATAACTGGAAATGATAACATACGCATCAAATATCTGTACTGCTTTTTGCAAAGCATAGCTATGAGCTGTTTTAAAACTGATTAAATGGCAAAAGTGAAGCTTACTTCTTTCACAGTTTAGAGACAACAGTAACAATAACTTCTACATCACTTCATTAATTCACAACATTTCATTTACCGGTGCTAAGAATATCTATATTATTTTGGGATGTTCTGGAATCACAGCCTAGCCTGAACTCGCGTCACTGCATGCTGGCAATCACACACTGTTGCCATTAAAACATTCAAATCTGGAAAAAGGTGGCAGCTTGCGAGAACTTTTTTTTTTTTTTTAAATATTCTATAACTCCTGAACTGCTCTGGAAAACAGTGTTCAAAACTGCTTAAAGCTAATAATTGTACAGTGAAGAGTTGTTGTTTTGTTTTTTTTTAACCATCTTACTCTATCTGACACATCAGGAGAACATATTTTGAAATCAGAATGGAATCATTACTGTTGGACAAATAGTCAAAGAAAATATTTGAGCATTTAAAGAACTCTGCTCGAAATGATTTACAGATGCACAGTGTCAACAGTGATGAATAAAAGTGAAGGATTTGCGATAAAATCAGCAACACTTTGAAGTGAAAAAGTTAGTATCGTAAAAAGGCAGAAAATACACTTGAAGTCATGGTCACACTTGTAAAGTGGGAGAGCGAGTGAAATGTGTAACATGTATAGAAATGTGGGTTGATTAAAATATCCATTCCATCATCTGCATGACACAGACACCTAAGAAATTTGTTTGTTTGAAGCCATTCTTGTTGTCATGGTGTAAATGACAGCCAAGGCAGTCAGTCAGACATAGTCTGCAGCAATTTAAAGATGTTTAACATAAATTAAAAAATGAAACAGAACTGCTATTTTTGCACCCCTCCTTTTTACTAAAAGACCTAACAATGTCATGTTGTGAAAGACATTAATTGAAGAAAGTAAAAAGAAATCTTCATTTTTGGATGTTTTGTTTGTCAGTCTGTAAGGCTGACATCCAAACATCCATAAGTAGTTCATTTATAGTACATTTATTGACTAGCAGCACCTGTTTCAATGTACATCTGCTTAGACTGTTATCCACACCATATTTGCATGTGTCCCATATTTAACTTTTACTACGTAGGCAAGCCAGATTGAATATAAGGAGTCAAAGGGTGCAGACCAGTGTGTGGTTGAAGACCCTTTGAGACTCCTGCTTGTGGTAAGTTTGACTTCTATCTGCTTTAAACCATTTAAATGATTTCATGATAGAAATGCATTAAAATATTTACTAATTATTTCTCACAACTACAACCAATTTGCTGAAAACATGTGGTGTACTCTACAGGGCCACAGGATATAGGTTAAGAGACTTTTGACAGAGGGAGAGCCAGGTATGAAAATTTTTCAGTTATGTTTTATTTGTACATATTTTATGTGAAACATTTTATTCAGCAGCAGTTTTCATCATGATAGTGTTAATTTATCATGCTCAGTACTTGCAGAATTTGAACGAGCAAAGTGAAGTAACTTGTACTGATGCAGAGATATAAATTTAAGAGAGATCTGTTAATAATTTAGTTAATTCTGTGCTATTACCACATGGCCTTTGTTTTAAAACAAAAGAAAAAGATTTATAACATTACTTTATGTGTAATTAACTCATAGAAGGAAACTGCCACCATGAGTACGGACGACGGAGATGGCCGTTTATGGCAAAGCTGCCATTTACCTCCGTAAGCCAGAGAAGGAGAGAATTGAGGCTCAAAACAAACCTTTTGATGCCAAGTCTGCCTGCTACGTGGCTGATGCTAAGGAGCTGTACTTAAAGGGGACAATCATCAAGAAAGATGGTGGCAAAGTCACTGTCAAAGTCCTGGATACTCAGGAGGTTGGTACCACAAAGTCAGATTCACTTAGGAATTCAGTGTGATCAGTTCTCATTGTGACAAATGTCCTGTTCCAGGAGAGGACAGTCAAAGAAGATGACGTCTCTCCAATGAATCCTCCCAAGTTCGACAAAATTGAGGACATGGCCATGATGACCCATCTCAATGAAGCCTCTGTGCTGTATAACCTCAAAGAGCGTTATGCAGCATGGATGATCTACGTAAGACAATCTGTCTAACGAGAAAAGAGAAATATTGAAAATGGCTGTACATGTAGGAAACAGACAGTTAACTGCTGGATCTCTATGGTGACTTTCAGACCTACTCTGGCTTGTTCTGTGCCACTGTGAACCCTTACAAGTGGCTCCCTGTGTACGATGCTGAAGTTGTAAGTGCCTATAGAGGCAAGAAGCGTATGGAGGCTCCACCCCACATCTTCTCTGTCTCTGACAACGCTTATCAGTTCATGCTTACTGGTAAGTCACGACCATGACAGTGTAGAATCATCAGTATATGAGGTTTCTGTTGCAGAAAAACACAGCTAATTCCTTTTTTTTTCATTTAACAGATAGGGAGAACCAGTCTGTCTTGATCACGTAAGTTGCACATTTGTTCACTTTGTTAAACACAATCAAGTATCTTGAACAAATTCTCATAAGTCTGTGTCTATACCTAGTGGAGAATCTGGTGCCGGAAAGACTGTGAACACCAAGCGTGTCATCCAGTACTTTGCAACAATCTCAGTTGGTGGAGACAAGAAGAAGCAGGACTCCTCAAAGGTGGGATATGTTATTACATGATGATAACATTTCAGTGTTTTTTAGGAATATTTTCCCAGTCATTTTCTGATATCAATTTTAAACTTGCATTATATACATATAGGGTTCACTGGAGGATCAGATTATTGCAGCCAACCCTCTGCTGGAGGCCTATGGTAATGCCAAAACTGTGAGGAATGACAACTCATCTCGTTTCGTAAGTATGGAGGGATTTCTACATAAGATATTTTTATATATATTTTCTGTGTGGTGGGATATTAAAAACTCCTCTATTCCAAACAGGGTAAATTCATCAGAATCCATTTTGGCACAACTGGCAAACTGGCTAGTGCTGATATTGAGACATGTAAGTAACAATTCTCATGGTACATACAAATGATTGGAACTCAGAATTTGCAGACTGTGACCTGTGAACAACATTTATAGATCTGCTGGAGAAGTCCAGAGTCTCATTCCAGCTTCCTGATGAAAGAGGCTACCACATCTTCTACCAGATGATGACCAACCACAAGCCTGAGCTGATTGGTAAACAGACGTGTTGCGCATAATTTTAAACCTACTCACATCTTTCATGTTTAACAATTTATTGACCTTGTCACCCCTTTTTTCTCTTCAGAATTGGCACTTATCTCAACCAACCCCTACGACTTCCCCATGTGTAGCCAGGGCCAGATCACTGTGGCCAGCATTGATGACAAAGTTGAGCTGGAAGCCACTGATGTGAGTGATCTTCACTTCAAAACATCGAAATGTATTATGTCCATCATATGTAATATCAGTACCCCTCTTTTGAATGCATTTTCTAAAGTGATTATGTTTTGTCTGGACATTTCTTTTGAAAACAGAATGCTATTGATATTCTGGGCTTCACTAATGAAGAGAAGATGAGCATCTACAAGATGACTGGTGCTGTGCTCCACCATGGTAACATGAAGTTCAAGCAGAAGCAGCGTGAGGAGCAGGCTGAGCCTGATGGCACAGAGGGTGAGTATTTAAGGCCAGGTATAAGTGCATAGCTTGGGACCAAAAGCAGAAAATTTCTTGGTCAGACTGGTTTCTCTTATGTCATAATGCAAAGTCTCAGTCACATACTGTATATATTAATTGTAAATAACTTAACTATTTCCAGATGCTGACAAGGTTGCTTACTTGCTGGGTCTGAACTCTGCTGACATGCTGAAAGCTCTGTGCTATCCCAGAGTGAAGGTCGGAAATGAGTTTGTCACCAAGGGACAGACTGTACCTCAGGTAACTGACACATGTTGGTATAAGTTTTTTGTTTAAATTGGAGTACATGTGTATTTCTATTACCAACAGGAACCTTCATGTGTGTGTTTCAATCAGTGATGGGTTAAATGCAGAAAGTAATTTAATCCCAGTTTGGATTAACAAAGTTAAAAAAAAAAGAACCTGATTTAAGTGTTGATTCTTTTGTTGTATCCTTCATTTAGAGTCCAGAATAATAATCCTGCATTTTTTTCAGGTGCTGAACTCAGTGACTGCCCTGGCCAAGTCTATCTATGAGAGGATGTTCTTGTGGATGGTCGTCCGTATCAACCAGATGTTGGACACTAAACAATCAAGGCAGTTCTTCATTGGTGTCCTGGATATTGCTGGCTTTGAAATCTTTGATGTGAGTTTCATTTCAAACAGCTCTGTAGCTGATGCTTTTCATGACAGAACCATTCCTATCTTCTTACTACCTGCAAGAGATTATGCTGAATATATGTGCTCTCACAGTTCAACAGCATGGAGCAGCTGTGCATCAACTTCACCAATGAGAAACTGCAGCAGTTCTTCAACCACCACATGTTTGTCCTGGAGCAAGAGGAATACAAGAAGGAGGGTATTATTTGGGAGTTCATTGACTTCGGCATGGACTTGGCTGCCTGCATTGAGCTGATTGAAAAGGTAGTGTTTCACTTTGTTTCTGTATTACTTATAAGTATAATACACCATGCTAGTTTATAATTACAAATGTCTTCCCACTTTTTTCAAGCCTATGGGCATCTTCTCCATCCTTGAAGAGGAGTGCATGTTCCCCAAGGCCACTGACACATCCTTCAAGAACAAGCTGTATGACCAGCATCTTGGTAAAAACAGAGCATTTGAGAAGCCAAAGCCAGCCAAAGGAAAGGCTGAGGCCCACTTCTCTCTGGTGCACTATGCTGGTACCGTGGACTACAACATCAGTGGCTGGCTGGATAAGAACAAGGATCCACTGAATGAGTCTGTGCTGCAGCTGTATCAGAAGTCCTCAGTTAAACTGCTGGCTTATCTGTATCCTCCCGTTGTTGAGGGTATGATAATCTATACGGTAATTGAAACAAAATTGAAAAGCATGTGATCGTGTTACTGCCTGCTTCTGAAAAAACATGTCTGTTGTTATCAACAGAGGCCGGTGGTGGCAAGAAGGGAGGCAAGAAGAAGGGTTCCTCTATGCAGACTGTATCTTCACAGTTCAGGGTAAGGTGTAATATTGTAAACAGGTTATACTCAGTGCTTATTTGTTCCATTTCATGACAAGAATTACCATTTTGAATCTACAGGAGAACTTGGGCAAGCTGATGACTAACTTGAGGAGCACCCATCCTCACTTTGTGCGCTGTCTGATTCCCAACGAGTCAAAGACTCCAGGTACATTGAAAACATAATCTAAATAAGTTTTGTTTTGTTGGTTTACTTTTGTACTGCGTCAGCAAAAGAGGAACTACTCATTCAAACAAGTAGGAACTGTCTTTCTACAGGTCTTATGGAGAATCACTGGTCATCCACCAGCTCAGGTGTAACGGTGTGCTGGAGGGTATCAGAATCTGCAGAAAAGGTTTCCCCAGCAGAATCCTCTACGGGGACTTCAAGCAGAGGTATCAGCTGGCATTTTAATGTCATTTTGATGCGGACTGTCCAAAGAAAACTCTCACACTGACCATAAACTCTCTCTTAAAAGGTACAAGGTGCTGAATGCCAGTGTCATCCCTGAGGGTCAGTTCATTGATAACAAGAAGGCTTCAGAGAAGCTGCTTGGATCAATTGATGTTGATCATGACCAGTACAGATTCGGACACACCAAGGTAAGCTTTTGGATTATATTCATACTTCAGTGTACTTGCCAAGAAGAAATGTTTTTAAGTACAAAGTATTTTTGTGTGAATTAAGGGGGAGAAGGATTCACTGTGTGAGTTAACGCTACGTTATTCTTTTTGTTTCAGGTGTTCTTCAAGGCTGGTCTGCTGGGTACCCTTGAAGAGATGAGAGATGAAAAACTGGCAGCTTTGGTCACCATGACTCAGGCTCTCTGCCGTGGGTACCTCATGAGAAAGGAGTTTGTGAAGATGATGGAGAGGAGGCACGTTGAAAACAGCAAATTCTGAAATATGGTATGGAAAGTTACAAACAACAGTGATATTCATAACTCAATGCCTTGTCAACAGGGAAGCCATCTATACTATCCAGTACAACGTCCGCTCATTCATGAATGTGAAACACTGGCCATGGATGAAGGTGTACTACAAGATCAAGCCTCTGCTGAAGAGCGCTGAAACTGAGAAGGAACTGGCCCAGATGAAGGAGAACTATGAGAAGATGCAATCAGACTTGGCCACTGCCCTGGCCAAGAAGAAGGAACTGGAGGAGAAGATGGTGTCCCTTCTGCAGGAGAAGAACGATCTGCAGCTGCAAGTAGCATCCGTAAGTACATATCAACAGACAGCTGTGCCTTTTCTGGTTTTCCAGTGTTGATGTGCTAAAGACTATTTTCATAAAATGAACCAGGAATCAGAGAATCTGTCAGATGCTGAGGAAAGATGTGAGGGACTTATCAAGAGCAAGATTCAGTTGGAGGCCAAGCTCAAGGAGACAACTGAGAGACTGGAGGATGAAGAGGAGATTAATGCTGAGTTGACTGCCAAGAAGAGAAAGCTGGAGGATGAATGCTCTGAGCTCAAGAAGGATATTGATGACCTGGAGCTTACCTTGGCCAAAGTGGAGAAGGAGAAACATGCCACTGAGAACAAGGTGTGTAAATATTAATATATGCAGCAGATCAAGCAATATTTAAAGATTACCATGTAAAAACAACATCCTTCTTGCAAACTTAGGTGAAGAACCTGACCGAGGAGATGGCCTCTCAGGATGAGAGCATTGCCAAGCTAACCAAGGAAAAGAAAGCCCTTCAGGAGGCTCACCAGCAGACTCTTGATGACCTGCAGGCTGAGGAAGACAAAGTCAACACTCTGACCAAGGCCAAGACCAAGCTTGAGCAGCAAGTGGATGATGTAAGTTTACAAAATCTCTTTGGTTTGGCCAAGCAATATTCAATATTCTTGAACGTGATCATTAGCTCATAATATTGTTCAGCTTGAAGGTTCTCTGGAGCAAGAGAAGAAGCTGCGTATGGACCTTGAGAGAGCCAAGAGGAAGCTGGAGGGTGATCTGAAACTGGCACAGGAATCTATCATGGATCTTGAGAATGACAAGCAGCAGTCTGAGGAGAAGCTGAAAAAGTAACTCTTAGTAACTACTTTTGAATTTGAACAATCATCCTTTTAAAAATTGTGTTAAACTGTATGAATTCTTACTATGTATTTTATCATTTATTCTCATAGGAAGGACTTTGAAATCAGTCAGCTCCTTAGCAAGATTGAGGATGAGCAGTCACTGGGTGCTCAGCTTCAGAAGAAGATCAAGGAGCTTCAGGTGACATATTGTGTTAAATAAAATGTAACTCCGTGCATTTCCATTTTGTGTACTAAAAGTTTAGTGAAATAAACGTGCCTTCATTCAACAGGCCCGTATTGAGGAACTGGAGGAGGAGATTGAGGCAGAGCGTGCTGCTCGTGCCAAGGTTGAGAAGCAGAGAGCTGACCTCTCCAGGGAACTTGAGGAGATCAGTGAGAGGCTGGAGGAGGCTGGTGGTGCCACTGCCGCACAGATTGAGATGAACAAGAAGCGCGAAGCTGAGTTCCAGAAGCTCCGTCGTGACCTTGAGGAGTCCACTCTGCAGCATGAAGCCACTGCTGCTGCTCTGCGCAAGAAGCAAGCAGACAGCGTTGCTGAGCTGGGAGAGCAGATCGACAACCTCCAGCGTGTCAAGCAGAAGCTTGAGAAGGAAAAGAGTGAATACAAAATGGAGATTGATGACCTCTCTAGCAATATGGAGGCTGTTGCTAAAGCAAAGGTACACAAAACACAAACAACACTAAACTCTATTTTAATACCATAATTGGTATAGTAATTAAATAAATAAAATCTGCTCTTTGACATGATCTGTGTTTCCTTCATTAGGGAAACCTTGAAAAGATGTGCCGTACTCTTGAGGACCAACTGAGTGAACTGAAGACCAAGAATGATGAAAATGTCCGTCAAATCAATGACCTGGGTGCACAGAAAGCACGTCTCCTGACAGAAAATGGTATCTATTAGTTATCAGTGAATTATCTGTCATGTGTTCTTGAGCAAAATGACCCAAACTAAAGCTTCATGACATCTTCCACAAAGGTGAGTTCAGTCGTCAAATTGAAGAGAAAGAAGCTCTTGTCTCCCAGCTGACCAGAGGCAAACAGGCCTTCACACAGCAGATTGAGGAGCTGAAGAGACATATTGAGGAGGAGGTTAAGGTAAGAAAATGCAGAGTGTTTACGGTGTATTTGTTCTGTGTTATTTAGATGTCTTGCACACTGAATATTATTTCTTACATCAGGCCAAGAATGCTCTTGCCCATGGACTGCAATCAGCCCGCCATGACTGTGACCTGCTGAGGGAGCAGTTTGAGGAGGAGCAAGAGGCCAAGGCTGAGCTGCAGCGTGGTATGTCCAAGGCCAACAGTGAGGTGGCTCAGTGGAGAACTAAGTACGAAACTGATGCTATCCAGCGCACTGAGGAGCTTGAGGAAGCCAAGTGAGTAACATTCAAACAATTAATTGCTTGAAGCAACACTTGCAGTAAACAAATAAAAACTTTACAATTTGACATTTGTTTGGCTTAATTTTTTGGGCCAAACATTTTAAATTGTGGCACTACTTTCATGTGTTCATCAGAATTCTATTGAACCATATATAATTGTTTCAATAGAACTTCAGGCTTTTCACTGAGAGACAAACTGCATCTTTTTCTCACAGGAAGAAGCTGGCCCAGCGCCTTCAGGAGGCTGAGGAACAGATTGAGGCAGTGAATTCCAAATGTGCTTCTCTTGAGAAAACCAAACAGAGGCTCCAGAGTGAGGTGGAGGACCTCATGATTGATGTGGAGAGGGCTAATGGACTTGCTGCCAACCTGGACAAGAAGCAGAGGAACTTTGACAAGGTGACAGTGTTTACATGATGTTGCATAACCAAGTTGCGCAAAGCATAAAATACATTTATTTGTTGTTATTTTGCTACATAACCAACTGAACTGTGTGAATTGTTTGTGCTTATTTAGGTGTTGGCAGAGTGGAAACAGAAGTATGAGGAGGGTCAGGCAGAGCTGGAGGGAGCACAGAAGGAGGCTCGTGCTCTTGGTACTGAGCTGTTCAAGATGAAGAACTCTTATGAAGAAGCTCTGGATCAGCTGGAGACCATGAAGCGTGAAAACAAGAATCTGCAACGTGAGCTTACTAGATTGTATTAACAATTATGGTAACAATACATTGTATTCAACATTAAGTATCTATTTAAATTTTACAAATCGGGCCTTAACAGCATAAAACACATGCATCTCTCTGCAGAGGAGATCTCAGATCTGACTGAACAGATTGGTGAGACTGGCAAGAGCATCCATGAGCTGGAGAAGGCCAAGAAGCAGGTGGAGACAGAGAAGTCTGAGATCCAGACTGCTCTTGAAGAGGCTGAGGTACATTTCTTCTGGGAAGATCTTCTCAAACTCTATGGACAAATGTTTTACCCGAGGTTTGAAGGCAAAGAGTGTATGAATGTTTTATTCTGTGATATCATTAGGGAACTCTGGAACACGAAGAGTCTAAGATCCTGCGTGTCCAGCTGGAGCTTAACCAGATCAAGGGTGAGGTGGACAGGAAGCTAGCAGAGAAAGATGAGGAGATTGAGCAGATCAAGAGGAACAGCCAGAGGGTGACTGACTCCATGCAGAGCACTCTGGATTCTGAGGTCAGGAGCAGGAACGATGCCCTGAGAATCAAGAAGAAGATGGAGGGAGACTTGAATGAGATGGAGATTCAGTTGAGCCATGCCAATCGCCAGGCAGCTGAATCCCAGAAGCAGCTGAGGAATGTGCAGGCACAGCTGAAGGTATTGTAAGACATAAAGTTGCTGCACAGTCTATGGGCAGTGCACCAACATTGTGCCAGTCATATAATTATTTTGCTGATATGTTCACCAGGATGCACAACTGCATCTTGATGATGCTGTCAGAGCCCAGGATGACCTCAAGGAACAAGCTGCTATGGTGGAGCGCAGGAACGGCCTCATGGTGGCTGAAATTGAGGAACTTAGAGCTGCTCTGGAACAGACAGAGAGAAGCCGCAAAATTGCTGAGCAGGAGCTGGTTGACTCCAGCGAGCGTGTTGGACTCCTGCACTCTCAGGTGAGCAAACCCCACAATTTCTTCGATGGTGTAACAATTGAACATTTCTTTCAAAGATATGTGACAATTGGTTGTGATGACTTCAGTGACGAAATCTTTTTACCTTTTAGAATACAAGCCTTTTGAACACCAAGAAGAAGCTCGAGACTGACCTGGTCCAGATCCAGAGCGAGGTGGATGACACTGTTCAGGAAGCAAGGAATGCAGAGGAGAAGGCCAAGAAGGCCATCACTGATGTAGGTTTAAATTTCATTTGTTCTCATTTTTACTCCACATAAATTGCATTTTTTTCAAGGTATTTCTAATTAACATTTTATGCTTTCTGCTCTAGGCTGCTATGATGGCTGAGGAGCTGAAGAAGGAGCAGGATACTAGCGCTCACCTGGAGAGGATGAAGAAGAACCTGGAGGTGGCTGTTAAGGACTTGCAGCATCGTCTGGATGAGGCTGAGAACCTGGCCATGAAGGGTGGCAAGAAGCAGCTCCAGAAACTTGAGTCTAGGGTAAGACAATTCTCTTAACATTTGCATGGTCGAACAAATGTACGAAACCATAGGGATCCTAAACATTTTATGAATTTTGTGGTTTTCTGAAGGTGCGTGAGCTGGAGGCAGAGGTTGAGGCTGAGCAGAGGCGTGGAGCAGATGCTGTGAAGGGTGTCCGCAAATACGAGAGGAGGGTGAAGGAGCTCACCTATCAGGTAAAACTCCATTAACATTTGACATGTACAGTACAATTCAATAATATACAAATAAAAATATTTAAACATCCAAATCTATATTTTCTATTACAGACCGAGGAGGACAAGAAAAACGTTACCAGGCTGCAGGATCTGGTTGACAAGTTGCAGCTGAAGGTGAAGGCCTACAAGAGGCAGGCTGAGGAAGCGGTAAGGACAACACTTTATTTTAAACCATGTACACCTGATCTGGTTGGCCTTTCAGAATATTCAAACATTTTTCCACATCTTTAATTTCAGGAGGAACAGGCCAACGTTCACCTGTCCAAGTGCAGGAAGATCCAGCATGAGCTGGAGGAGGCTGAGGAGCGTGCTGATATTGCAGAGTCTCAGGTCAACAAACTGAGGGCAAAGAGCCGTGACAGTGGAAAGGTAAATAGCTTTGTGTAATATCATGAAAAAGGCAATCATCATTCTTTAATTTGTGTCCATCAGAATGTTAGAGCAGAATCTCTACAGCAATATGTTCACACCTTTCACAGTGTTGGGTTTAAATAATATAGGATTAACTGATCAAAATTATTGTCACTTCAGGCTCCTTAAAATCAAACTCACACAACCCATTTATCTTTTTTTTTTTTTTTTACAGGGAAAAGAAGCAGCTGAGTAAAATACACTGAATGTTTCACTGTGTTGAATCATATAATATGATAGAACTGATGATGAAACAATAAAGTTTAAGGAATTGCTTTTAAATTGTTGTGTGTAATACTTTCATACCTTATTTTCTTCTAAAAGGTAGTTAATGTGTGAACTGAACCAGATCAGTAACTAAATAATATGCACAATCCTGAATTAATGTCAAATGCTGTTTTTTTATTGTGATGTGAAACATAAAATAAGCTGTTTAATGTTAAAGCTTCCCCTGAGACATTATCAATGTGTCACTCATACAGTCCAGAGTTTTCTGGCAACCAGCGACCTGACGACAAAAAGTTGCTAAAACAATCCTTAACATTTGAGGTGTATGGACAGCTCATAGCATGTCCCTGATGTGCAGAGAAACTTAATCCCCAAGCTGGCCTGTGAGCACCTTTGTGTTCGTCAGGATATGTTCATGAAACACATTATGGGTAAAAAAGTAAATGTGCACCACTCAAATCATATTTAATCCAAACATCCAAGATCCAAATCCGAGATGAACTCTATCATACCATTGGCAGGTCTGAAACAGCATTGATAAGGAACCACAACTTTGTTTGGCTCTGCTCAGAGAGCAGTAAGCCTCACTTGCTCTCAAATTCAACTAATGTCAGTTTTCAGCTATATAAATCTTGAATTAAATACAGAGAACATTAATCACAATATATACATTAACAATAACATTTATATAGATCAGTCAGACCACAGAGCCAAGCATGTGACTGAACCTGACCTGATATTTCAGTACCACATGGTAAAGGATAAATCACATGACAGTGTCAGCTGTTGTGTAATAGCTGGTTTTAAGATGTCCTGACACCTGCACAAAAACACAGAATGTATGCACACATATTTAAACATACATTCAAAAGGAACTATTAATTCGAAGTGTGATGTGAGAGATTAATGAGTGAACTTAAATTTCAAATAAACATTTGTGAATGTAAATTACTCTTTATCACAGGGGATTTTTTCCTTTCAGTTTGCAAATTATAATGTGATTGCACTATGCTGAGTGATAATTGAATGCAGACATTTTCAGGGTGTTTTTCACACTGCAAGTTCAACACTATTGCTTGTGACATTTAAAAATGGTATTGCTCAACAACGGGAATAGTTGACATTTAAAATGCAGCCAAAAATGGACTTGAAGCTCTGTCTGCAGAGTCAGTTAAAGCGTTAATAGCTTGACATATGAGTGTGAATACCATAGACATATCTCTTACACCTTATCACAAGTAGCAGTTACATATTTTTAATTATTTACTGATTGTGAAATTATTTACATTTCCACTGTTATTCCATTTAGTATTTATAATTCCAAATTTGCATTTAATCCTACAAATTAAAGAATATGTGAGATGATTAGAAAAGGGCCAACATGTGTATTTATACTCTGACTAGTATGTTTCAACAATTTACTCAAATCAGTGAATAACCAGTTCATTAAAAAATTGAAAACTAGTTACATTTTTTAAGTGGGGGTTATCACAAATTCAAGATGTGCCTTTGCTGATGGAAACCTGAAACATAAGATGCATGTACCGGCAGCAAATGCCAAACTCTATGCATCAGCTGTTGTCCCAACCATATTTGGCTTGTGTCCCATATTTAACTTCTGCTTTGTAAGCAACATACAATCAATGCAAGTATTCCAGTAATTCCAGACTGTGAGTGTGGTAAAAGATCTAAGAAGTGCATATTTTTTTCATCTACTTTCTTTTTAATTATGTAAATATGATGCTTCAGACAACAGTAGTCAAAATATACAGTAGTGTTACACAGTATGACGCAAAGAAGGGCATTTTTTAATTCATACATTTTTTAATTAATTCTTAATTATTGTGTCAACAATAACTGAAGCTGGGTATGTTTTAATTCATTTCACACATGAAGAAAAAGTTTAATTAAGCAAATATTGATATTTTTAAGTCCATAAATATAAATAAATAAATATTAATATATGTGTGTTTTCAACTTTATAGCCTTAGCTTAATAAATTGCTCGAAAATGAAATTAGGATTTAGCATACACATTGAATTTAGTTGAACTTAGATTAGATTACATTAAATAAGTATGTTAGTGGTATTAATACACATAAAAAACCCCTAGAGTAAGTCAGCTGGTGGCAGAAATTTAGGATCCAAGCAATACCCTAAAAGGGCCATCACAAAAACAGATTTAAATTTAATTTGCTCTCTGTAACTTGCCCAAAGACAATGAAGTAAAGCCTAAAAGCTGCTCCTTAACAGCTGCAGCAATTGATGAGGCTGATTAGTTAAAAGGCGGCAAGAGCTGCCCTAAAGAATCTTGTTTGGATTTGCAAAGTTGAGATTTACAAGAAAGAGATGTGGGGCAACAAAAACAGTTCAGTCTGTTCAGCAAATATGACTTACATTTGAAGTAACTAACTTACCAGTTCCAATCACATTGATATTTTACACATAAAATAATAACTAGAAACCTTAAATAGCCTTAAAAATGTGGAAATTTACTTTCTGACATAAATTTAAAAAAATAGAAAAAAAACAGGCTGAAGGACTGATAGCTCAAAGTGAAAGCTGAGGGATGATGAACAGCAAGAGCTCCCTTTCCCTGCATTTCAAACCTGAAAACTGTAATCAGTTAAAAAGCTGACAGATCTGGAACATCTGGGGTCATGATAATTATGGTACCTAAAAATGGGGTGAGAGGAAAACAAATGAAAAATCCTCACATGATCTTTCATTATTTAATATTTCGACATTGTTATGAAGCATAACTGGAAATGATAACATACGCATCAAATATCTGTACTGCTTTTTGCAAAGCATAGCTATGAGCTGTTTTAAAACTGATTAAATGGCAAAAGTGAAGCTTACTTCTTTCACAGTTTAGAGACAACAGTAACAATAACTTCTACATCACTTCATTAATTCACAACATTTCAGTACTGGTGCTAAGAATATCTATATTATTTTGGGATGTTCTGGAATCACAGCCTAGCCTGAACTCGCGTCACTGCATGCTGGCAATCACACACTGTTGCCATTAAAACATTCAAATCTGGAAAAAGGTGGCAGCTTGCGAGAACTTTTTTTTTTTTTTTAAATATTCTATAACTCCTGAACTGCTCTGGAAAACAGTGTTCAAAACTGCTTAAAGCTAATAATTGTACAGTGAAGAGTTGTTGTTTTGTTTTTTTTTAACCATCTTACTCTATCTGACACATCAGGAGAACATATTTTGAAATCAGAATGGAATCATTACTGTTGGACAAATAGTCAAAGAAAATATTTGAGCATTTAAAGAACTCTGCTCGAAATGATTTACAGATGCACAGTGTCAACAGTGATGAATAAAAGTGAAGGATTTGCGATAAAATCAGCAACACTTTGAAGTGAAAAAGTTAGTATCGTAAAAAGGCAGAAAATACACTTGAAGTCATGGTCACACTTGTAAAGTGGGAGAGCGAGTGAAATGTGTAACATGTATAGAAATGTGGGTTGATTAAAATATCCATTCCATCATCTGCATGACACAGACACCTAAGAAATTTGTTTGTTTGAAGCCATTCTTGTTGTCATGGTGTAAATGACAGCCAAGGCAGTCAGTCAGACATAGTCTGCAGCAATTTAAAGATGTTTAACATAAATTAAAAAATGAAACAGAACTGCTATTTTTGCACCCCTCCTCTTTTTACTAAAAGACCTAACAATGTCATGTTGTGAAAGACATTAATTGAAGAAAGTAAAAAGAAATCTTCATTTTTGGATGTTTTGTTTGTCAGTCTGTAAGGCTGACATCCAAACATCCATAAGTAGTTCATTTATAGTACATTTATTGACTAGCAGCACCTGTTTCAATGTACATCTGCTTAGACTGTTATCCACACCATATTTGCATGTGTCCCATATTTAACTTTTACTACGTAGGCAAGCCAGATTGAATATAAGGAGTCAAAGGGTGCAGACCAGTGTGTGGTTGAAGACCCTTTGAGACTCCTGCTTGTGGTAAGTTTGACTTCTATCTGCTTTAAACCATTTAAATGATTTCATGATAGAAATGCATTAAAATATTTACTAATTATTTCTCACAACTACAACCAATTTGCTGAAAACATGTGGTGTACTCTACAGGGCCACAGGATATAGGTTAAGAGACTTTTGACAGAGGGAGAGCCAGGTATGAAAATTTTTCAGTTATGTTTTATTTGTACATATTTTATGTGAAACATTTTATTCAGCAGCAGTTTTCATCATGATAGTGTTAATTTATCATGCTCAGTACTTGCAGAATTTGAACGAGCAAAGTGAAGTAACTTGTACTGATGCAGAGATATAAATTTAAGAGAGATCTGTTAATAATTTAGTTAATTCTGTGCTATTACCACATGGCCTTTGTTTTAAAACAAAAGAAAAAGATTTATAACATTACTTTATGTGTAATTAACTCATAGAAGGAAACTGCCACCATGAGTACGGACGCGGAGATGGCCGTTTATGGCAAAGCTGCCATTTACCTCCGTAAGCCAGAGAAGGAGAGAATTGAGGCTCAAAACAAACCTTTTGATGCCAAGTCTGCCTGCTACGTGGCTGATGCTAAGGAGCTGTACTTAAAGGGGACAATCATCAAGAAAGATGGTGGCAAAGTCACTGTCAAAGTCCTGGATACTCAGGAGGTTGGTACCACAAAGTCAGATTCACTTAGGAATTCAGTGTGATCAGTTCTCATTGTGACAAATGTCCTGTTCCAGGAGAGGACAGTCAAAGAAGATGACGTCACTCCAATGAATCCTCCCAAGTTCGACAAAATTGAGGACATGGCCATGATGACCCATCTCAATGAAGCCTCTGTGCTGTATAACCTCAAAGAGCGTTATGCAGCATGGATGATCTACGTAAGACAATCTGTCTAACGAGAAAAGAGAAATATTGAAAATGGCTGTACATGTAGGAAACAGACAGTTAACTGCTGGATCTCTATGGTGACTTTCAGACCTACTCTGGCTTGTTCTGTGCCACTGTGAACCCTTACAAGTGGCTCCCTGTGTACGATGCTGAAGTTGTAAGTGCCTATAGAGGCAAGAAGCGTATGGAGGCTCCACCCCACATCTTCTCTGTCTCTGACAACGCTTATCAGTTCATGCTTACTGGTAAGTCACGACCATGACAGTGTAGAATCATCAGTATATGAGGTTTCTGTTGCAGAAAAACACAGCTAATTCCTTTTTTTTTCATTTAACAGATAGGGAGAACCAGTCTGTCTTGATCACGTAAGTTGCACATTTGTTCACTTTGTTAAACTCACTTTGTTAAACACAATCAAGTATCTTGAACAAATTCTCATAAGTCTGTGTCTATACCTAGTGGAGAATCTGGTGCCGGAAAGACTGTGAACACCAAGCGTGTCATCCAGTACTTTGCAACAATCTCAGTTGGTGGAGACAAGAAGAAGCAGGACTCCTCAAAGGTGGGCATATGTTACTGTATGATGACAACATTTCAGTGTTCTTTAAATAAGGAATATTTTCCCAGTCATTTTCTGATATCAATTTTAAACTTGCATTATATACATATAGGGTTCACTGGAGGATCAGATTATTGCAGCCAACCCTCTGCTGGAGGCCTATGGTAATGCCAAAACTGTGAGGAATGACAACTCATCTCGTTTCGTAAGTATGGAGGGATTTCTACATAAGATATTTTTATATATATTTTCCATGTGGTGGGATATTAAAAACTCCTCTATTCCAAACAGGGTAAATTCATCAGAATCCATTTTGGCACAACTGGCAAACTGGCTAGTGCTGATATTGAGACATGTAAGTAACAATTCTCATGGTACATACAAATGATTGGAACTCAGAATTTGCAGACTGTGACCTGTGAACAACATTTATAGATCTGCTGGAGAAGTCCAGAGTCTCATTCCAGCTTCCTGATGAAAGAGGCTACCACATCTTCTACCAGATGATGACCAACCACAAGCCTGAGCTGATTGGTAAACAGACCGAGTTGTCGCATAATTTTAAACCTACTCACATCTTTCATGTTTAACAATTTATTGACCTTGTCACCCCTTTTTTTCTCTTCAGAATTGGCACTTATCTCAACCAACCCCACGACTTCCCCATGTGTAGCCAGGGCCAGATCACTGTGGCCAGCATTGATGACAAAGTTGAGCTGGAAGCCACTGATGTGAGTGATCTTCACTTCAAAACATCGAAATGTATTATGTCCATCATATGTAATATCAGTACCCCTCTTTTGAATGCATTTTCTAAAGTGATTATGTTTTGTCTGGACATTTCTTTTGAAAACAGAATGCTATTGATATTCTGGGCTTCACTAATGAAGAGAAGATGAGCATCTACAAGATGACTGGTGCTGTGCTCCACCATGGTAACATGAAGTTCAAGCAGAAGCAGCGTGAGGAGCAGGCTGAGCCTGATGGCACAGAGGGTGAGTATTTAAGGCCAGGTATAAGTGAATAGCTTGGGACCAAAAGCAGAAAATTTCTTGGTCAGACTGGTTTCTCTTATGTCATAATGCAAAGTCTCAGTCACATACTGTATATATTAATTGTAAATAACTTAACTATTTCCAGATGCTGACAAGGTTGCTTACTTGCTGGGTCTGAACTCTGCTGACATGCTGAAAGCTCTGTGCTATCCCAGAGTGAAGGTCGGAAATGAGTTTGTCACCAAGGGACAGACTGTACCTCAGGTAACTGACACATGTTGGTATAAGTTTTTTGTTTAAATTGGAGTACATGTGTATTTCTATTACCAACAGGAACCTTCATGTGTGTGTTTCAATCAGTGATGGGTTAAATGCAGAAAAGTAATTTAATCCCAGTTTGGGATTAACAAAGTTAAAAAAAAAAAAAAAAAGAAAAGAACCTGATTTAAGTGTTGATTCTTTTGTTGTATCTACTTCATTTAGAGTCCAGAATAATAATCCTGCATTTTACAAAAAAACATTTCAGGTGCTGAACTCAGTGACTGCCCTGGCCAAGTCTATCTATGAGAGGATGTTCTTGTGGATGGTCGTCCGTATCAACCAGATGTTGGACACTAAACAATCAAGGCAGTTCTTCATTGGTGTCCTGGATATTGCTGGCTTTGAAATCTTTGATGTGAGTTTCATTTCAAACAGCTCTGTAGCTGATGCTTTTCATGACAGAACCATTCCTATCTTCTTACTACCTGCAAGAGATTATGCTGAATATATGTGCTCTCACAGTTCAACAGCATGGAGCAGCTGTGCATCAACTTCACCAATGAGAAACTGCAGCAGTTCTTCAACCACCACATGTTTGTCCTGGAGCAAGAGGAATACAAGAAGGAGGGTATTATTTGGGAGTTCATTGACTTCGGCATGGACTTGGCTGCCTGCATTGAGCTGATTGAAAAGGTAGTCATTTCACTTTGTGATTCTGTGTATTAACTTATAAGTATAACTTGCTACTTTATAATTACAAATGTCTTCCCACTTTTTTCAAGCCTATGGGCATCTTCTCCATCCTTGAAGAGGAGTGCATGTTCCCCAAGGCCACTGACACATCCTTCAAGAACAAGCTGTATGACCAGCATCTTGGTAAAAACAGAGCATTTGAGAAGCCAAAGCCAGCCAAAGGAAAGGCTGAGGCCCACTTCTCTCTGGTGCACTATGCTGGTACCGTGGACTACAACATCAGTGGCTGGCTGGATAAGAACAAGGATCCACTGAATGAGTCTGTGCTGCAGCTGTATCAGAAGTCCTCAGTTAAACTGCTGGCTTATCTGTATCCTCCCGTTGTTGAGGGTACGATCTTAGCTACGGTCAATTGAAACAAAATTGAAAAGCATGTGATCGTGTTAATGCCTGCTTCTGAAAAAACATGTCTGTTGTTATCAACAGAGGCCGGTGGTGGCAAGAAGGGAGGCAAGAAGAAGGGTTCCTCTATGCAGACTGTATCTTCACAGTTCAGGGTAAGGTGTAATATTGTAAACAGGTTATACTCAGTGCTTACATTTGTTCCATTTCATGACAAGAATTACCATTTTGAATCTACAGGAGAACTTGGGCAAGCTGATGACTAACTTGAGGAGCACCCATCCTCACTTTGTGCGCTGTCTGATTCCCAACGAGTCAAAGACTCCAGGTACATTGAAAACATAATCTAAATAAGTTTTGTTTTGTTGGTTTACTTTTGTACTGCGTCAGCAAAAGAGGAACTACTCATTCAAACAAGTAGGAACTGTCTTTCTACAGGTCTTATGGAGAATCACTTGGTCATCCACCAGCTCAGGTGTAACGGTGTGCTGGAGGGTATCAGAATCTGCAGAAAAGGTTTCCCCAGCAGAATCCTCTACGGGGACTTCAAGCAGAGGTATCAGCTGGCATTTTAATGTCTTTTTGATGCGGACTGTCCAAAGAAAACTCTCACACTGACCATAAACTCTCTCTTAAAAGGTACAAGGTGCTGAATGCCAGTGTCATCCCTGAGGGTCAGTTCATTGATAACAAGAAGGCTTCAGAGAAGCTGCTTGGATCAATTGATGTTGATCATGACCAGTACAGATTTGGACACACCAAGGTAAGCTTTTGGATTATATTCATACTTCAGTGTACTTGCCAAGAAGAAATGTTTTTAAGTACAAAGTATTTTTGTGTGAATTAAGGGGGAGAAGGATTCACTGTGTGAGTTAACGCTACGTTATTCTTTTTGTTTCAGGTGTTCTTCAAGGCTGGTCTGCTGGGTACCCTTGAAGAGATGAGAGATGAAAAACTGGCAGCTTTGGTCACCATGACTCAGGCTGTCTGCCGTGGGTACCTCATGAGAAAGGAGTTTGTGAAGATGATGGAGAGGAGGCACGTTGAAAACAGCAAATTCTGAAATATGGTATGGAAAGTTACAAACAACAGTGATATTCATAACTCAATGCCTTGTCAACAGGGAAGCCATCTATACTATCCAGTACAACGTCCGCTCATTCATGAATGTGAAACACTGGCCATGGATGAAGGTGTACTACAAGATCAAGCCTCTGCTGAAGAGCGCTGAAACTGAGAAGGAACTGGCCCAGATGAAGGAGAACTATGAGAAGATGCAATCAGACTTGGCCGCTGCCCTGGCCAAGAAGAAGGAACTGGAGGAGAAGATGGTGTCCCTCCTGCAGGAGAAGAACGATCTGCAGCTGCAAGTAGCATCCGTAAGTACATATCAACAGACAGCTGTGCCTTTTCTGGTTTTCCAGTGTTGATGTGCTAAAGACTATTTTCATAAAATGAACCAGGAATCAGAGAATCTGTCAGATGCTGAGGAAAGATGTGAGGGACTTATCAAGAGCAAGATTCAGTTGGAGGCCAAGCTCAAGGAGACAACTGAGAGACTGGAGGATGAAGAGGAGATTAATGCTGAGTTGACTGCCAAGAAGAGAAAGCTGGAGGATGAATGCTCTGAGCTCAAGAAGGATATTGATGACCTGGAGCTTACCTTGGCCAAAGTGGAGAAGGAGAAACACGCCACTGAGAACAAGGTGTGTAAATATTAATATATGCAGCAGATCAAGCAATATTTAAAGATTACCATGTAAAAACAACATCCTTCTTGCAAACTTAGGTGAAGAACCTGACCGAGGAGATGGCCTCTCAGGATGAGAGCATTGCCAAGCTAACCAAGGAAAAGAAAGCCCTTCAGGAGGCTCACCAGCAGACTCTTGATGACCTGCAGGCTGAGGAAGACAAAGTCAACACTCTGACCAAGGCCAAGACCAAGCTTGAGCAGCAAGTGGATGATGTAAGTTTACAAAATCTCTTTGGTTTGGCCAAGCAATATTCAATATTCTTGAACGTGATCATTAGCTCATAATATTGTTCAGCTTGAAGGTTCTCTGGAGCAAGAGAAGAAGCTGCGTATGGACCTTGAGAGAGCCAAGAGGAAGCTGGAGGGTGATCTGAAACTGGCTCAGGAATCTATCATGGATCTTGAGAATGACAAGCAGCAGTCTGAGGAGAAGCTGAAAAAGTAACTCTTAGTAACTACTTTTGAATTTGAACAACCATCCTTTTAAAAATTGTGTTAAACTGTATGAATTCTTACTATGTATTTTATCATTTATTCTCATAGGAAGGACTTTGAAATCAGTCAGCTCCTTAGCAAGATTGAGGATGAGCAGTCACTGGGTGCTCAGCTTCAGAAGAAGATCAAGGAGCTTCAGGTGACATATTGTGTTAAATAAAATGTAACTTCATGCATTTCCATTTTGTGTACTAAAAATTTAGTGAAATAAACGTGCCTTCATTCACCAGGCCCGTATTGAGGAACTGGAGGAGGAGATTGAGGCAGAGCGTGCTGCTCGTGCCAAGGTTGAGAAGCAGAGAGCTGACCTCTCCAGGGAACTTGAGGAGATCAGTGAGAGGCTGGAGGAGGCTGGTGGTGCCACTGCCGCACAGATTGAGATGAACAAGAAGCGCGAAGCTGAGTTCCAGAAGCTCCGTCGTGACCTTGAGGAGTCCACTCTGCAGCATGAAGCCACTGCTGCTGCTCTGCGCAAGAAGCAAGCAGACAGCGTTGCTGAGCTGGGAGAGCAGATCGATAACCTCCAGCGTGTCAAGCAGAAGCTTGAGAAGGAAAAGAGTGAATACAAAATGGAGATTGATGACCTCTCTAGCAATATGGAGGCTGTTGCTAAAGCAAAGGTACACAAAACACAAACAACACTAAACTCTATTTTAATACCATAATTGGTATAGTAATTAAATAAATAAAATCTGCTCTTTGACATGATCTGTGTTTCCTTCATTAGGGAAACCTTGAAAAGATGTGCCGTACTCTTGAGGACCAACTGAGTGAACTGAAGACCAAGAATGATGAAAATGTCCGTCAAATCAATGACCTGGGTGCACAGAAAGCACGTCTCCTGACAGAAAATGGTATCTATTAGTTATCAGTGAATTATCTGTCATGTGTTCTTGAGCAAAATGACCCAAACTAAAGCTTCATGACATCTTCCACAAAGGTGAGTTCAGTCGTCAAATTGAAGAGAAAGAAGCTCTTGTCTCCCAGCTGACCAGAGGCAAACAGGCCTTCACACAGCAGATTGAGGAGCTGAAGAGACATATTGAGGAGGAGGTTAAGGTAAGAAAATGCAGAGTGTTTACGGTGTATTTGTTCTGTGTCATTTAGATGTCTTGCACACTGAATATTATTTCTTACATCAGGCCAAGAATGCTCTTGCCCATGGACTGCAATCAGCCCGCCATGACTGTGACCTGCTGAGGGAGCAGTTTGAGGAGGAGCAAGAGGCCAAGGCTGAGCTGCAGCGTGGTATGTCCAAGGCCAACAGTGAGGTGGCTCAGTGGAGAACTAAGTATGAAACTGATGCTATCCAGCGCACTGAGGAGCTTGAGGAAGCCAAGTGAGTAACATTCAAACAATTAATTCCTTGAAGCAACACTTGCAGTAAACAAATCAAAACTTTACAATTTGACATTTGTTTGGCTTAATTTTTTGGGCCAAACATTTTAAATTGCGGCACTACTTTCATGTGTTCATCAGAATTCTATTGAACCATATATAATTGTTTCAATAGAACTTCAGGCTTTTCACTGAGAGACAAACTGCATCTTTTTCTCACAGGAAGAAGCTGGCCCAGCGCCTTCAGGAGGCTGAGGAACAGATTGAGGCAGTGAATTCCAAATGTGCTTCTCTTGAGAAAACCAAACAGAGGCTCCAGAGTGAGGTGGAGGACCTCATGATTGATGTGGAGAGGGCTAATGGACTTGCTGCCAACCTGGACAAGAAGCAGAGGAACTTTGACAAGGTGACAGTGTTTACATGATGTTGCATAACCAAGTTGCGCAAAGCATAAAATACATTTATTTGTTGTTATTTTGCTACATAACCAACTGAACTGAACATTGTGTTATTTAGGTGTTGGCAGAGTGGAAACAGAAGTATGAGGAGGGTCAGGCAGAGCTGGAGGGAGCACAGAAGGAGGCTCGTGCTCTTGGTACTGAGCTGTTCAAGATGAAGAACTCTTATGAAGAAGCTCTGGATCAGCTGGAGACCATGAAGCGTGAAAACAAGAATCTGCAACGTGAGCTTACTAGATTGTATTAACTATTATGGTAACAATACATTGTATTTAACATAAAGTATCTATTTAAATTTTACACATCGGGCCTTAACAGCATAAAACACATGCATCTCTCTGCAGAGGAGATCTCAGATCTGACTGAACAGATTGGTGAGACTGGCAAGAGCATCCATGAGCTGGAGAAGGCCAAGAAGCAGGTGGAGACAGAGAAGTCTGAGATCCAGACTGCTCTTGAAGAGGCTGAGGTACATTTCTTCTGGGAAGATCTTCTCAAACTCTATGGACAAATGTTTTACCCGAGGTTTGAAGGCAAAGAGTGTATGAATGTTTTATTCTGTGATATCATTAGGGAACTCTGGAACACGAAGAGTCTAAGATCCTGCGTGTCCAGCTGGAGCTTAACCAGATCAAGGGTGAGGTGGACAGGAAGCTAGCAGAGAAAGATGAGGAGATTGAGCAGATCAAGAGGAACAGCCAGAGGGTGACTGACTCCATGCAGAGCACTCTGGATTCTGAGGTCAGGAGCAGGAACGATGCCCTGAGAATCAAGAAGAAGATGGAGGGAGACTTGAATGAGATGGAGATTCAGTTGAGCCATGCCAATCGCCAGGCAGCTGAATCCCAGAAGCAGCTGAGGAATGTGCAGGCACAGCTGAAGGTATTGTAAGACATAAAGTTGCTGCACAGTCTATGGGCAGTGCACCAACATTGTGCCAGTCATATAATTATTTTGCTGATATGTCTCACCAGGATGCACAACTGCATCTTGATGATGCTGTCAGAGCCCAGGATGACCTCAAGGAACAAGCTGCTATGGTGGAGCGCAGGAACGGCCTCATGGTGGCTGAAATTGAGGAACTTAGAGCTGCTCTGGAACAGACAGAGAGAAGCCGCAAAATTGCTGAGCAGGAGCTGGTTGACTCCAGCGAGCGTGTTGGACTCCTGCACTCTCAGGTGAGCAAACCCCACAATTTCTTCGATGGTGTAACAATTGAACATTTCTTTCAAAGATAATGTGACAATTGGTTGTGATGACTTCAGTGACGAAATCTTTTTACCTTTTAGAATACAAGCCTTTTGAACACCAAGAAGAAGCTCGAGACTGACCTGGTCCAGATCCAGAGCGAGGTGGATGACACTGTTCAGGAAGCAAGGAATGCAGAGGAGAAGGCCAAGAAGGCCATCACTGATGTAGGTTTAAATTTCATTTGTTCTCATTTTTACTCCACATAAATTGCATTTTTTTCAAGGTATTTCTAATTAACATTTTATGCTTTCTGCTCTAGGCTGCTATGATGGCTGAGGAGCTGAAGAAGGAGCAGGATACTAGCGCTCACCTGGAGAGGATGAAGAAGAACCTGGAGGTGGCTGTTAAGGACTTGCAGCATCGTCTGGATGAGGCTGAGAACCTGGCCATGAAGGGTGGCAAGAAGCAGCTCCAGAAACTTGAGTCTAGGGTAAGACAATTCTCTTAACATTTGCATGGTCGAACAAATGTACGAAACCATAGGGATCCTAAACATTTTATGAATTTTGTGGTTTTCTGAAGGTGCGTGAGCTGGAGGCAGAGGTTGAGGCTGAGCAGAGGCGTGGAGCAGATGCTGTGAAGGGTGTCCGCAAATACGAGAGGAGGGTGAAGGAGCTCACCTATCAGGTAAAACTCCATTAACATTTGACATGTACAGTACAATTCAATATAATATACAAATAAAAATATTTAAACATCCAAATCTATATTTTCTATTACAGACCGAGGAGGACAAGAAAAACGTTACCAGGCTGCAGGATCTGGTTGACAAGTTGCAGCTGAAGGTGAAGGCCTACAAGAGGCAGGCTGAGGAAGCGGTAAGGACAACACTTTATTTTAAACCATGTACACCTGATCTGGTTGGCCTTTCAGAATATTCAAACATTTTTCCACATCTTTAATTTCAGGAGGAACAGGCCAACGTTCACCTGTCCAAGTGCAGGAAGATCCAGCATGAGCTGGAGGAGGCTGAGGAGCGTGCTGATATTGCAGAGTCTCAGGTCAACAAACTGAGGGCAAAGAGCCGTGACAGTGGAAAGGTAAATAGCTTTGTGTAATATCATGAAAAAGGCAATCATCATTCTTTAATTTGTGTCCATCAGAATGTTAGAGCAGAATCTCTACAGCAATATGTTCACACCTTTCACAGTGTTGGGTTTAAATAATATAGGATTAACTGATCAAAATTATTGTCACTTCAGGCTCCTTAAAATCAAACTCACACAACCCATTTATCTTTTTTTTTTTTTTTACAGGGAAAAGAAGCAGCTGAGTAAAATACACTGAATGTTTCACTGTGTTGAATCATATAATATGATAGAACTGATGATGAAACAATAAAGTTTAAGGAATTGCTTTTAAATTGTTGTGTGTAATACTTTCATACCTTATTTTCTTCTAAAAGGTAGTTAATGTGTGAACTGAACCAGATCAGTAACTAAATAATATGCACAATCCTGAATTAATGTCAAATGCTGTTTTTTTATTGTGATGTGAAACATAAAATAAGCTGTTTAATGTTAAAGCTTCCCCTGAGACATTATCAATGTGTCACTCATACAGTCCAGAGTTTTCTGGCAACCAGCGACCTGACGACAAAAAGTTGCTAAAACAATCCTTAACATTTGAGGTGTATGGACAGCTCATAGCATGTCCCTGATGTGCAGAGAAACTTAATCCCCAAGCTGGCCTGTGAGCACCTTTGTGTTCGTCAGGATATGTTCATGAAACACATTATGGGTAAAAAAGTAAATGTGCACCACTCAAATCATATTTAATCCAAACATCCAAGATCCAAATCCGAGATGAACTCTATCATACCATTGGCAGGTCTGAAACAGCATTGATAAGGAACCACAACTTTGTTTGGCTCTGCTCAGAGAGCAGTAAGCCTCACTTGCTCTCAAATTCAACTAATGTCAGTTTTCAGCTATATAAATCTTGAATTAAATACAGAGAACATTAATCACAATATATACATTAACAATAACATTTATATAGATCAGTCAGACCACAGAGCCAAGCATGTGACTGAACCTGACCTGATATTTCAGTACCACATGGTAAAGGATAAATCACATGACAGTGTCAGCTGTTGTGTAATAGCTGGTTTTAAGATGTCCTGACACCTGCACAAAAACACAGAATGTATGCACACATATTTAAACATACATTCAAAAGGAACTATTAATTCGAAGTGTGATGTGAGAGATTAATGAGTGAACTTAAATTTCAAATAAACATTTGTGAATGTAAATTACTCTTTATCACAGGGGATTTTTTCCTTTCAGTTTGCAAATTATAATGTGATTGCACTATGCTGAGTGATAATTGAATGCAGACATTTTCAGGGTGTTTTTCACACTGCAAGTTCAACACTATTGCTTGTGACATTTAAAAATGGTATTGCTCAACAACGGGAATAGTTGACATTTAAAATGCAGCCAAAAATGGACTTGAAGCTCTGTCTGCAGAGTCAGTTAAAGCGTTAATAGCTTGACATATGAGTGTGAATACCATAGACATATCTCTTACACCTTATCACAAGTAGCAGTTACATATTTTTAATTATTTACTGATTGTGAAATTATTTACATTTCCACTGTTATTCCATTTAGTATTTATAATTCCAAATTTGCATTTAATCCTACAAATTAAAGAATATGTGAGATGATTAGAAAAGGGCCAACATGTGTATTTATACTCTGACTAGTATGTTTCAACAATTTACTCAAATCAGTGAATAACCAGTTCATTAAAAAATTGAAAACTAGTTACATTTTTTAAGTGGGGGTTATCACAAATTCAAGATGTGCCTTTGCTGATGGAAACCTGAAACATAAGATGCATGTACCGGCAGCAAATGCCAAACTCTATGCATCAGCTGTTGTCCCAACCATATTTGGCTTGTGTCCCATATTTAACTTCTGCTTTGTAAGCAACATACAATCAATGCAAGTATTCCAGTAATTCCAGACTGTGAGTGTGGTAAAAGATCTAAGAAGTGCATATTTTTTTCATCTACTTTCTTTTTAATTATGTAAATATGATGCTTCAGACAACAGTAGTCAAAATATACAGTAGTGTTACACAGTATGACGCAAAGAAGGGCATTTTTTAATTCATACATTTTTTAATTAATTCTTAATTATTGTGTCAACAATAACTGAAGCTGGGTATGTTTTAATTCATTTCACACATGAAGAAAAAGTTTAATTAAGCAAATATTGATATTTTTAAGTCCATAAATATAAATAAATAAATATTAATATATGTGTGTTTTCAACTTTATAGCCTTAGCTTAATAAATTGCTCGAAAATGAAATTAGGATTTAGCATACACATTGAATTTAGTTGAACTTAGATTAGATTACATTAAATAAGTATGTTAGTGGTATTAATACACATAAAAAACCCCTAGAGTAAGTCAGCTGGTGGCAGAAATTTAGGATCCAAGCAATACCCTAAAAGGGCCATCACAAAAACAGATTTAAATTTAATTTGCTCTCTGTAACTTGCCCAAAGACAATGAAGTAAAGCCTAAAAGCTGCTCCTTAACAGCTGCAGCAATTGATGAGGCTGATTAGTTAAAAGGCGGCAAGAGCTGCCCTAAAGAATCTTGTTTGGATTTGCAAAGTTGAGATTTACAAGAAAGAGATGTGGGGCAACAAAAACAGTTCAGTCTGTTCAGCAAATATGACTTACATTTGAAGTAACTAACTTACCAGTTCCAATCACATTGATATTTTACACATAAAATAATAACTAGAAACCTTAAATAGCCTTAAAAATGTGGAAATTTACTTTCTGACATAAATTTAAAAAAATAGAAAAAAAACAGGCTGAAGGACTGATAGCTCAAAGTGAAAGCTGAGGGATGATGAACAGCAAGAGCTCCCTTTCCCTGCATTTCAAACCTGAAAACTGTAATCAGTTAAAAAGCTGACAGATCTGGAACATCTGGGGTCATGATAATTATGGTACCTAAAAATGGGGTGAGAGGAAAACAAATGAAAAATCCTCACATGATCTTTCATTATTTAATATTTCGACATTGTTATGAAGCATAACTGGAAATGATAACATACGCATCAAATATCTGTACTGCTTTTTGCAAAGCATAGCTATGAGCTGTTTTAAAACTGATTAAATGGCAAAAGTGAAGCTTACTTCTTTCACAGTTTAGAGACAACAGTAACAATAACTTCTACATCACTTCATTAATTCACAACATTTCAGGTACTGGTGCTAAGAATATCTATATTATTTTGGGATGTTCTGGAATCACAGCCTAGCCTGAACTCGCGTCACTGCATGCTGGCAATCACACACTGTTGCCATTAAAACATTCAAATCTGGAAAAAGGTGGCAGCTTGCGAGAACTTTTTTTTTTTTTTTAAATATTCTATAACTCCTGAACTGCTCTGGAAAACAGTGTTCAAAACTGCTTAAAGCTAATAATTGTACAGTGAAGAGTTGTTGTTTTGTTTTTTTTTAACCATCTTACTCTATCTGACACATCAGGAGAACATATTTTGAAATCAGAATGGAATCATTACTGTTGGACAAATAGTCAAAGAAAATATTTGAGCATTTAAAGAACTCTGCTCGAAATGATTTACAGATGCACAGTGTCAACAGTGATGAATAAAAGTGAAGGATTTGCGATAAAATCAGCAACACTTTGAAGTGAAAAAGTTAGTATCGTAAAAAGGCAGAAAATACACTTGAAGTCATGGTCACACTTGTAAAGTGGGAGAGCGAGTGAAATGTGTAACATGTATAGAAATGTGGGTTGATTAAAATATCCATTCCATCATCTGCATGACACAGACACCTAAGAAATTTGTTTGTTTGAAGCCATTCTTGTTGTCATGGTGTAAATGACAGCCAAGGCAGTCAGTCAGACATAGTCTGCAGCAATTTAAAGATGTTTAACATAAATTAAAAAATGAAACAGAACTGCTATTTTTGCACCCCTCCTCTTTTTACTAAAAGACCTAACAATGTCATGTTGTGAAAGACATTAATTGAAGAAAGTAAAAAGAAATCTTCATTTTTGGATGTTTTGTTTGTCAGTCTGTAAGGCTGACATCCAAACATCCATAAGTAGTTCATTTATAGTACATTTATTGACTAGCAGCACCTGTTTCAATGTACATCTGCTTAGACTGTTATCCACACCATATTTGCATGTGTCCCATATTTAACTTTTACTACGTAGGCAAGCCAGATTGAATATAAGGAGTCAAAGGGTGCAGACCAGTGTGTGGTTGAAGACCCTTTGAGACTCCTGCTTGTGGTAAGTTTGACTTCTATCTGCTTTAAACCATTTAAATGATTTCATGATAGAAATGCATTAAAATATTTACTAATTATTTCTCACAACTACAACCAATTTGCTGAAAACATGTGGTGTACTCTACAGGGCCACAGGATATAGGTTAAGAGACTTTTGACAGAGGGAGAGCCAGGTATGAAAATTTTTCAGTTATGTTTTATTTGTACATATTTTATGTGAAACATTTTATTCAGCAGCAGTTTTCATCATGATAGTGTTAATTTATCATGCTCAGTACTTGCAGAATTTGAACGAGCAAAGTGAAGTAACTTGTACTGATGCAGAGATATAAATTTAAGAGAGATCTGTTAATAATTTAGTTAATTCTGTGCTATTACCACATGGCCTTTGTTTTAAAACAAAAGAAAAAGATTTATAACATTACTTTATGTGTAATTAACTCATAGAAGGAAACTGCCACCATGAGTACGGACGCGGAGATGGCCGTTTATGGCAAAGCTGCCATTTACCTCCGTAAGCCAGAGAAGGAGAGAATTGAGGCTCAAAACAAACCTTTTGATGCCAAGTCTGCCTGCTACGTGGCTGATGCTAAGGAGCTGTACTTAAAGGGGACAATCATCAAGAAAGATGGTGGCAAAGTCACTGTCAAAGTCCTGGATACTCAGGAGGTTGGTACCACAAAGTCAGATTCACTTAGGAATTCAGTGTGATCAGTTCTCATTGTGACAAATGTCCTGTTCCAGGAGAGGACAGTCAAAGAAGATGACGTCACTCCAATGAATCCTCCCAAGTTCGACAAAATTGAGGACATGGCCATGATGACCCATCTCAATGAAGCCTCTGTGCTGTATAACCTCAAAGAGCGTTATGCAGCATGGATGATCTACGTAAGACAATCTGTCTAACGAGAAAAGAGAAATATTGAAAATGGCTGTACATGTAGGAAACAGACAGTTAACTGCTGGATCTCTATGGTGACTTTCAGACCTACTCTGGCTTGTTCTGTGCCACTGTGAACCCTTACAAGTGGCTCCCTGTGTACGATGCTGAAGTTGTAAGTGCCTATAGAGGCAAGAAGCGTATGGAGGCTCCACCCCACATCTTCTCTGTCTCTGACAACGCTTATCAGTTCATGCTTACTGGTAAGTCACGACCATGACAGTGTAGAATCATCAGTATATGAGGTTTCTGTTGCAGAAAAACACAGCTAATTCCTTTTTTTTTCATTTAACAGATAGGGAGAACCAGTCTGTCTTGATCACGTAAGTTGCACATTTGTTCACTTTGTTAAACACAATCAAGTATCTTGAACAAATTCTCATAAGTCTGTGTCTATACCTAGTGGAGAATCTGGTGCCGGAAAGACTGTGAACACCAAGCGTGTCATCCAGTACTTTGCAACAATCTCAGTTGGTGGAGACAAGAAGAAGCAGGACTCATCAAAGATGGGAGTATGTTATTACATGATGATAACATTTAAGTGTTGTTTTAGTATGAAATATTTTCCCAGTCATTTTCTGATATCAATTTTAAACTTGCATTATATACATATAGGGTTCACTGGAGGATCAGATTATTGCAGCCAACCCTCTGCTGGAGGCCTATGGTAATGCCAAAACTGTGAGGAATGACAACTCATCTCGTTTTGTAAGTATGGAGGGATTTCTACATAAGAAAGATATTTTTATATATATTTTCTGTGTGGTGGGATATTAAAAACTCCTCTATTCCAAACAGGGTAAATTCATCAGAATCCATTTTGGCACAACTGGCAAACTGGCTAGTGCTGATATTGAGACATGTAAGTAACAATTCTCATGGTACATACAAATGATTGGAACTCAGAATTTGCAGACTGTGACCTGTGAACAACATTTATAGATCTGCTGGAGAAGTCCAGAGTCACATTCCAGCTTCCTGATGAAAGAGGCTACCACATCTTCTACCAGATGATGACCAACCACAAGCCTGAGCTGATTGGTAAACAGACTGTGTTGCCACATAATTTTAAACCTACTCACATCTTTCATGTTTAACAATTTATTGACCTTGTCACCTCTTTTTTGCTCTTCAGAATTGTCACTCATCTCAACCAACCCCTACGACTTCCCCATGTGTAGCCAGGGCCAGATCACTGTGGCCAGCATTGATGACAAAGTTGAGCTGGAAGCCACTGATGTGAGTGACCTTCACTTCAAAACATCGAAATGTATTATGTCCATCATATGTAATATCAGTACCTCTCTTTTGAATGCATTTTCTAAAGTGATTATGTTTTGTCTGGACATTTCTTTTGAAAACAGAATGCTATTGATATTCTGGGCTTCACTAATGAAGAGAAGATGAGCATCTACAAGATGACTGGTGCTGTGCTCCACCATGGTAACATGAAGTTCAAGCAGAAGCAGCGTGAGGAGCAGGCTGAGCCTGATGGCACAGAGGGTGAGTATTTAAGGCCAGGTATAAGTGCATAGCTTGGGACCAAAAGCAGAAAATTTCTTGGTCAGACTGGTTTCTCTTATGTCATAATGCAAAGTCTCAGTCACATACTGTATATATTAATTGTAAATAACTTAACTATTTCCAGATGCTGACAAGGTTGCTTACTTGCTGGGTCTGAACTCTGCTGACATGCTGAAAGCTCTGTGCTATCCCAGAGTGAAGGTCGGAAATGAGTTTGTCACCAAGGGACAGACTGTACCTCAGGTAACTGACACATGTTGGTATAAGTTTTTTGTTTAAATTGGAGTACATGTGTATTTCTATTACCAACAGGAACCTTCATGTGTGTGTTTCAATCAGTGATGGGTTAAATGCAGAGAAGTAATTTAATCCCAGTTTGGAATTAACAAAGTAAAAAAATAAAGAACCTGATTTAAGTGTTGATTCTTTTGTTGCATATCCTTCATTTAGAGTCCAGAATAATAATCCTGCATTTTTTTTTCAGGTGCTGAACTCAGTGACTGCCCTGGCCAAGTCTATCTATGAGAGGATGTTCTTGTGGATGGTCGTCCGTATCAACCAGATGTTGGACACTAAACAATCAAGGCAGTTCTTCATTGGTGTCCTGGATATTGCTGGCTTTGAAATCTTTGATGTGAGTTTCATTTCAAACAGCTCTGTAGCTGATGCTTTTCATGACAGAACCATTCCTATCTTCTTACTACCTGCAAGAGATTATGCTGAATATATGTGCTCTCACAGTTCAACAGCATGGAGCAGCTGTGCATCAACTTCACCAATGAGAAACTGCAGCAGTTCTTCAACCACCACATGTTTGTCCTGGAGCAAGAGGAGTACAAGAAGGAGGGTATTATTTGGGAGTTCATTGACTTCGGCATGGACTTGGCTGCCTGCATTGAGCTGATTGAAAAGGTAGTTGTTTCACTTTGTTTCTATGTAATTATTCTTCATTTGACTTCATGTATACCATACACCATGTACACCATAGTAATTTATAATTACAAATGTCTTCCCACTTTTTTCAAGCCTATGGGCATCTTCTCCATCCTTGAAGAGGAGTGCATGTTCCCCAAGGCCACTGACACATCCTTCAAGAACAAGCTGTATGACCAGCATCTTGGCAAAAGCAGAGCATTTGAGAAGCCAAAGCCAGCCAAAGGAAAGGCTGAGGCCCACTTCTCTCTGGTGCACTATGCTGGTACCGTGGACTACAACATCAGTGGCTGGCTGGATAAGAACAAGGATCCACTGAACGAGTCTGTGGTGCAGTTGTATCAGAAGTCCTCAGTTAAACTGCTGGCTCTTCTGTATCCTCCCGTTGTTGAGGGTATGATAATAACTATACTTAATTGAAACAAAATTGAAAAGCATGTGATCGTGTTAATGCCTGCTTCTAAAAAAACATGTCTGTTGTTATCAACAGAGGCCGGTGGTGGCAAGAAGGGAGGCAAGAAGAAGGGTTCCTCTATGCAGACTGTATCTTCACAGTTCAGGGTAAGGTGTAATATTGTAAGCAGGTTATACTCAGTGCTTATATTTGTTCCATTTCATGACAAGCATTACCATTTTGAATCTACAGGAGAACTTGGGCAAGCTGATGACTAACTTGAGGAGCACCCATCCTCACTTTGTGCGCTGTCTGATTCCCAACGAGTCAAAGACTCCAGGTACATTGAAAACATAATCTAAATAAGCTTTGTTTTGTTGGTTTACTTTTGTACTGCGTCAGCAAAAGAGGAACTACTCATTCAAACAAGTAGGAACTGTCTTTCTACAGGTCTTATGGAGAATCACCTGGTCATCCACCAGCTCAGGTGTAACGGTGTGCTGGAGGGTATCAGAATCTGCAGAAAAGGTTTCCCCAGCAGAATCCTCTACGGGGACTTCAAGCAGAGGTATCAGCTGGCATTTTAATGTCATTTTGATGCGGACTGTCCAAAGAAAACTCTCACACTGACCATAAACTCTCTCTTAAAAGGTACAAGGTGCTGAATGCCAGTGTCATCCCTGAGGGTCAGTTCATTGATAACAAGAAGGCTTCAGAGAAGCTGCTTGGATCAATTGATGTTGATCATGACCAGTACAGATTCGGACACACCAAGGTAAGCTTTTGGATTATATTCATACTTCAGTGTACTTGCCAAGAAGAAATGTTTTTAAGTACAAAGTATTTTTGTGTGAATTAAGGGGGAGAAGGATTCACTATGTGAGTTAACGCTACATTATTCTTTTTGTTTCAGGTGTTCTTCAAGGCTGGTCTGCTGGGTACCCTTGAAGAGATGAGAGATGAAAAACTGGCAGCTTTGGTCACCATGACTCAGGCTCTCTGCCGTGGGTACCTCATGAGAAAGGAGTTTGTGAAGATGATGGAGAGGAGGCACGTTGAAAACAGCAAATTCTGAAATATGGTATGGAAAGTTACAAACAACAGTGATATTCATAACTCAATGCCTTGTCAACAGGGAAGCCATCTATACTATCCAGTACAACGTCCGCTCATTCATGAATGTGAAACACTGGCCATGGATGAAGGTGTACTACAAGATCAAGCCTCTGCTGAAGAGCGCTGAAACTGAGAAGGAACTGGCCCAGATGAAGGAGAACTATGAGAAGATGCAATCAGACTTGGCCACTGCCCTGGCCAAGAAGAAGGACCTGGAGGAGAAGATGGTGTCCCTTCTGCAGGAGAAGAACGATCTGCAGCTGCAAGTAGCATCCGTAAGTACATATCAACAGACAGCTGTGCCTTTTCTGGTTTTCCAGTGTTGATGTGCTAAAGACTATTTTCATAAAATGAACCAGGAATCAGAGAATCTGTCAGATGCTGAGGAAAGATGTGAGGGACTTATCAAGAGCAAGATTCAGTTGGAGGCCAAGCTCAAGGAGACAACTGAGAGACTGGAGGATGAAGAGGAGATTAATGCTGAGTTGACTGCCAAGAAGAGAAAGCTGGAGGATGAATGCTCTGAGCTCAAGAAGGACATTGATGACCTGGAGCTTACCTTGGCCAAAGTGGAGAAGGAGAAACATGCCACTGAGAACAAGGTGTGTAAATATTAATATATGCAGCAGATCAAGCAATATTTAAAGATTACCATGTAAAAACAACATCCTTCTTGCAAACTTAGGTGAAGAACCTGACCGAGGAGATGGCCTCTCAGGATGAGAGCATTGCCAAGCTAACCAAGGAAAAGAAAGCCCTTCAGGAGGCTCACCAGCAGACTCTTGATGACCTGCAGGCTGAGGAAGACAAAGTCAACACTCTGACCAAGGCCAAGACCAAGCTTGAGCAGCAAGTGGATGATGTAAGTTTACAAAATCTCTTTGGTTTGGCCAAGCAATATTCAATATTCTTGAACGTGATCATTAGCTCATAATATTGTTCAGCTTGAAGGTTCTCTGGAGCAAGAGAAGAAGCTGCGTATGGACCTTGAGAGAGCCAAGAGGAAGCTGGAGGGTGATCTGAAACTGGCACAGGAATCTATCATGGATCTTGAGAATGACAAGCAGCAGTCTGAGGAGAAGCTGAAAAAGTAACTCTTAGTAACTACTTTTGAATTTGAACAACCATCCTTTTAAAAATCGTGTTAAACTGTATGAATTCTTACTATGTATTTTATCATTTATTCTCATAGGAAGGACTTTGAAATCAGTCAGCTCCTTAGCAAGATTGAGGATGAGCAGTCACTGGGTGCTCAGCTTCAGAAGAAGATCAAGGAGCTTCAGGTGACATATTGTGTTAAATAAAATGTAACTTCGTGCATTTCCATTTTGTGTATTAAAAGTTTACTGAAAAAAACTTACCTCCATTCACCAGGCCCGTATTGAGGAACTGGAGGAGGAGATTGAGGCAGAGCGTGCTGCTCGTGCAAAGGTTGAGAAGCAGAGAGCTGACCTCTCCAGGGAACTTGAGGAGATCAGTGAGAGGCTGGAGGAGGCTGGTGGTGCCACTGCCGCACAGATTGAGATGAACAAGAAGCGCGAAGCTGAGTTCCAGAAGCTCCGTCGTGACCTTGAGGAGTCCACTCTGCAGCATGAAGCCACTGCTGCTGCTCTGCGCAAGAAGCAAGCAGACAGCGTTGCTGAGCTGGGAGAGCAGATCGACAACCTCCAGCGTGTCAAGCAGAAGCTTGAGAAGGAAAAGAGTGAATACAAAATGGAGATTGATGACCTCTCTAGCAATATGGAGGCTGTTGCTAAAGCAAAGGTACACAAAACACAAACAACACTAAACTCTACTTTAATACCATAATTGGTGTAATAATTAAATAAATAAAATCTGCTCTTTGACATGATCTGTGTTTCCTTCATTAGGGAAACCTTGAAAAGATGTGCCGTACTCTTGAGGACCAACTGAGTGAACTGAAGACCAAGAATGATGAAAATGTCCGTCAAATCAATGACCTGGGTGCACAGAAAGCACGTTTCCTGACAGAAAATGGTATCTATTAGTTATCAGTGAATTATCTGTCATGTGTTCTTGAGCAAAATGACCCAAACTAAAGCTTCATGACATCTTCCACAAAGGTGAGTTCAGTCGTCAGATTGAAGAGAAAGAAGCTCTTGTCTCCCAGCTGACCAGAGGCAAACAGGCCTTCACACAGCAGATTGAGGAGCTGAAGAGACATATTGAGGAGGAGGTTAAGGTAAGAAAATGCAGAGTGTTTACGGTGTATTTGTTCTGTGTCATTTAGATGTCTTGCACACTGAATATTATTTCTTACATCAGGCCAAGAATGCTCTTGCCCATGGACTGCAATCAGCCCGCCATGACTGTGACCTGCTGAGGGAGCAGTTTGAGGAGGAGCAAGAGGCCAAGGCTGAGCTGCAGCGTGGTATGTCCAAGGCCAACAGTGAGGTGGCTCAGTGGAGAACTAAGTACGAAACTGATGCTATCCAGCGCACTGAGGAGCTTGAGGAAGCCAAGTGAGTAACATTCAAACAATTAATTGCTTGAAGCAACACTTGCAGTAAACAAATAAAAACTTTACAATTTGACATTTGTTTGGCTTAATTTTTTGGGCCAAACATTTTAAATTGTGGCACTACTTTCATGTGTTCATCAGAATTCTATTGAACCATATATAATTGTTTCAATAGAACTTCAAGCTTTTCACTGAGAGACAAACTGCATCTTTTTCTCACAGGAAGAAGCTGGCCCAGCGCCTTCAGGAGGCTGAGGAACAGATTGAGGCAGTGAATTCCAAATGTGCTTCTCTTGAGAAAACCAAACAGAGGCTCCAGAGTGAGGTGGAGGACCTCATGATTGATGTGGAGAGGGCTAATGGACTTGCTGCCAACCTGGACAAGAAGCAGAGGAACTTTGACAAGGTGACAGTGTTTACATGATGTTGCATAACTAAGCTGCACAAACCATACAATATATATATTTATTTGTCGTTATTTTGCTACATAACCAACTGAACTGAACATTGTGTTATTTAGGTGTTGGCAGAGTGGAAACAGAAGTATGAGGAGGGTCAGGCAGAGCTGGAGGGAGCACAGAAGGAGGCTCGTGCTCTTGGTACTGAGCTGTTCAAGATGAAGAACTCTTATGAAGAAGCTCTGGATCAGCTGGAGACCATGAAGCGTGAAAACAAGAATCTGCAACGTGAGCTTACTAGATTGTATTAACTATTATGGTAACAATACATTGTATTCAACATTAAGTATCTATTTAAATTTTACACATCGGGCCTTAACAGTATAAAACACATGCATCTCTCTGCAGAGGAGATCTCAGATCTGACTGAACAGATTGGTGAGACTGGCAAGAGCATCCATGAGCTGGAGAAGGCCAAGAAGCAGGTGGAGACAGAGAAGTCTGAGATCCAGACTGCTCTTGAAGAGGCTGAGGTACATTTCTTCTGGGAAGATCTTCTCAAACTTTATGGACAAATGTTTTATCCAAGGTTTGAAGGCAAAGAGTGTATGAATATTTTATTCTGTGATATCATTAGGGAACTCTGGAACACGAAGAGTCTAAGATCCTGCGTGTCCAGCTGGAGCTTAACCAGATTAAGGGTGAGGTGGACAGGAAGCTAGCAGAGAAAGATGAGGAGATTGAGCAGATCAAGAGGAACAGCCAGAGGGTGATTGACTCCATGCAGAGCACTCTGGATTCTGAGGTCAGGAGCAGGAACGATGCCCTGAGAATCAAGAAGAAGATGGAGGGAGACTTGAATGAGATGGAGATTCAGTTGAGCCATGCCAATCGCCAGGCATCTGAATCCCAGAAGCAGCTGAGGAATGTGCAGGCACAGCTGAAGGTATTGTAAGACATAAAGTTGCTGCACAGTCTATGGGCAGTGCACCAACATTGTGCCAGTCATATAATTATTTTGCTGATATGTTTCACCAGGATGCACAACTGCATCTTGATGATGCTGTCAGAGCCCAGGATGACCTCAAGGAACAAGCTGCTATGGTGGAGCGCAGGAACGGCCTCATGGTGGCTGAAATTGAGGAACTTAGAGCTGCTCTGGAACAGACAGAGAGAAGCCGCAAAATTGCTGAGCAGGAGCTGGTTGACTCCAGCGAGCGTGTTGGACTCCTGCACTCTCAGGTGAGCAAACCCCACAATTTCTTCGATGGTGTAACAATTGAACATTTCTTTCAAAGATGATGTGACAATTGGTTGTGATGACTTCAGTGACGAAATCTTTTTATCGTTTAGAATACAAGCCTTTTGAACACCAAGAAGAAGCTCGAGGCTGACCTGGTCCAGATCCAGAGCGAGGTGGATGACACTGTTCAGGAAGCAAGGAATGCAGAGGAGAAGGCCAAGAAGGCCATCACTGATGTAAGTTTAAATTCCATTTATTCTCATTTTTACTCCACATAAATTGCGTTTTTTTCAAGGTATTTCTAATTAACATTTTATGCTTTCTGCTCTAGGCTGCTATGATGGCTGAGGAGCTGAAGAAGGAGCAGGATACTAGCGCTCACCTGGAGAGGATGAAGAAGAACCTGGAGGTGGCTGTTAAGGACTTGCAGCATCGTCTAGATGAGGCTGAGAACCTGGCCATGAAGGGTGGCAAGAAGCAGCTCCAGAAACTTGAGTCTAGGGTAAGACAATTCTCTTAACATTTGCATGGTCGAACAAATGTACGAAACCATAGGGATCCTAAACATTTTATGAATTTTGTGGTTTTCTGAAGGTGCGTGAGCTGGAGGCAGAGGTTGAGGCTGAGCAGAGGCGTGGAGCAGATGCTGTGAAGGGTGTCCGCAAATACGAGAGGAGGGTGAAGGAGCTCACCTATCAGGTAAAACTCCATTAACATTTGACATGTACAGTACAATTCAATACAATATACAATAAAAATATTTAAACATCCAAATCTATATTTTCTATTACAGACCGAGGAGGACAAGAAAAACGTTACCAGGCTGCAGGATCTGGTTGACAAGTTGCAGCTGAAGGTGAAGGCCTACAAGAGGCAGGCTGAGGAAGCGGTAAGGACAACACTTTATTTTAAACCATGTACACCTGACTTAGTTGGCCTTTATGAACATTCAAACATCTTTCTGTATCTTTAATTTCAGGAGGAACAGGCCAACGTTCACCTGTCCAAGTGCAGGAAGGTCCAGCATGAGCTGGAGGAGGCTGAGGAGCGTGCTGATATTGCAGAGTCTCAGGTCAATAAACTGAGAGCAAAGAGCCGTGACAGTGGAAAGGTAAATGTACACACATTTCAGCTCGATGATATATCTAGTTAAATCTCCCATGCTTTTTATGTCACACAATGTTTTACCCATGAGTGAAAATAATTTCCATGACTACTTCATGGAACTTCAAATCAAATTAATGTCAGACAAATGGATGTTGTCTAAGTATGTTTACATGTACTGAAAGTATTAACTCTTTTTTTTCTTACAGGGGAAAGATGCTGCTGAGTAAAGCACTTGAGCTTTTGGGCTGTTTCAAATCATATAATATGATGTGAAATATACCACAATAAAACTGTTGATTTTGATCTTCAATTGCTGCTTCTGTTATTTCGATCTCTTTGCATCCTCAGACTGAAAGCAAATGTGAGATTTAGATCATTTGTGACATTTAAAGTCTTTATTCGATTGAGTGTCTGCAAAACAAAATATACTGAACACTTTTTTGCTACAGAGGTGGACTACCTGAGTCACACCTTTACTGTCACTCTTCCATACCTTTTCAATGATTTTCCTATTTTTAACTATTTCCTTTTTTACCTTTTTGATAGGTTTTTATTATATCATTGATTCTTGCTGAGAAAGTGTCGTATTATGACATTGCGCTACAACAAAAGAATCTGATATAACTCCCAATGAGTTTGAGGGAGGTCAAATTCATTCATTCGAACTTTGACAAGAATTTAAGATGATAATTTTCTCAGTTTTAGGGGTGGAGAATGTGATGCTGTGACAGCACTGATGTCATAAAAAATGGACCTTGATTTATAGTCTCAGTTGAATTGAAAGTAATGCTTATCAAATAGTTATTGATCATTATATGTACAACCATAAGATTGAAGGTTTTAATATTCCAGACAAACATTAATTAAATATCCACTTTAATTAATGTTTGACATTAAGCTAAATTAAATGTGTGAAAGGCATCATTATACAATCTAGCTTCACCAACTCACCACCTGCCAATTTCACAACCTAAAATGTTTGTGAACATTGATCAGAGTTTATATACAGATGGGCACATTCACCCATCAAGATTGCTTTTATAGATCACAACTTTTATATGGAAAGTGGCGAATGCCTCTTTCAGGCCGAATTTTGAGCATTTATTTTATTTGATGTGCTGAAACAAAGTAAGCAACATTACGAGATCACAAAAGGTACTCTTAAATTCCTTTGCATTAGTTTTACAATCAATTTGTGGAAGCAAATAATTCACCTGGAAATTTAAATTAAATTCACCGAAATTAATTGAACATCAGAAATCTTGTTGAAATAGATAATACACATGAATGAACAAAACGAAATGCCTATGAACAAAAGCACATGGCTGCTTAATATTCATTACATCATCCATTGTCTGCATTACTTCATTAGCCAAGTCAGATAACTTATCGCTCCAATTAACGGTAGCATTTCGCTATCTGTGCACAGCGTGCTTGAGAGGGGAGAAGGATTGACTCATGTTTATTTCATGGACGCACATCGGGGAACAGTAAGTGCTGAGATTCCATAGCGAAAAAGCTCCTGTCAGGTAATGCACAAAAGGGTGAGACACCACTGTCGCCTTCATTTTATACACACTGGGTCTTATTATTATCGGGGCTCTACAAGGGACAGCTTGTTGCCTCTCCTGCTATGATCCATTTCAAAACAGCCGCCCTGGAATTGGGTAATTGATTCTACTTGAAAGGGTTAAGCAACATCATTTGGTTCTTTCAATTCCCGAAGAGGGATTAATCTTATGAGAGATCGGACATAAGTTCTGGAGCCCACTTGAACAGCAGCCAGTCTCACTTGGCCATCGTTTCCCATCATGACCTGGGTGACTTGGCCTACTAGCCAGGAGGCTTTCAGAAGCTAAGGGTCTATCAACAAGACAACTTGGCCCACCTTTGCACTGTCAGTGTCCTTGATCCATTTCCCTCTCTGCTGTAAGGGTGGCAAGTAATCTCTGACAAACTTCCTCCAGAAATGGTCAACCAACCACTGACTACGCCTCCATTATCATTGTTGTAGGATGTGAGTGTCTGCAAACATGGCTTGTGGCAAAGAAGCACCCCGCTGCCCCATGAGAAGCAAATTAGATGTGATCAGGTCAGATACATCTGTGGATAGGTATCTGAGAGGCTTGGAATTTGGGATTCCCTCAACTTCAATAATTACAGCTCTGAGAACTGGTTCTGTTACACTCTGACTGCCAAGGACCACCCTCAGAGCAGCTTTCACAGATCTGATCTCTCATTCCCAGGAGTCTCCAAAATGTGGTGCACCTTCCTCCTAACAGCCAGTACTTCCTGCAAATCTCACCAAGAACTCGTTCAGGTCCAGGATGCTGCAAGTTCTCATCATAAAATTTGATTAGGAGCTTGGTTAAAGGATGCTTGCCATCCAATACAACTGGACGAATGGTGTCTGGGTGCATGTCTTGAGCCTACCTCAATATTCCACCAAGCTGATCATGCTGCTCTTATGGTAAAACTCCAGGGACAGCGGCAGGAGTCTACTCTAGTTAGATACTGTTTGCCCTCTCTGAGGAGCCTTCAGATTTTCAGGAAAATTTTTCTGCCTGGGCTTGCCACAGAACACAGGTCTCTCCGGTGATTCTTGGAGGCAGCCCACTCTGCAGATGTCTGATTTAAGATAGAAGATCCTGGTATGAGGAGTATACTGTCTGTCACATAAGTTGCAGTAGATAACTGTGGAGCCACTGGCCATCCCCCATCGCTCCAGCACTCAGGTTCACCTAGCTTTCGGGGTTTTACCTTTGGTTAAATCATCTGCACGGGACCCGGTCGGGTACAGCCCGAAGAAGCGACGTGGGCCCGCTCTCTCGTAGGCCCACCACCCGCGAGAGGGTTCAGAAGGGGCCGGTGCAATGTGGTTTGGGCGGCAGCTGTGGACGGGGATCCCGGCGACCCAAACCCCGGACAAAAACTCTAGCTATGGGGACATGGAATGTCACCTCACTGGGGGGGAAAGAGCCCGAGCTTGTGCAGGAAATTGAGCGGTACCGGCTAGAGATAGTCGGGCTCACTTCCACGCACAGCCTGGGCTCTGGAACCCAACTCCTGGAGAGAGGCTGGACTCTCTTCTACTCTGGAGTTGCCCATGGTGTGAGGCGGCGAGCTGGTGTGGGCTTGCTCATAGCCCCCCAGCTTAGCCGCCATGTGTTGGAGTTCTCCCCGGTGAACGAGAGAGTCGTTTCCCTACGCCTTCAGGTTGGGGATAGGTCTCTCACTGTTGTTTCGGCCTATGGGCCAAACAGCAGTGCAGAGTACCCGGCTTTCTTGGAGTCCCTGGGAAGGGTACTGGAATGTGCTCCGACCGGGGACGCCATAGTTCTACTGGGGGACTTCAATGCCCACGTGGGCGACAACAGTGATACCTGGAGGGGCGTGATTGGGAGGAACGGCCTCCCTGATCTGAATCCGAGTGGTGTTCTGTTGTTGGACTTCTGTGCTAGTCACAGTTTGTCCATAACGAACACTATGTTCAAGCATAAGGATGTCCATCGGTGCACATGGCACCAGGACACCCTGGGTCGGAGGTCAATGATCGACTTTGTGGTTGTGTCATCTGGCCTTCGGCCATATGTCTTGGACACTCAGGTGAAGAGAGGGGCTGAGCTGTCCACCGATCACCACCTGGTGGTGAGCTGGATCCGCTGGTGGAGGAGGAAGCCGGACAGACTTGGCAGACCCAAACGTGTTGTGAGGGTCTGCTGGGAACGTCTGGCGGAACCCTCCGTCAGAGGGGTTTTCAACTCACACCTCCGGGAGAACTTTGACCAGATTCCGAGGGAGGCTGGGGACATTGAGTCCGAGTGGACCATGTTTTCCACCTCCATTGTGGAAGCTGCTGCTCGGAGCTGTGGCCGTAAGGTCTCTGGTGCCTGTCGTGGCGGCAATCCCCGAACCCGGTGGTGGACACCGGAAGTAAGGGATGCCGTCAGGCTGAAGAAGGAGTCCTATCGAGCATGGTTGGCTTGTGGGACTCCCGAGGCAGCTGACGGGTATCGGAGGGCCAAGCGTGCGACAGCCCGAGCGGTTGCGGAAGCAAAAACTCGGGTCTGGGAAGAGTTTGGGGAGGCCATGGAGGAGGACTATTGGTCGGCCTCGAGGAAATTCTGGCAAACCATCCGGCGCCTCAGGAGGGGGAAGCAGTGCCCTGCTAATACTGTTTACAGTGGAAGTGGGGAGCTGCTGACTTCGACTGGGGATATTGTCGGAAGGTGGAAGGAATACTTCGAGGACCTCCTCAATCCTGCTGACGTGTCTTCCGTTATGGAAGCAGAGGCTGAGGACCTTGAGGCGGGTCCATACATTGCCCAAGCTGAAGTCACTGAGGTAGTTGGGAAGCTCCTCGGTGGCAGAGCTCCGGGTGTGGATGAGATTCGTCCTGGGTACCTTAAGGCTCTGGATGTTGTGGGGCTGTCTTGGCTGACACGACTCTGCAGCATCGCATGGCAGTCAGGGACAGTGCCCTTGGACTGGCAGACTGGGGTGGTGGTCCCTCTTTTTAAGAAGGGGGACCGGAGGGTGTGCTCCAATTACAGAGGGATCACACTCCTCAGCCTCCCCGGGAAAATCTATGCCAGGGTACTGGAGAGGAGAATCCGGCCGATAGTCGAACCTCGGATCCAAGAGGAACAATGCGGTTTTCGTCCTGGTCGTGGAACACTGGACCAGCTCTATACCCTCCGCAGGGTGCTTGAGGGTTCATGGGAGTTTGCCCAACCGGTCCACATGTGTTTTGTGGACTTGGAGAAGGCATTCGACCGTGTTCCCCGTGGCATCCTGTGGGAGGTGCTCTGGGAGTATGGGGTCCGGGGTCCTTTGCTAAGGGCTGTGCGGTCTCTGTACTCTCGGAGCAGGAGCTTGGTCCGCATTGCCGGCAGTAAGTCAGACCTGTTCCCAGTGCATGCTGGCCTCCGGCAGGGCTGCCCTTTGTCACCGGTCCTGTTCATTATTTTTATGGACAGGATTTCTAGGCGCAGCCAGGGGCCGGAGGGTGTCTGGTTTGGGAACCACAGGATTTCATCTCTGCTTTTTGCGGATGATGTTGTCCTGTTGGCTTCTTCAGGCCAGGACCTTCAGCGTGCGCTGGGGAGGTTCGCAGCTGAGTGCGAAGCAGCTGGGATGAGAATCAGCACCTCTAAATCCGAGGCCATGGTTCTCGACCGGAAAAAGGTGGTCTGTCCCCTTCAGGTTGGAGGAGAGTTCCTGCCTCAAGTGGAAGAGTTTAAGTATCTCGGGGTCTTGTTCACGAGTGAGGGAAGATGGGAGCGTGAGATTGACAGGCGGATTGGTGCAGCGACAGCAGTAATGGGGTCGTTGTACCGGCCCATCGTGGTGAAGAGAGAGCTGAGCCGCAAGGTGAAGCTCTCAATTTACCAGTCAATCTACGTTCCTACCCTCACCTATGGTCATGAACTTTGGGTCATGACCGAAAGAACGAGATCTCGGATACAAGCGGCTGAAATGAGCTTTCTCCGCAGGGTGGCGGGGCGCTCCCTTAGAGATAGGGTGAGGAGCTCTGTCACCTGGGAGGAGCTCGGAGTAGAGCCGCTGCTCCTCCACATCGAAAGGAGCCAGTTGAGGTGGCTCGGGCATTTGTTCCGAATGCCCCCTGGACGCCTTCCCGGGGAGGTGTTCCGGGCATGCCCCACCGGGAGGAGGCCGCGAGGAAGACCCAGGACACGCTGGAGGGACTATGTCACTCAGCTGGCCTGGGAACGCCTTGGGGTCCACCCGGAAGAGCTGGAGGAAGTGTCTGGGGAGAGGGAAGTCTGGGTATCCCTGCTCAAGCTGCTGCCCCTGCGACCCGGTCCCGGATAAAGCGGAAGAAGATGGATGGATGGATGGATGGATAAATCATCTGCTGGATTTCGTGAACTTCCAATGTACCTCTGGTCTTCCACGCTTGTCAGTTCTTGAATTTCTGCAATGCAAGTACCTACAAACACCTTGTATTGGTAGGAGTTTGCTTTTATCAAAGTCAATACAGTTGTGGAGTTGCATCAGTAGACATACCTGTGAAGGGAAAGGGTCAGTTCTGACTTCAATGTCTGGGACAACTGTGCATCCATCAATGCCGCACTGAGCTCAAGTCTGGGCATGGAGAGTCGTTGCTTTGGAACAACTTGGGATTGGGCCATAATGAATGTGATGGGCTTTGTCCTCTACACGAAGCTAAGACACTGCCCGACATGCCTGCTCAGATGCAAAAGATATGGAGTTTGATCTTTGTCCCCGTCTGGTCAGTACAAGGCAGAAAGTAGCACAGAGGTATTTTGATCAGGGTTTATACAGAGATTCTTAAGTTGAATTTACTACCTTTTATTACCTTTTTTACTTTTTTACTACCTTCACAATATTTTTTACTACCAGCATCACTTCAAGCTTCAACTGTAGCAGCATAAAGTGTGAAGTAAAGTGACAAGTAAAGTAATGAAATATCTTTCTACAATGAATTAACATATTTCCCCCACAATTTAACAAGGTAATTATAACAATAAGAAGATAGACTGGACCTTTAGAATGAGCTACACACTGGAATTTGAAAGAGAGCAAATAAAGTTAATCACTTAATTATCAACACTGGACGCAAAAACTGTCCAACAGAGAGAGAGCGGGAGAGAGGGAGTTCATAAACAACCAATGAAATTAACAGGCAAACATTTCAGTTAGACACAAGGCAGGGTCACAAGTGCCTCAGCTGTGTGGCCTTTTCTTCTATCAATTTTTCCACACGGAGAAGTTCTGCTTTTTTGTCCTTGAGTCTTCTTCGAAGAGAGTTGGATTTTGTAATGAGCTCAGCCATCTTTGTTCCTGCCTTTCCCTCAGCCATCTCTGCACACTTGTCTGCATCATTTTCAAGTGAATGGCACACACTACTGAATACCTGCCGCTGGTTCCGGAGGTCATTCAGCTTTTTCTCTGCTGCTTTCCTCATCACCTCTTCTGTGGCACTCTTCTTCTTTTTCCGCTCACTGTCAAGGTATAGCCTGTGTTGTGAACTTGCTGAAGCAGCAGAGGCCAGGAGCTCCTTGGTCAGGGGAACATTCAGACAATTACCTTATCACAGATTAACCTGAGGGCTTCAAGAGATTCATCACGGAGGTTGCACGTTTCTACCTCTTATTTACTGAGAAGCCTCTCTCCACTGTGGCTTGTCCATGGGACAGGAAGAGAGCACTTTGGCAGGTCAGGGACGTGCAGAGTTTGGAGTGGAGAAAGACATCCAGACCCTGCCTCAGGGGTTGGAAGGAAACAAATTCTTCTTCTCTGCCCACAACTGAGAGAAAGGATGTGAATTGCTGAATGATGACATCACCTGCAAAACTGACAGGAAAATAAACACATTCCAGTCAACTGCTTCATCACCCATTCAACAAAAGCACACACAGTACGTCATAGATACACAACAGTGTCTAAAGCAGTGGTTCTCAAACTGGGATCAATTTGAATAACCTATCCACTTCTACTGTCCATATACAATATTTTCTTACCAGCTGCAATGCCACCTGACAGCTGCTGCCCCTGGATGAAATTCTGCTTTCATCTTAACCTCTGTACTTCATCTGTAGCTCAGTTAAATCTTTTGCCAAAAAGGACAACACTGTTTGATAGTTCTGAAGAAATGGGTTAAAACTTCTCGCAATGGCGAGGAAGAATTGAGCCTTTGGAATTATGAGTGCATCCCCTTGTGCTGCCAGGATGACGTCATAAGAGGCCGTGTTCGGTTTTTGGACCTTCTTGTCCTCAGCAGCATTGACATACTTGGTGTAGTCCTCTCTCTGGAACGTTGGCCTATATTCTTGCAGTTGGATCGCTAGCTTACTTACCATACTTAGCTATGGCTTCTCTCTCTCTCCCTCCACTTCCTCACCTCTCTCCTGCTCCATGTGCCTGATGACCAGCTACTTTTCTGCCTTATTTACTATTGGTACCTGTAATAAGTGTAGTCTTTTTGTGGCCCTGGAGGTGATGCTTAGTGTTTTGGAATCCCAGCTCTGCACCATGGATAGTAAACCATTAGCCTCTTTAGGTTGTCAGACCCCTGTAGTCGGTGCAGAGCAACCTAGCTTAGCCACCACTAGCTGTTCCCCCTGTGGCTACCGAGCAGCCGGGAAGCCAGGCTAGCTGGGTGACAGTGTGAAGGGAGCGTTAGCATAAAACAACGACCCGTGGTTCACCACCAACCCTTCGCATCTCCAACTGGTATTCCCCTCTCAGCGATACATCCACTGGGAATCAAACTAATCAAGCTAATCTGAAGCTGCTGGCAAAGCATAAACTTAAATTCAATAAGATTGTAATTCATGTCACCGCAAACAATACCCGACTACTGCAGTTGGAGATCATTAAAGTTAATTAGTTGAGTCGTTAATTATGTTAAGTTAAATTACGTTACGTTAATTATGTTGGACACCATAGCTTTCTCTGGCCCCCCACCCAATCTAGCTAGTTACAACGTGTTTAGCTGCATGTGGTCATTCCATCGCTGGATGTCTAGATAGTGTTTAGCAAACAACACAGCCTACATAGACAACTGGAAAACTTTCTGGGGAAATCCTGGTTTGGTTAGGAGAGATGGCATCCATCCTGCTTTGGATGGGGCAGCTCTCTTGTTCAGGAATATAGTAAATTCTGTACTCCACCCAAAACCATACTGGAGATATCTATGAAGGTTCTTAGTCATCCAGGTCATGGTCAAGGTTGAAGAGTTCCGTTGGGCAACTGGACGTGAAGTTTTCTAGAAGAAGACGTTTGCTTACGGGCCTTGTAAGTGGGTGACAGTTTGTGTCTTAGAATCAGAATCAGAATCAGAATTCCTTTATTTATCCCTGAAGGAAAATTCTTGTTCTTACAGACATTGCACATGCAGTATTCCCGAGTATAAAAATAGGATAAACAAAAACTAAAATCTCAAAGTACAGGTATTTACAACGTATTCAAATTTTTTAAGAAAATTTAAAATACAGGTAGGTACATGTGTAAAAAACCAATATATACATTGTATATATAAAGTGAGTGAGTGTGTCCGTCACAGTGCTGAGTTTAACAGTTTGATGGCGACAGGCAGGAATGATTTCCTGTGTCGCTCTGTGGTGCATCGTGGCAGTAAGAGTCTTTTGCTGAACGAGCTCCTGTAGCCGATCAGCACATTGTGGAGAGGGTGAGAGGGAAAGTCCAGTATCGTCCTTATTTTGGACAACATCCTCCTCTCAGACACCACTGTCAGAGAGTCCAGTTCCTCTCCCACAACATGGCTGGCCTTCTTAATGATTCTGTTGAGTCTGTTTGTGTCCCTCACCCTCAGGCAGCTGCCCCAGTAGACAACAGCATATGTGATGGCACTGGACACCACCAACTCATAGAACATCCTCAGCATCGTCCTGCAGATGTTGAAGAACCTCAGCCACCTCAGAAAGTAGAGGCGGCCCTGGCCCTTTCTGTAGACCATGTCCACGTTCTTGCACCAGTCTAGTTTGTGGTCTAAGTACACCCCCAGGTATTTGTACTCCTCCACCACCTCCACAGTGTCCCCTTTGATGTTGATAGGGGTCACTGGAGCCTTAGTCCTCCTCAGGTCCACCACCAGTTCCTTGGTCTTTGTCACATTGAGCTGTAGGTGGTTTTTCCCGCTCCATGTGACAAAGTTGTCCACTACCATCCTGTACTCTCTCTCATCCCCCCCAGTAATTCACCCAACCACTGTGGAGTCAGCAGAAAATTTCTGAAGATGGCAGGACTCTGTGCAGTGCGTAAAGTCTGTGGTGTAGATCGTGAAGAGGAAGGGAGAGAGGACAGTCCCCTGTGGAGCCCCGGTGTTGCTGATCACTTCATCTGACGTGCAGCACTTTAGGTGTACATACTGCGGTCTGCCCGTCAGATAGGCTGCGATCCAGGACACCAGTGGGGCATCCACCTGCATCGCTGTCAGCTTCTCAGCCAGCAGAGCCAGCCTGCTGGTGTCAAACGCACTCCAGAAGTCAAAGAACATGATTCTCACAGTGCTTGCCGGCTTGTCCAGGTGCATGTAGACTCTGTTCAGCAGGTAGATGATGCCATCGTCCACTCCAAGGCGGGGCTGGTAGGGGATCTGAAGGGGATCCCAAAGTGGTTGGACCATTGGCCGGAGCTGTTCCAGGACAAGTCTTTCGAGGGTCTTCATGAAGTGTGACGTCAGAGTTACAGGCCTGTAGTTCGTGGGGTCACTGGGACGTGGCATCTTTGGGACAGGAACAAGGCATGATTGTCTTCCACACCACTGGGACTCTCTGAAGACTTGGCCTCAGGTTGAAAACATGATGAAGTACTCCGCTTAGCTGGGGGGCACAGGCTTTCAGGACCCTGGGGCTCACACCATCTGGGCCTGCAGCTTTGCCAGCGCAGAGTCTCTGCAGCTGTCTTCTCACCTGTTCAGCTGTGATGGTCATTGTTGAGGTGATGGATGGGGAAGGGGTGCACGTGGTACTGAAGTGAGAGCGGTCCACTGTGGTGTCTAGGGACGAGGTGCGAGCAAGGCCATCCAGATGGAGTGTGGGGGGAGGGAGAGATAGCGGAGTGGCTAGATGTTGACGTACTGCTGAGGAGTTGTTTGAAGCGTGAGCTGGGGTCACTGTGTCGAATCTGTTGAAGAACTGATTCAGCTCATTCGCCCGTTCCACACTGCCATCAACTCTGCTGCTTGGCTTGTAACCTGTGATGGTCCTCATGCCACTCCACACCTCACTCATGTTGTTTTGCTGAAGTTTCCACTACAGCTTCCTCCGGTACCTCTGCCCTCTGAGAGGTCCGTTCTAGCTTCTGACACCATGTAAAAATGTATCTGTTGTATGAGTCAATGATCACACTTTCAAAATACCATGACTGTAGTTTAATTACCAGAACTTGACTGACTCCTGTTACAGATCAGATCAACGTAACCAAACACACCAAGTATTCTGTTTGGATCAGTCAAAGGGTGGCTTATAGCAAACAAACAGAGTAAAATAATAATTTTTCACCAAATGATCTACAGGAATGATTAGTCCTTATCCTTTAAAAAGATTATTTTGGGTAATTTTTGCTTTATTTCATAGAGACAGTGTCAAGTAGAGTCGGCGTCGCTGACGCAGAAAAGCCTGAACCCCAATGCAGAGTCAAAAAAAGCAGTAATACGAGGCAGAGGTCCGAACAAAATCTTTAATTAATTAAAGCAAAACTCAAAAAAACACACACACACACCTTCGGTAGTGTGGGATCTATGAAAAAAAACTGTGGCATAACTCCCTGGCTTAACATGGCGACTAGACAAAACAAATCCTGGCATAACATGAAGACATTCAAAAACGCTCTGACCAAGGTGGCTGGGAAGACAAGGACTAGATAGACACGACAACGAGACACAGGTGACACACATTAGGAGGGAGAAAGCAATCAGGAAGACCAAAAGCAAAGCTACATGAAAACAGGACACACAGAGGAAGAGACGCTTTCAAAATAAAACAGGACATGACATAACCTTAGGACATAAAACATGGAAACATATGACAAGACAAACATGAAACTTGGTACGTGGACTCAAATCAAAAGACAAAGCATAACAAAAATACCAAGCATGACAGACAGTGCAGAAAGACAGGTTAGGTGGGAAGAGGAAGGGATGACGATGACATTCAGCAAAGCATCTGGACTGGTTTGAACCTACAATATATCAGTAAGAACTCAAGTGGTATGTGGTTTATATATAGCACAAATACCAGCCCCCCAGGAAGTTCAATTCTGTGTGGGATTTAGAAGTTTCAGGGGACAGAAAATAGAATGTTTCCTAATGAAAAAAAAAATCAAGGTTCTTATTTTGACAAACCATGGGACATCAGACTTTTATTAAAAGAATAGCTTACAAATGTCTTAATTATAGTTTAAAGACATTGTTTATATTTATCCAAAATTTTACTACATGCTTAGCAAACATTATGCTGCCTGTCGTCCTATTCTCTATATTATCAAGTGTCTGGGTAAAAGAACGAATCAAATACAACATGAATAGTTCAAAAAGTAGGTAGATGTAAATATCTTGCCTAGACATCAATGGAGTATTGAAGTAATGACTGTACTACTCAGGTTCATACAGTTGTCACCACTGATGTCCCAGATATGCACTGAAAGCAACAATTAAGCTGTTAAAATCGTGGTACTCAAGGGCAGAAAAATCAAACAGAAAAATGTCTTACAATAAGATCAGTAATGCAGCTTCATTTTTAGGAATGGTCTTGAAATGGGGAAAAATTGCTTGTCATCCATAACATTCTGCAATATAATTCTCTTTAAACTGTATGATCGTATCAAGATTCTTAAACAGCTTATACTACAAAAACAATTATAAACCTGTAGATAGTGAATTAACCAAATTTGACAATCACTGGATTATTGATGATGATGATTTCTTATGATTTCATATCTAATTAAATAAATTAAATAAAAGAGTTAGGAACCAGAATTGTGTTATTTTGAAATTAGTAAATGTTCTGTAAAATACACAGGCTGTTTCCTATTTTGTAACTGAAGTATTGATTAAACGGTTATTACGGTCCAGCAAAAACTGTCCATACTAACTGAAACCTGAAACATATTTCCTTGCAACATATGTTTAAACTTTCGCTGTCTGGCTTACCACATTTGGCATGCATACCATATTTAACTCTAGCTGTGTCAGCAAAGCCCACTCAATATAAGGAGTCTTGAGGAAATGACAGTGAGTGACAGAAGACCTGTGAGCCCCTGCTTGTGGTAAACCTTCTTGACTTTTCTTTATCTGCTTTGATTCTTGAATGGAAACTTGAATTTATTCTTTATTTAAGAAGTAAGTGAAAAAATTGTTGAGTGAATCTTTTTTTAAATCTTTTTATTGAACTATTCTACACAGGATTGGTGATTGCTGCTGACAGAAAGAGGGTCAGGTAATGGCAACTTTTACAATTTTAACAATTTCTTTAATGACCATTCAGTACATAAAGAAAGTATATCTTTTAGTATATATTCACTCTTCAGTATGTGCAGTTATTCACTCAAATGATTTGACAAAGCTAAACTACAAAACTAACACTGTTAGTATTTGTTCTCAATAGAGTAAGTTTGAATAGTCAACCTGTATCAATACATAGATATAGTTTGCATTACTGTTTAATTACATGGAACTGAAAAATATGAGTCTCATATGACAGTTCCTTTGAAATTGTCAAACAGACATAAGCTGCCACCATGAGTACGGACGCGGAGATGGCCATTTATGGCAAAGCTGCCATTTACCTCCGTAAGCCAGAGAAGGAGAGAATTGAGGCTCAAAACAAACCTTTTGATGCCAAGTCTGCCTGCTACGTGGCTGATGCTAAGGAGCTGTACTTAAAGGGGACAATCATCAAGAAAGATGGTGGCAAAGTCACTGTCAAAGTCCTGGATACTCAGGAGGTTGGTACCACAAAGTCAGATTCACTTAGGAATTCAGTGTGATCAGTTCTCATTGTGACAAATGTCCTGTTCCAGGAGAGGACAGTCAAAGAAGATGACGTCTCTCCAATGAATCCTCCCAAGTTCGACAAAATTGAGGACATGGCCATGATGACCCATCTCAATGAAGCCTCTGTGCTGTATAACCTCAAAGAGCGTTATGCAGCATGGATGATCTACGTAAGACAATCTGTCTAACGAGAAAAGAGAAATATTGAAAATGGCTGTACATGTAGGAAACAGACAGTTAACTGCTGGATCTCTATGGTGACTTTCAGACCTACTCTGGCTTGTTCTGTGCCACTGTGAACCCTTACAAGTGGCTCCCTGTGTACGATGCTGAAGTTGTAAGTGCCTATAGAGGCAAGAAGCGTATGGAGGCTCCACCCCACATCTTCTCTGTCTCTGACAACGCTTATCAGTTCATGCTTACTGGTAAGTCACGACCATGACAGTGTAGAATCATCAGTATATGAGGTTTCTGTTGCAGAAAAACACAGCTAATTCCTTTTTTTTTCATTTAACAGATAGGGAGAACCAGTCTGTCTTGATCACGTAAGTTGCACATTTGTTCACTTTGTTAAACTCACTTTGTTAAACACAATCAAGTATCTTGAACAAATTCTCATAAGTCTGTGTCTATACCTAGTGGAGAATCTGGTGCCGGAAAGACTGTGAACACCAAGCGTGTCATCCAGTACTTTGCAACAATCTCAGTTGGTGGAGACAAGAAGAAGCAGGACTCCTCAAAGGTGGGCATATGTTACTGTATGATGACAACATTTCAGTGTTCTTTAAATAAGGAATATTTTCCCAGTCATTTTCTGATATCAATTTTAAACTTGCATTATATACATATAGGGTTCACTGGAGGATCAGATTATTGCAGCCAACCCTCTGCTGGAGGCCTATGGTAATGCCAAAACTGTGAGGAATGACAACTCATCTCGTTTCGTAAGTATGGAGGGATTTCTACATAAGATATTTTTATATATATTTTCCATGTGGTGGGATATTAAAAACTCCTCTATTCCAAACAGGGTAAATTCATCAGAATCCATTTTGGCACAACTGGCAAACTGGCTAGTGCTGATATTGAGACATGTAAGTAACAATTCTCATGGTACATACAAATGATTGGAACTCAGAATTTGCAGACTGTGACCTGTGAACAACATTTATAGATCTGCTGGAGAAGTCCAGAGTCTCATTCCAGCTTCCTGATGAAAGAGGCTACCACATCTTCTACCAGATGATGACCAACCACAAGCCTGAGCTGATTGGTAAACAGACCGAGTTGTCGCATAATTTTAAACCTACTCACATCTTTCATGTTTAACAATTTATTGACCTTGTCACCCCTTTTTTTCTCTTCAGAATTGGCACTTATCTCAACCAACCCCTACGACTTCCCCATGTGTAGCCAGGGCCAGATCACTGTGGCCAGCATTGATGACAAAGTTGAGCTGGAAGCCACTGATGTGAGTGATCTTCACTTCAAAACATCGAAATGTATTATGTCCATCATATGTAATATCAGTACCCCTCCTTTGAATGCATTTTCTAAAGTGATTATGTTTTGTCTGGACATTTCTTTTGAAAACAGAATGCTATTGATATTCTGGGCTTCACTAATGAAGAGAAGTTGAGCATCTACAAGATGACTGGTGCTGTGCTCCACCATGGTAACATGAAGTTCAAGCAGAAGCAGCGTGAGGAGCAGGCTGAGCCTGATGGCACAGAGGGTGAGTATTTAAGGCCAGGTATAAGTGAATAGCTTGGGACCAAAAGCAGAAAATTTCTTGGTCAGACTGGTTTCTCTTATGTCATAATGCAAAGTCTCAGTCACATACTGTATATATTAATTGTAAATAACTTAACTATTTCCAGATGCTGACAAGGTTGCTTACTTGCTGGGTCTGAACTCTGCTGACATGCTGAAAGCTCTGTGCTATCCCAGAGTGAAGGTCGGAAATGAGTTTGTCACCAAGGGACAGACTGTACCTCAGGTAACTGACACATGTTGGTATAAGTTTTTTGTTTAAATTGGAGTACATGTGTATTTCTATTACCAACAGGAACCTTCATGTGTGTGTTTCAATCAGTGATGGGTTAAATGCAGAAAAGTAATTTAATCCCAGTTTGGGATTAACAAAGTTAAAAAAAAAAGAAAAAGAAAAGAACCTGATTTAAGTGTTGATTCTTTTGTTGTATCTACTTCATTTAGAGTCCAGAATAATAATCCTGCATTTTACAAAAAAAAATTTCAGGTGCTGAACTCAGTGACTGCCCTGGCCAAGTCTATCTATGAGAGGATGTTCTTGTGGATGGTCGTCCGTATCAACCAGATGTTGGACACTAAACAATCAAGGCAGTTCTTCATTGGTGTCCTGGATATTGCTGGCTTTGAAATCTTTGATGTGAGTTTCATTTCAAACAGCTCTGTAGCTGATGCTTTTCATGACAGAACCATTCCTATCTTCTTACTACCTGCAAGAGATTATGCTGAATATATGTGCTCTCACAGTTCAACAGCATGGAGCAGCTGTGCATCAACTTCACCAACGAGAAACTGCAGCAGTTCTTCAACCACCACATGTTTGTCCTGGAGCAAGAGGAATACAAGAAGGAGGGTATTATTTGGGAGTTCATTGACTTCGGCATGGACTTGGCTGCCTGCATTGAGCTGATTGAAAAGGTAGTCATTTCACTTTGTGATTCTGTGTATTAACTTATAAGTATAACTTGCTACTTTATAATTACAAATGTCTTCCCACTTTTTTCAAGCCTATGGGCATCTTCTCCATCCTTGAAGAGGAGTGCATGTTCCCCAAGGCCACTGACACATCCTTCAAGAACAAGCTGTATGACCAGCATCTTGGTAAAAACAGAGCATTTGAGAAGCCAAAGCCAGCCAAAGGAAAGGCTGAGGCCCACTTCTCTCTGGTGCACTATGCTGGTACCGTGGACTACAACATCAGTGGCTGGCTGGATAAGAACAAGGATCCACTGAATGAGTCTGTGCTGCAGCTGTATCAGAAGTCCTCAGTTAAACTGCTGGCTTATCTGTATCCTCCCGTTGTTGAGGGTACGATCTTAGCTACGGTCAATTGAAACAAAATTGAAAAGCATGTGATCGTGTTAATGCCTGCTTCTGAAAAAACATGTCTGTTGTTATCAACAGAGGCCGGTGGTGGCAAGAAGGGAGGCAAGAAGAAGGGTTCCTCTATGCAGACTGTATCTTCACAGTTCAGGGTAAGGTGTAATATTGTAAACAGGTTATACTCAGTGCTTACATTTGTTCCATTTCATGACAAGAATTACCATTTTGAATCTACAGGAGAACTTGGGCAAGCTGATGACTAACTTGAGGAGCACCCATCCTCACTTTGTGCGCTGTCTGATTCCCAACGAGTCAAAGACTCCAGGTACATTGAAAACATAATCTAAATAAGTTTTGTTTTGTTGGTTTACTTTTGTACTGCGTCAGCAAAAGAGGAACTACTCATTCAAACAAGTAGGAACTGTCTTTCTACAGGTCTTATGGAGAATCACTTGGTCATCCACCAGCTCAGGTGTAACGGTGTGCTGGAGGGTATCAGAATCTGCAGAAAAGGTTTCCCCAGCAGAATCCTCTACGGGGACTTCAAGCAGAGGTATCAGCTGGCATTTTAATGTCATTTTGATGCGGACTGTCCAAAGAAAACTCTCACACTGACCATAAACTCTCTCTTAAAAGGTACAAGGTGCTGAATGCCAGTGTCATCCCTGAGGGTCAGTTCATTGATAACAAGAAGGCTTCAGAGAAGCTGCTTGGATCAATTGATGTTGATCATGACCAGTACAGATTCGGACACACCAAGGTAAGCTTTTGGATTATATTCATACTTCAGTGTACTTGCCAAGAAGAAATGTTTTTAAGTACAAAGTATTTTTGTGTGAATTAAGGGGGAGAAGGATTCACTGTGTGAGTTAACGCTACGTTATTCTTTTTGTTTCAGGTGTTCTTCAAGGCTGGTCTGCTGGGTACCCTTGAAGAGATGAGAGATGAAAAACTGGCAGCTTTGGTCACCATGACTCAGGCTGTCTGCCGTGGGTACCTCATGAGAAAGGAGTTTGTGAAGATGATGGAGAGGAGGCACGTTGAAAACAGCAAATTCTGAAATATGGTATGGAAAGTTACAAACAACAGTGATATTCATAACTCAATGCCTTGTCAACAGGGAAGCCATCTATACTATCCAGTACAACGTCCGCTCATTCATGAATGTGAAACACTGGCCATGGATGAAGGTGTACTACAAGATCAAGCCTCTGCTGAAGAGCGCTGAAACTGAGAAGGAACTGGCCCAGATGAAGGAGAACTATGAGAAGATGCAATCAGACTTGGCCGCTGCCCTGGCCAAGAAGAAGGAACTGGAGGAGAAGATGGTGTCCCTCCTGCAGGAGAAGAACGATCTGCAGCTGCAAGTAGCATCCGTAAGTACATATCAACAGACAGCTGTGCCTTTTCTGGTTTTCCAGTGTTGATGTGCTAAAGACTATTTTCATAAAATGAACCAGGAATCAGAGAATCTGTCAGATGCTGAGGAAAGATGTGAGGGACTTATCAAGAGCAAGATTCAGTTGGAGGCCAAGCTCAAGGAGACAACTGAGAGACTGGAGGATGAAGAGGAGATTAATGCTGAGTTGACTGCCAAGAAGAGAAAGCTGGAGGATGAATGCTCTGAGCTCAAGAAGGATATTGATGACCTGGAGCTTACCTTGGCCAAAGTGGAGAAGGAGAAACATGCCACTGAGAACAAGGTGTGTAAATATTAATATATGCAGCAGATCAAGCAATATTTAAAGATTACCATGTAAAAACAACATCCTTCTTGCAAACTTAGGTGAAGAACCTGACCGAGGAGATGGCCTCTCAGGATGAGAGCATTGCCAAGCTAACCAAGGAAAAGAAAGCCCTTCAGGAGGCTCACCAGCAGACTCTTGATGACCTGCAGGCTGAGGAAGACAAAGTCAACACTCTGACCAAGGCCAAGACCAAGCTTGAGCAGCAAGTGGATGATGTAAGTTTACAAAATCTCTTTGGTTTGGCCAAGCAATATTCAATATTCTTGAACGTGATCATTAGCTCATAATATTGTTCAGCTTGAAGGTTCTCTGGAGCAAGAGAAGAAGCTGCGTATGGACCTTGAGAGAGCCAAGAGGAAGCTGGAGGGTGATCTGAAACTGGCACAGGAATCTATCATGGATCTTGAGAATGACAAGCAGCAGTCTGAGGAGAAGCTGAAAAAGTAACTCTTAGTAACTACTTTTGAATTTGAACAATCATCCTTTTAAAAATTGTGTTAAACTGTATGAATTCTTACTATGTATTTTATCATTTATTCTCATAGGAAGGACTTTGAAATCAGTCAGCTCCTTAGCAAGATTGAGGATGAGCAGTCACTGGGTGCTCAGCTTCAGAAGAAGATCAAGGAGCTTCAGGTGACATATTGTGTTAAATAAAATGTAACTTCATGCATTTCCATTTTGTGTACTAAAAGTTTAGTGAAATAAACGTGCCTTCATTCACCAGGCCCGTATTGAGGAACTGGAGGAGGAGATTGAGGCAGAGCGTGCTGCTCGTGCCAAGGTTGAGAAGCAGAGAGCTGACCTCTCCAGGGAACTTGAGGAGATCAGTGAGAGGCTGGAGGAGGCTGGTGGTGCCACTGCCGCTCAGATTGAGATGAACAAGAAGCGCGAAGCTGAGTTCCAGAAGCTCCGTCGTGACCTTGAGGAGTCCACTCTGCAGCATGAAGCCACTGCTGCTGCTCTGCGCAAGAAGCAAGCAGACAGCGTTGCTGAGCTGGGAGAGCAAATCGACAACCTCCAGCGTGTCAAGCAGAAGCTTGAGAAGGAAAAGAGTGAATACAAAATGGAGATTGATGACCTCTCTAGCAATATGGAGGCTGTTGCTAAAGCAAAGGTACACAAAACACAAACAACACTAAACTCTATTTTAATACCATAATTGGTATAGTAATTAAATAAATAAAATCTGCTCTTTGACATGATCTGTGTTTCCTTCATTAGGGAAACCTTGAAAAGATGTGCCGTACTCTTGAGGACCAACTGAGTGAACTGAAGACCAAGAATGATGAAAATGTCCGTCAAATCAATGACCTGGGTGCACAGAAAGCACGTTTCCTGACAGAAAATGGTATCTATCAGTTATCAGTGAATTATCTGTCATGTGTTCTTGAGCAAAATGACCCAAACTAAAGCTTCATGGCATCTTCCACAAAGGTGAGTTCAGTCGTCAAATTGAAGAGAAAGAAGCTCTTGTCTCCCAGCTGACCAGAGGCAAACAGGCCTTCACACAGCAGATTGAGGAGCTGAAGAGACATATTGAGGAGGAGGTTAAGGTAAGAAAATGCAGAGTGTTTACGGTGTATTTGTTCTGTGTTATTTAGATGTCTTGCACACTGAATATTATTTCTTACATCAGGCCAAGAATGCTCTTGCCCATGGACTGCAATCAGCCCGCCATGACTGTGACCTGCTGAGGGAGCAGTTTGAGGAGGAGCAAGAGGCCAAGGCTGAGCTGCAGCGTGGTATGTCCAAGGCCAACAGTGAGGTGGCTCAGTGGAGAACTAAGTACGAAACTGATGCTATCCAGCGCACTGAGGAGCTTGAGGAAGCCAAGTGAGTAACATTCAAACAATTAATTGCTTGAAGCAACACTTGCAGTAAACAAATAAAAACTTTACAATTTGACATTTGTTTGGCTTAATTTTTTGGGCCAAACACTTTAAATTGCGGCACTACTTTCATGTGTTCATCAGAATTCTATTGAAACATGTTTCAATTTCATATGTACAGAATAATCTGGAAAATTATAACTTCAAGCTTTTTACTGAGAGACAAACTGCATCTTTTTCTAACAGGAAGAAGCTGGCCCAGCGCCTTCAGGAGGCTGAGGAACAGATTGAGGCAGTGAATTCCAAGTGTGCTTCTCTTGAGAAAACCAAACAGAGGCTCCAGAGTGAGGTGGAGGACCTCATGATTGATGTGGAGAGGGCTAATGGACTTGCTGCCAACCTGGACAAGAAGCAGAGGAACTTTGACAAGGTGACAGTGTTTACATGATGTTGCATAACTAAGCTGCACAAACCATACAATATATATATTTATTTGTCGTTATTTTGCTACATAACCAACTGAACTGAACATTGTGTTATTTAGGTGTTGGCAGAGTGGAAACAGAAGTATGAGGAGGGTCAGGCAGAGCTGGAGGGAGCACAGAAGGAGGCTCGTGCTCTTGGTACTGAGCTGTTCAAGATGAAGAACTCTTATGAAGAAGCTCTGGATCAGCTGGAGACCATGAAGCGTGAAAACAAGAATCTGCAACGTGAGCTTACTAGATTGTATTAACTATTATGGTAACAATACATTGTATTCAACATTAAGTATCTATTTAAATTTTACACATCGGGCCTTAACAGCATAAAACACATGCATCTCTCTGCAGAGGAGATCTCAGATCTGACTGAACAGATTGGTGAGACTGGCAAGAGCATCCATGAGCTGGAGAAGGCCAAGAAGCAGGTGGAGACAGAGAAGTCTGAGATCCAGACTGCTCTTGAAGAGGCTGAGGTACATTTCTTCTGGGACGATCTTCTCAAACTCTATGGACAAATGTTTTACCCGAGGTTTGAAGGCAAAGAGTGTATGAATGTTTTATTCTGTGATATCATTAGGGAACTCTGGAACACGAAGAGTCTAAGATCCTGCGTGTCCAGCTGGAGCTTAACCAGATTAAGGGTGAGGTGGACAGGAAGCTAGCAGAGAAAGATGAGGAGATTGAGCAGATCAAGAGGAACAGCCAGAGGGTGATTGACTCCATGCAGAGCACTCTGGATTCTGAGGTCAGGAGCAGGAACGATGCCCTGAGAATCAAGAAGAAGATGGAGGGAGACTTGAATGAGATGGAGATTCAGTTGAGCCATGCCAATCGCCAGGCATCTGAATCCCAGAAGCAGCTGAGGAATGTGCAGGCACAGCTGAAGGTATTGTAAGACATAAAGTTGCTGCACAGTCTATGGGCAGTGCACCAACATTGTGCCAGTCATATAATTATTTTGCTGATATGTTTCACCAGGATGCACAACTGCATCTTGATGATGCTGTCAGAGCCCAGGATGACCTCAAGGAACAAGCTGCTATGGTGGAGCGCAGGAACGGCCTCATGGTGGCTGAAATTGAGGAACTTAGAGCTGCTCTGGAACAGACAGAGAGAAGCCGCAAAATTGCTGAGCAGGAGCTGGTTGACTCCAGCGAGCGTGTTGGACTCCTGCACTCTCAGGTGAGCAAACCCCACAATTTCTTCGATGGTGTAACAATTGAACATTTCTTTCAAAGATGATGTGACAATTGGTTGTGATGACTTCAGTGACGAAATCTTTTTACCTTTTAGAATACAAGCCTTTTGAACACCAAGAAGAAGCTCGAGACTGACCTGGTCCAGATCCAGAGCGAGGTGGATGACACTGTTCAGGAAGCAAGGAATGCAGAGGAGAAGGCCAAGAAGGCCATCACTGATGTAGGTTTAAATTTCATTTGTTCTCATTTTTACTCCATGTAAATTGCATTTTTTCCAAGATATTTCTAATTAACATTTTATGCTTTCTGCTCTAGGCTGCTATGATGGCTGAGGAGCTGAAGAAGGAGCAGGATACTAGCGCTCACCTGGAGAGGATGAAGAAGAACCTGGAGGTGGCTGTTAAGGACTTGCAGCATCGTCTGGATGAGGCTGAGAACCTGGCCATGAAGGGTGGCAAGAAGCAGCTCCAGAAACTTGAGTCTAGGGTAAGACAATTCTCTTAACATTTGCATGGTCGAACAAATGTACGAAACCATAGGGATCCTAAACATTTTATGAATTTTGTGGTTTTCTGAAGGTGCGTGAGCTAGAGGCAGAGGTTGAGGCTGAGCAGAGGCGTGGAGCAGATGCTGTGAAGGGTGTCCGCAAATACGAGAGGAGGGTGAAGGAGCTCACCTATCAGGTAAAACTCCATTAACATTTGACATGTACAGTACAATTCAATACAATATACAATAAAAATATTTAAACATCCAAATCTATATTTTCTATTACAGACCGAGGAGGACAAGAAAAACGTTACCAGGCTGCAGGATCTGGTTGACAAGTTGCAGCTGAAGGTGAAGGCCTACAAGAGGCAGGCTGAGGAAGCGGTAAGGACAACACTTTATTTTAAAAATTGAGGATTACATAATATGACAGAATTATCTCAGTCAAACAAACGCTGCTTGAGATTAATTTATGAATGTTAAGGTCAAGCATCACAGATGTGAGATATTGTCCGTGTCAAATCATCCTACTATACTCAATAGTTAGATTTATATACATTTTAGAACAACACACAAAACTCATACTCGAAACTAGGTTAAAGTAAAACTGATGTAGTTAGCAAATACAGTATGGTAACATAAATTATGCTATATTATTATTGTAGCGGCCACAAAAAGATGGCCCGCTATCAGGCACAATAGATATATCTTAAGTCATTACCATTTTTTTTCATTGATGTTGTACACCTGCTCATAAACGAAAACAACACTTTCATTGTAAATTATAATGTCTATAACTATTGATTTTAAACTGTGTATATGATATTTCAGGAGGAACAGGCCAACGTTCACCTGTCCAAGTGCAGGAAGGTCCAGCATGAGCTGGAGGAGGCAGAGGAGCGTGCTGATATTGCAGAGTCTCAGGTCAATAAACTGAGAGCCAAGAGCCGTGACACTGGCAAGGTAAATTTACAATCCTGTTTAGTTAAAATAAATCAAAGTTTTAATTCAAACATGATTGATACGTAATCTGACAGAAAGCTGCTGTGTAAAATTGAGTGATATTAATGAGACCAAACCCAATTTTTTTTTTTTTTTTTTAGGGAAAAGAGGCTGCAGAGTAAAGCATACTGGCTGATCAGGTGTTTCTTGTCATATAATATGATGTGAAATATGCTGGAAAAAATAAAATTACCGCTTGTTTTTAAATTGTTTCCCTGCACTTTTTCATCTCTGTGGGACCCCTGGGAGATACTCCACGTTTCAGACTGGAATAAATGGCTATCCAGAAATTACATTTGTATAAGAAGTCATATAGTATACAGCTGCCCAAGCTCTGTTAGCAAAAGTCCACTAATTTAAAAGAAATGGTTGGCTACAGAATAAAGTATGTTGAATCTCACTCCGATTTATGCCTTAACTATTTTGTGCTGGATGGATGTAGGTGAGTTTTCACATGGATTTTTGTGTTGATGCCACATGCATGCACGTTTCTTGGGAACATTTGAATTCCAAGTTTGACCTGTACTTCCTATAAACTGGTAAACATCTGTGCTGTTTTATGGTGGTACTATATGTTGATGTCTTGGTTAGTAGTATACCCAACTAAAATCTAAAAAGTAGGCCTATGTTTGCCTGGAACTGCCTCAAGCTGCACAGGCCCTCAAGTATTCATAAACTGCATATAGGTCTTACTGTAACTCCTGTTGCCAGCAATACTGAATCATTGCAATGAGGAGAAATAATTATATTTTTAATTAACTGTAATTAATTACATTATCATTTATTGTTATTAAGAGGTATACAAGCAAGTGCACCACTAAATCAGTTGAAGTTTATACTAAAAATATCTGTGCCAATTTTTGCCTTTGGCTAAGGGGTGTCTTCTGAGACAATTTCTTTCTTGCAGAAAAAAAAAACTTAGGTTAGCTATGGAACTATTAGCTATTTAGGCTAGCTCTTATGCCAGTGGATGGCCAGCAGTGTCATAACTATCTATTAATTTCAAATACAAAGGTTACTTTGTCACATGTAATATCACTGTTGATGTATCACCGCACTCACACATTTTTCTGGATAAGGAACACTCATTTTTAAGTTACTTAATCACGTTGCTGACTCAGGTAAGAAAGGATTCTGATGATAATTATTATCATGACGATAATGATGAAATATAAACCAATACACTCAACACACAATGGCACCATCTGACATACACAGAAACAGCCTCAGCCATGGTTTTCTTTGTAAAACTAGCAGTGTCTAGTCCTATTTTGCAACGTTAACATCCAGAAATGCACTAAACACACAAAAGTACCATTGCATGGCATTCTAAATACACAGACATTAATATGGAGCATGGTCAGATGGTATTAAAGAGAGGGAAGATGATCCAAACCAAGGTCATGTAACTACATGAGGGCAACATTGCAGATAATCAGGACAGCTAAAAATACCTTGGGATCCCATAGGCCACATGTGTCAAACTCAAGGCCCGCGGGCCACATCCGGCCCGGCGTATAATTATATCCGGCCCGCGAGCTCATTTCATATAGATCTATTATTATTGTTACCAATGGCCCGCCAATATGAAGCGCTGATAACACACGAACTACAGGTCCCATAATGCAGCGCAACTGCCGCCTTACCTTACTATTGGCTACCTGGGAACATTCCCGCGTCAATCAAGTCGAGCTCTGTTGCCGTATACAACCGAGACTGTTGATTTTGTTGGCCTAGCTTGCTCTTTTATGATTACGTTCAGCACAACAACAACGTCTCTACTTGCGCAATTAGCGCACTGCTCCCTCCTGTCGGAAAGCGGTCACGACACGCTCATCTGTGCCGCCCCGGGCTCGAAAGAGTGATGTATCGGAGTGGGAAAACCGCAGTGCATTGTGGGCTTTTCAGGCAACTGAAAAGTGTGTTTACGCCCGCTGCTTGCATGATACTGCTCTTGTGTTCTGTTGTTTTGTTTCAACAAGTTAAAACATGGTGCCAACGTGCTGTGTCGTTAACTGCCACAGTCGTTCACATGATCGCTTCGGTAAAACAAACGATCGGGTCAGTTTTTTTCTCATTTCCTACGTGCACGCAAACCCAAGGACCTCGGATCTGTGAGCTAACAAGGAGACACCGAATGGCCTGGAGAGCAGCCGTGAGACGACCAAACATCACTTTCAGTACAATCACTCGACACATGTTGGTGTGTTCACGGCATTTTCAGACTGATGTTGGTGGTGTTTTTCTGAAAATAAAATGAATGCCTGGCTTTCTTCCTCTGCTTATTTCTGTTTATTCGTAACATGTCATTGATATCAATGACAGGCACAAAATCTCCTGATCTGCTACCTGCTCATATGGTGACAAACACCAGGCCTGCGCTTTACAAAGAAAGTTAATGGAACTATGCCTGATGGTGATAATAAATATTGTAGTTCACTAGCAATATATAAAACTATATTCCAACTACTTTAATTGAGCCATAATAAGTCCTCTGTGAGATCATGCCATTTACTCAAGCAATAATGTCTTGCAAGTCTTTTCAGCTTATTACAAACATTCTTGTGAGAAAGTTTTTTTTTGTAGCATGTTCGTATTTTTACTTGTTTTGACAGGAGATTTTAAGTTATTTTATTTATTTTGGAATGATATTCCTCTCTGTTTTTATTCTGTATGTTTAAAAATGTGTTCAAAGTGTTAACTTTAGATCGGCCCGCGATCTAAGGTGTGCTTTGAGTTTTGGCCCCCTGTGCAACTGAGTTTGACACCCCTGCCATAGGCAAATGGAAACCATGAGGAGGTTGAAGAGAAGTCAGCCACAGTCAAATGCCTACACAGAGTGAGGCAGGTCCTGGGAAACCAGATAAATGGGAGAATAAGGTCCAACCGATCAACACATATTGTCTGTCAACCATCAGATACCCCGCTGTTATCTGATGACTGACACTGGTAAGTCATTGACTCCAAGGGATTTTCATCCAAGTATTAAAAACCATTGTCATATTTGTAATTATGTTAGTTTGTCCCATCATTTATGAGCCACCAAACATGGGGATGAGTGTATACAAATGCCTGTAATACCTTTAGTGGTTAATGGCATACTTTCGTCAAACCCCTTGAATTAGAGCTGAAAGTCTTCACTCACACTCTTGAGTGTTCCAGTTCAAATTCAGTGTGGTGTTCAGAGGCCATATGCCAAAAACCTATAATTGTTCCAACATATATGAACTTGAGTGTAATAAGATGGCCAATTGTGGAGATATAGATCACTGACATCAAGACAAGGTAGATCCTCATAATGCATGGAGGGTTTCAATCCAAGCACCCCGAGACTGTAAACTAAGTGGAATGAGGGAGGCCGCGGACTAGTGAGCATCCAAACAGGATGTCCAGGATGAAACAACAAAGATCCAGGAGTACATCAGGATGACGGCACCCTGAGATGAACTGCTTAGTGAATACCTCAAGCAGCAGAAACATGGAAGAGGAAGAGGAGGAGCCATCATGGAGGGACAAGCCCTTGCAAGGCACAGAAGGCACAGACAAAAGACATGACTGATATCAAGAAATCCTACTAATGGCAGGAAATGGCTGGATTGAAGGACAGCACGGAAATGCTAATCATGGCAGTGCAAGAACAGGCACTCAGTACAAGATCAATAGAGGTTGGGGTCTGCCACACCAGGTGCAGTTTAGAAGTACTGTACCTAGGTTTTCTACTTTCATAAACACAATAACCCAGTGAGCCAGTAGATGGTAGCAAAGGCCTAACATGAGTATTAAGAAAAAGTGGCATCCTTTCTTATGTTCATTTTGTCATGGTCACAGTGTCTTAATAAAAATTTTAAATGAACTATTTGATTCTCTTACATATTAGAATGAGTTACTCTCTTATTCACAGTGAACTGCTGATTTTACATCACTCTGAGCTGCAAAGTCAATATTTAATGATGCATAATGGCCATTGTTTTACAAGCACAAAGAAACAGCAAAGCCTTAAGATAAATATAACATTGACACAAACAACACCAGTTATTCACTAAATGAGCACATTAAGTGCACAGCTAAAGTGATCTTCATCAGAAATCAGGGGTGTTCATGTCAGATCTTTAGAACTCTTGTAATATAATGTAATTATTAGTCCATGAACAAGTAGACTGAGTAACCTAAGGTTTCACTTGGGCAGTTACATCACTGTCCTGATTGGAGTGGAAAGGTCAAATTGCATAGTAAGCCAGGAGGGAGACTAGTCTGGCATTTTATGTGAAAAACCAACACAAAGCAGCACACAATTGTGAAGTAGAAGGAAAATTATACATGATTTCCAAATTTTTTTACATATAAAAAACTGAAAAGTGTGACGTACGAAAGTATTCAGCTCCCCTGAGTCAATACTTTGTGGAACCGCCTTTCGCTGCAATTACAGCTGCAAGTCTTTAGGGGTATGTCTCTACCAACTTTGCACATCTACAGTCTGATACACAAGCATCACAGCTTTCAGTTAAATACAAGCAGGGAGGGACGTCCAAGAAGTGCACAAACGGATTGATGACACATCGGTCAAATCAGCAGGCCATGCCACTTTGCCACTGGCTGGCGGACTGAGCGCATCATCGAGCTCCAGTGGTTGTCTTCTGAACTCTTCTCCTTCCCCACAGTCAACTGTCCAATCAGATGTTTGGTTGATTTGCCTGTCATGTTTGTCTCATACACAGAAACCAAAATTTTACACTGCTGCAGAGGAAACTCTGGTAAAGAGAACATGAGGACCTCATTGAAGACAGTCACCAGGCAGTAGGCCACTGCAGAGGTTTTTTGGTACTTCAACTTAGACTGATTGCACTGCACACTGATCCTGGCATACAGGGCTTTGAAAGACAAGAAACAAACAACAAACAAATGAGGAACTGTATGTTACATTGTATATGTATCATTGCTGTATGTGTATGATTTTATTCTTATCAAGCTGTTCATAATTTACCTGCATTTGAGCATATTTCAGGGAGGACTGTTCTGACCTTTAGCAGTCCAACCTCAAGCCTCTGAGAAGTTGGAAGAAACTTTAAAGAAAGAAGCACCTCACCTACAAGATCCTGTTCAGAATGTGAGAGGATAAACAATTCAGCACAAAGCTGTTTATATACCTTATGAAAATATGGTGACACTTACTGCAAACCCATAAATTACAACATTCAACAGGAAAAAACTGCATGAGTACAAAAGAACATATGAAATAACAGACATAACATTAAACATTTAACTGCTACAGTAATTTTTAATTTAAAAAAACATCACATCACATATGAACTGAAATGACTGGCAGCAATGATTTTCAAGTCTTTCATCAATAACAATGTAGTATAGACATATTTACACACATGTGTTTATGTATATATAGAAATGTGTGGTGGTTTTTATCCACAGAGATCCTGCCCACTGCCTGTATTTCCTTATTTTCTTAGTATTTTTGCTGTGCTGGTATGTTTCTGGATGTCGGCCTTTATGCAGCACAGCCCCCAGACAATAATGGGGTGAGGTTAGGACTCTTTACAAACAAAGTGACCAAGTTCACTGTCTCTGTCTCTCTGCAGGTCTGTGTGAGCTGGCTGAGCAGAGGCACACAGGGATGAAACCTTCTCTTTGACTGTATTTACACAAAATCTGGAGGGTTATACACAGATGTGGTTGTGTTTATTTGTGCTTTACTGCATAACCGCCATGAAACAATCAGAAAACAATGCTTTATTTCTCTCTTTAGTATAGAAAACTAAAAGACACACGTCATAACAGCTTATTATATAGTTTTTTTCCCCCAGTTTTATAATCACATTAACATATTCCACATTACTCATTATAGTGCATATGGAAGAATAGCATTCTTTAATTCACTAAACTAAAAGATGAGAAAAACATTCCTATTTGATTACAAATGTGTGTTTGTATACATGATATCCAACTGTACCTTCTGGGGTATCTGCAAATCTTCACGTAGCTCCAGAGGGTAGGAGATGTTGAACTGCCCGAGAGGACACCTTACCTCTCCTAACACTGTGTGTCGGGAGAATTTATCAAAGTCCTTCACCTGAGAAGTACACAGACCCATGACAGAGAATTTTTTTTACAGACTCATGTGCCTTATGTAACATCTCAAAAAAACATTCCTTTTTCTCTGCATAGTTCAAATTTCTAAATCAGACAAAATCATCTCCTATGAAGTGATATTTGTGAGTGAGATATGAGCTTATTTATTTACTAAGACCTCCATCCTGAGTTTGATGCGTTGAAGTTCCTCATGCCCTTGCAGAATGCAGCTGAACTGGTCTCCAAATAAAGGGTTACAGCTGCCTTTCACAATGGGGGTCTGCCACTCCTCCATCACTGTCCACAGGACAGGTGCAGTCCCTTTGCCCTAAGAGGGTCACAGTGATAAATACACATAAAAGGTAAAAGCAGTATATTTCCCCAGATAAGATGTATTCTTTGCTTGAAATGGTTATGTGGTCACTAATGAAGACAGAATTACCTTCTCATCTGTATAGCCATCCATTTCCACTGCCTCTGAACCTGCCCACATGAGGCGTAACCTAACAAAGGGCTGAAGACTGTGTTTCTGGCTATGATTCAAAAGGCCCTCCACCTGTAACACAGTCACAACCAGCTGGGACTGCAGCTGGTCATAATAGATGGAGAAACGGAGTGATCCATCCACCTGGTATAAGAGGGTCTGTTAGTAAAGATATCATGCATCAAATTCTGCTGCTGGTATTGCTTGAAAATATACAATCCATTTTTTATATTAAGCAATGAATCTTTGTTAACCTTAATATGAACAGATCAAAGGGAAATTTCCAAACATCTCAGTTACAATGTGCCATAAGAAGAAGGGCTGTTACAGTTTAGTATATTGCAATATAGTAAGCAAAACGGTATATTGGGCTGTGTTCTTTGGTTTTAAACTACCAATATGTGGTTACTTATTCTTCACGGCATTAGGATACACATAAGGATTACATAAGGACACATTTGAAGCCACAGTCCATGCAGTAGTGATCAGGTGGTGGAGACTGAGTTCCCACCCACTCAATCACAAGCAGCTCTCAACTGTCAATTATGACATTTCACTTCTATTTTACCATTAAATAACTAATTAAAAGCAAATTTGTCAGAAAAATGAACACTTTAGCATACGTAAAATGACAGAAACCATCTTTGGGGAAAAAAAAATTATTTGAAGTGTACTTTAAGTTATTAGTTTGGTCCATGTCCCATCTGCTAACATGGAGGAGGAGGAATTAATGAGCTGTTCTGGAGCCAGCAACCAGGGGGTAACCATAATGTTTTGGCTTCACTTTTGGGGAGCTCTCATTTGGTCCATCTTTATATACGGTGAAGGGTTCCATACTCAGTCAGTAAAATACAATTGTAAGAGAGCCATGAGCAATTTGAAGATAGAAGTAGATAACGATGATGAAGAGAATAAAAAAACTGGAGATGATAGGCTGTTGTGACGATGTCTGCTACCTTTTTAATATCAGCCTGCTTCCCGAAGTGTCCCTCTGCATGGCTGGATCCTGAGGAGGGACACGAGGCCTCAGACAGACAACGACTAAGCCTCCGGACCTCTGTGCTGATATCCTCCAGCTGGGGAGCATGAAGACATACCGCACATGCCATTTCTATCAGTGGTGTATTTGTTAACAAACAACAGCATGTCCAGCTTTTATTTGATTTGAGACAAGTCCAAACTCCCTTTACTTAAACAAGTGGACTCATTTAATCTTTATGTACATTGACAGTGTTTGGAACATCTCTACAGACTACAGGGTCTGGACAAGTAGGCAGGAACATTTCATGATATAATATCTTTTGAAAATCCACATAAATTTAAAAACTAGAGACAACTAAAATACTTGAGGAATGTATAATGTTGAAAGGTCATTCCTACTGTATCAAAGACATGCTTTATAAGTGATTTCTAAGCCTTTAGCTTGTGAACCTGGTAAGAAGGGAGCAGTATTCTGTGAAAATAAAATGTTACTGAGCTCATCTGTAGGAAAGCATACCATCAACCCAGATACCTCAGCCAATGAAGACTTGAATTGACAAATCACACCCTGAATAGATCTACATTTTCAAGAGAGTCCCTTGGTTTTGTGTTTTGTTGGAAGCTGTCATACCTCAAACACCTATAGATTTGTTAAGAAATGTGGTGTGCATGCTGCTTTGTGCTACAGTAGGGTGGCCACACAACATATATATGACCTATGATCATAAATCCACACCCCTCAAACATATGTTCTCTTACCTGAGTACTTGGAGCTCCTGAGTAGTTTGCGGCTGTTCTTGATTTTTCTTCTAAGTACAGCAGATCACTGTTCACTACAGTAAAAATCAGAGTTTGCATTTGGTAATTGCGTTCTTGCTCGACACCTGGTATAAATGTGTGCTGTGTTGTTTGGTATCTAATCCTTACTCACCTGTATCTTGCCTGGTGTATGTGGTGTGTGTCTGTGTGCAGCATCTGAAGGCCTGCCATGCCAAGATGCCCAGAGCCAGTAGAAGAAGAGTTACCGAGATGCCCAGTATGAGGTACTTGACTGTGTCTGAGAAAGGGATCCTCAGGTCTCCAACATCCAACAGCACCCCCACAGGGGCTGGATCGTTCATTGGCATCACCATGACTCTCCACCTCCATGAGGCCTCTGTAGCACAGAAAGACAGATCTTATGGGGGGAGTCTACTGTTGAGTATGGAACTTTAAGGCCCTTTGACAGCCATATTGGAGATTCAGCTATAGGTCAGCACCAGTGTCAACAAAAGAGGTGGTTTTCTGCTTGTACAATGCAACCATTGTATTTGTATGTAACTATACTCATGTTTACCAACCAGCTGCAAATACATTACTATTGAAGAGACAACAGAGGTAAAGGTCACACTGCTGTGAGACTATATATTATAAGAAGTTTCTGACTGTAATTATGAAGTGTCACGGTACTCTGCTAATTGACCTGAAATCATTTATTACATAAGTAATTATAAGTAAAGGAGGTAAAATGATGATATAATTTTTCAAGCAAAAATGCCACAGACCTGCAGATTCTGGTTTCTCAAACATGAGGATTGGCTGCTTCTTTAATTGACATTTTTAATCAAACTCTTTTGTTTAGTTGAGGGCTGAGGGCAATGGGAATGTCACTGAACATTTCATTTGCCAGGAGTTAGGAGTATAAAAAAACCCACCTATATATAAGCATTATTTATATAAACATATATTAACAAATATTATATAAACATTATATAACATCTATTTGAGGATACAGTTTTGACAAAAAACAGTAGGGCACACTGGCAAATAGTTTAACTCTTAAGTACTAATGTAGCACTAGTAAATCATTTATGACATGTCACAAAAGGAAAGGTACAGATGTAAATTAATGATGGCTGAATTCCATTTAGCTGCCTCAGTTTCACGCTCTCTCACAGTCACATTGTCATAGCTAACTGGGACACTTGAAGAGAAATGAGATGTCATAAATGCTATTGGTAACACCTGTGCTGCACAAGCTGGAGCACGAGACTGAACTCAGTGGGACTTAAAAAAAATGGATGAACTCATATAAAAATTTTGATCTATTTTCATCTTCACAACCTTAATTTATTTCAGTAGGAGTAAACCAGAAAAGCCAACAGAAAAGAAAACCAGTACAGCTGCAGAGTAGCCAGAGACCTTATCTCCTACCAGAGGTCGTTTAGTCAAATAACACTTGTCTCGTTCACACTTCATGTAAAACAAGATGAGATGAACGTTATGAGAGAAAACCTACAAGGATGAAAGAATTTATATTTAAACAAAGACAAAAACCATTCAGCTATTGAAGAACGCTTCACAAATGAGCTCTAAAATGGCAAAGACAAAGTGTGCAGGCCTGATGCAGCTGCTTTCTACTAAATGAAGAACCAATAAATGAAGAACACAAATATTTACCTGCAAGAAGTACTGAAAACTCAGCTCATATTTTTCTTCAGGAATGCCAGTGCTTCCAGTGCTATAAGTCCACACTGAGCTCTTAACATTTCCCCAAAACAAAAGAACCGGAGCTGAAGTTCAGAACAGCACCTTATCATAGAGGTGTTCCTCCTGTTTTTGGCAGCATAGACACTCTCTCTCTCTCTCTCTCTCTCTCTCTCTCTCTCTCTCTCTCTGTCTCTCTCCACACACACACACACACACACACACACCCAGCACATGACTTCTTGAAAACCATTCTGAGCAAACTGGTTTGATTACATTTAAATGACACTTCAGGGAGCATAACATGACCTGATCTTCAGCTCTTTTCCAATTAAATGACTCTTCTGCAAGCCAGCTTCGGTCGAGGTTAGAGAACTCCTCCAAACAAAGCAGGGGATTAGAACACATTAATGCATTGCACTTGAGCATCTACTGGTGATAAATCATGTCCCTGCCACCAAGTCACATAAATGCTGCTGTCTTGCACTCAGTTCTGCCTAAACCAGAATTTTTTCTAGTACAGTGCATCTGGAAAGTATTCACACCGCTTTACTTTTTCCACATTTTGTTATCCTACAGTCTCATTCTAAAATGGATTCAATTAAATTTCTGCCACGAAATTCTACACAAAATACCTCATAATGACAAAGTGAAACAAGTTTGTTTGAATTTTTTTGCAAATGTATTAAAAATGAAAAACAAAAAATGTAACAGGTACAAAAGTATTCACACTCTTTGCCATGACACTCAAAATTGAGCTCAGGTGCGTCCTGTTTCCATTGATCATCCTTCAGAGGTTTCTACAGCTTGAGTTGAGTCCACCTGTGGTAAATTCAGTTGACTTCAGTTGATTTGGAAAGGCACACACCTGTCTATATAAGCCCTCACAGATGACAGTGCATGTCAGAGCACAAACCAAGCCATGAAGTCAAAGAAGTTGTCTGTAGACCTCTGAGACAGCATTGTGTCGAGGCACAGATCTGGGGAAGGGTACAGAAAGATTTCTGCCCCATTAAAGGTCCCAAAGAGCACAGTGGCCTCCATAATCTGTAAGTGGAAGAAGTTAGGAACCACCAGGACTCTTCCTAGAGCTGGCCGCCCAACTAAACTGAGTGATCGGGGCCTTAGTCAGGGAGGTGACCAAGAACCCAATGGTCACTGTGACAGAGCTCCAGTGTTGCTCTGTGGAGAGGGGAGAACCTTCAAGAAGGATAGCTAATCAGGCCTGTATGGTAGAGTGGCCAGACAGAAGCCAATCCTCAGTAAAATGCACATGAAAGCATGTCTGGAGTTTGTCAAAAGTCACCTGAAGGACTCTCAGACCACGAGAAACAAACTTCTCTGGTCTGATGAAACTGATGAGACTGAATTCTTTGGCATGAATGACAGGTGTCATGTCTTGAGGAAACCAGGCGCTGCTCATCACCTGGCCAATACCATTCCTACTTTGAAGCATGGTGGTGGTAGCATCATGCTGTGGGGATGTTTTGTGGCAGCAGGAACTGGGAGACTAGTAAGGTCGAGGGAAAGAAGACTGTAGCAATGTACAGAAGCGTCCTTGCTGACATCCTGCTCCAGAGAGCACTTGGCCTCAGACTGGGGTGAAGGTTTATCTTCCAACAGGACAACGAGCCTAAGCATACAGCCAACATCACAAAGGAGTGGCTTCAGGACAACTCTGTGAATGTCCTTGAGTGGCCCAGCCAGAGCCCAGACTTGAACCCTATTGAGCATCTCTGGAGAGATCTGAACATGGCTTTGCACCAACGCTCCCCATCCAACCTGATGGAGCTTGAGAGGTTCTGCATTGAAGAGTGGGAGAAACTGCCCAAAAAGAAGTGTGCTAAGCTTATAGGATCACACTCAAAAAGACTTGAGGCTGTAATTGCTGCCAAAGGGGCTTCAACAAAGTGTTGATCACAGGGTGTGAAGACTCATGTATCTGTTATATATGTTTATTTTTTATTTTTAATAAATTTGAAAAAAATTCAAGCAACCTTGTTTCACTTTGTCATTATGGGGTATTTTGAGTAGAGGGAAAAATACGATGAATTTAATCCATTTTGGAATGAGACATACAAGATGTGGAAAAAGCAAAGCGGTGTGAATACTTTCCAGGTGTGCTGTATATACCACTATACTTTCTATTGCACGTCATAATCATATTCACTGTGTTCAGTTCATAAGCTGCTGAATGTAGTAGCTTCAGCTCTGCTCTGTTCAGTGGCAGCTTTGCTTTATCATGTAACTGTACTCAAACCAGCTGCATTTACAGGTGCTATAAACTGACAATGATAAGAAACAGTCCCTCTTGCACTTGTAAGTGTTAACCTTTCATTGTCAACAGTATCTTACATACTCATCATCTGCTGAAAGACAGACACACAATGGAAAAGAGTGCCTGAAATAGGTCTTCAATAGTAAAGACAAAATGTCAAGTTGTCCTACAGGAAGACAAACTTATGAAATGCTTGCAATTCTAACAATGAGGAAGAAAAACATTTTGACATTTAAACTTCCTTGTAAGACAAAAATAAGCTACAGAGCTGAAAACATGTAAGATCTCATTATAGACTTCAATGAGTGGAACACGCAATAATGAACACTCAAGATTTTATTATTGTTTTACAATATAAAAACAATCAAATGCTCTATAAAGTAACAAGTCTTAAAAGAGGTAACATCTTTATATTAATTTGTTTACGCAGAAGCATAAGCTAATGTACACATGGTAAATTAGTGTATTTCAATGCAGCAGATTCAACTGTTTTCTAATTTCTAATGTGAGCTGCAGGAAATATACAGTTCAAAACTGCATCTGGACTGCAGATAATTCACTTCGCTTCTATGCATCCTTGCACACTGTCATGGCTGCTTTGGCTGGTATGCACAAAGCAATATTTAAAGGGTTTAGTAGCCACATATTCATCTCATTCATCAGATTATAATTATTTAAAATAACTTTCAGTGTTTGTGTTCTGTCTCAATTTTTGGGAAAGAACACACGACCTGATCAATAAAAGGATCAGAAATGCTATTCAAGGACAGAATGAACTGGGCAATTCTCCTACTTTTAGCAGGCAAAGTTGCACACTGAAGCTTTTTGTTCGGTGAATTGCTGACTATGAAATCAGGGCATTGGAGAACACACAGGCAAAACTTAACTTAAAGTGCTGCATATGTTAAAACACAGAAGAATCCTGAACAAATTTTTTTGTTTTATTAAGCAGAGCAACTGTGTGGCCATGACACAATTCTGCTCAAACTCATACAGATTCAGACTCATACAGACAAGACTTTCTCAGCCAAGTTTGTATGCCTGACAGTAAGTTTTAGTTGTTATTAGATCAAATACATAAAACATTTATTTATGTTTGAACCCAGCTTAGAGACAAACTACTGCACACCCTGCCCATTTACAATGCCTATAAAACTTTCAAGTAATCTGCTTATTAGAAATTCAACACTCTCATTCTGAAATAGGATATAGCACTGCGAACTGTTTGCATAGCTGAAGTTGATGGGAAGCCGAATAAACAGCCAATAGGTTCAGTCAGTGCCGCTTCTTACCACCCTAATCATTACTGTGTTGATCAAGGTCACCAAGGCAACACCTCTCCGGTGAAGTTCAGAAATGATCCATGATCCTTTTCCGTCAGTCCACCTATCACAGACAAGATGGAAGAAACACTCTCCTCTGGACTCAGTGGAGCCTGGAAAGATACAAATAATCTCACAAAAAATGTATTCAGGCATGCTGCCTTGAAACTGGAATACAATGATCTAGATACACATATATAAAATCATGCAAGCATGAAAGGAAATTCAGATTTTCCCAGTGCTAATGACAGTTCTGAAACTGTTACAAGGCAGGACTGTACCTCAGATCCCCCCATGTCGGTGCGGACCCAGCCAGGGTGTATGGCCATACAGAGAATCCCATCAGGCTCCAGGTCTACAGCCATACAGCGACTCACCATGTTTAGAGCACTCTGAGGAGGTAAGCAGAGACAAGATGCAACACAATACAAAACAAAAGCCACTACTCATAACTACAGCAGGTGATCCATTGAGAGACACTGAATGCTGCAGCTGACAGTTTCAAATTTTTCCTAAAATGAATTGTTGCTAAATCTTTAATCAGAAGAACACCCATGACTTTCTTTTATCGTGCATTTGTACATGCTTCATTCATTTTGGAATCTTGTTTCTGCTGAGGTCACCAATAGGCAAACTGTGGTGCAGGTCTGGATCCAGAAGCCACCTTATTGAGACCTGGACCTGATACCAGTAATTGTTGTTGAGAATTACTACATTTTGATGAAGCCTTTCCTTTTTAACCAGCACAGCATTTCTAGCTGTTATGGGGCTAAGAACACAGGAAGCTCACAGAACAATTGCATGCATTGTAGCTCATCTCACATGACACTAGTCAGCCAAACAAATCTGCATCCTGTTAAGGTCTGTAACTTGAGTCACTGACCAAGATACACAAATACACACACACACACACACACACAATGGTTAGAGATAAGTGAGTCAGAGTTAAGTAGTGAGACATTTTGTGCTCTAGCGTTTTTAGGCTATTTCTTATCCATCTGAGAGAATGCAATCCATCTAGTTTACTAGTTTCCACTTTACCCATCCTCTTGAATGACAATCACACATGCTCTGTTGAGAATAAGAGTTCTCTGCTATTTTGTTCCTCCAGCGAATGCACTGAGTGTGGTGCAGCCTCTGCTGACGTAATGCCAGATGATAAAAGCTTGCAAGTGCACCTGGTCGGTGTGATGTCATTCGGCATTGCGTTGTTTTGAAGGCTGGTTCGAATGCATGGACAGTTCAAAACTACTTTATCTCACATGTCCTGAGACCTATGTGATTATTAAGCACTTTATTTGAAGGTGCACATTTTTCAAAGGCTTTGTTTTTCAGAATTTTATTCTTATTTATTATTGAAGAATTAATTGTTTAGAATCTCTCCAGTTCAATGTGAAAACTGCCAATAAAGACACATAATACAGTCAGTTATTGACTACTTACAGATGTTAATACAGCCACAAGGCTACTATAATATATATGGCACTGAATCATTATGATATTCTAGAATCCTCTCTGAATGGATCTCTTTGTGACATTCCTGTTAGTGTTGGTATTTTAACTTTTTTATTGAGATTTTAATCAATGCTAGTGGAGATCTACTTTCTACTGAGTGCACTCCTTCAGTTAAGACTTAATTTACCAAGTCATAAATAGAATAATACCCAAGCACTAAAATCAGCCTGAGCTCTCTTTATGTAGCCACACCAAAGCAGCGTGAGCCTACCTCCTTTAGAACAGTCTTGTACTCTTTATAAACTGGTATTAAGCAAATGTATTCATCTCATAGTAATAGTACCTTGGATGTCCTGTAGGGGTACCATTTGAAGTTGTTGGCCCGTTCCCCCCAGTTAAGCTCCACAGAGCCCAGCAGAGAGGTCATATTAATGACTGCAGCCCTCTGGATGCTCATGCTCCCTGCACCACTTGCTCCACCTCTCGATGCAGCTCGCTTCAGCAGAGGCAGGAAGGTCTGGGAGGGACACACACACACAAAAATATATATTACAGATGAGGCTTAAATGAAGCTTTTCATGAGAGGTGGAAGGGGGAAGCAGGAACTGAAACTGCACCAAAGCTTCATGATTAGGTTGACAACTGATTAGATCGTTTATTTAAACGATAAAAACATCTGTATACAATATGTACAATAAGGAGAACAGAAAGCCCTAATATAGAGATATAAATTTTAGGGATTATTTTAACATTAAATTTTGTATTCTAGACAAAAACTGGAGCATTTTTCCCTGTCAATGCGAGCACATTTCACACTGTATTATTTGTGGAGAGGGATAAGAGTGCCCTCTGGTGGCGATATCTCCAACTTGCACTCTATAAGGTAAAAACGCATATAACCAATTCAGTATCTGACTAAATGTGAAATATGGTCACAACCACCCCCTCTGTTCCTGAGTTGTAGTACTGAATAATGGGCAGTAAACATGATATCACACTGAAGCTGAACTTTGACAATTTGGATATAAAATGTTATATTATGTCAAACTAGTATATGAATTCTTGAGTTACGGCTAAAAGCATGTTTCCTTAACCTTTGACCACCAAATCTCCAAATTCTAATCACTTCATCCTTGAGTTCAAGTAGTTCTTTGTGCCAAATTTGAAGAAATTTATTCACAGTGTTTCTGAGATCTACACTATATAAACAAAAGTATTTGGACAGACCTCCTTATTACTGAACTCAGGTGTGGTCTTGGCTGTTTGTCAGAGGTTGAGATGGGCCCATTTCTTCCAGGGACGGCAAATCTTAATGCTCCAGCATACCAAGGCATTTTGGAGAATGCTACGCTTCCAACACCACAGCAAAAACCTTTGGAAGGCCCCCTCCAGCTCAGCATGATTGCACCCCAGAACACAAAGCAAGGTCCATAAAGACATGGCCGGATGAGTCCGGTGCAGAAAAAAAACAACTGGTTTGCATAGAGCCCTGACCTCAACCCCATCAAACACCCCAGGGACAAAGAACGTTAGCCAGTCCCACCTGTCCAACACCAGTGCCTGACTCCACAAATGTTCCAAAGCCTTACCAGAAGAGCAGAGGCTGCCACAGTTGCGGGGGGGGGGGGGGGGCAACTCCACACCAATGTCCATGCATTGAGAATATGCTGCCACAAAAGTCTTTGTTGGTGTAATTGTCAAGTGTCCCAATACTTTTGTCTATATAGTATAGGTCAGATGTAGAACGGGTCTGACCACGGCAAAACAGATCATTATGAACTAGTTAAAAGCCCAAGGTCACATCTTCAAATTGTTTCCAACCACAATCCAGAAACCAGAAGTAATTACTGTAAGAGATGAAAAAATCCTCTGATGTAAGAAACTAAAAAAAGTGGATCAAACATTTCCAACAGTTACCAAAATAATTTCCAGTTCATTTTCTGTCAATGGATTAATCCAGTGGATTACAAAGTGGGGTACTTGAGAGGCTTCCACAGAAAAAAGTGAGTATAGCATGTTTCAAAGTGTCAGCTTTGGTACAGCTTTCTGCTTTATGTGATTCAAGACTGATTTGCCCCCACCTACACAAACACGCTGCGGCACGGCCTTGTACTCACAGAGACCGTCCTTCAGTTGGAGCAAACTGTGAGTCAGCAAGCATCTGCCCTGCTGACATGTTCTTGATCAGCGCCTGAACTTTTACCATCACAGGGTTCTGCTCTGTAGTCCGCTCTGTACTCTGTACTCCAACTGAAACCAACTTTTAATTAATATTTATGAAATGCAGCCAGCCCTGAGGTAAGGGGGTTCTGTTACTTCTATCCATCAAGGTCTTCCTTTTGTTTTAGTTTACAGCATTCAGGAAATGAACCACTCATGAGTCCTGCTCCTGGTGAATGAGGAAAACAGAAGGCTTTTTCTTTTCTGTTTCACTATTTAGTAAATCGAGAGCTTGTGGACCTTCCAAACACTAAACAGCCGACTCTCAACACTCAGGTCAACAGAAAACACAAAATCCGATCAACGCTACCTTGGTGATCATTAGAGGAGCCACAGCATTAGTGTGGAAGTTTTCTATCATCTTCTCGGCAGTAACAGTATGAAAGTCGGCCACCACATTGATGCCTGCATTGTTGATTAGGCAGTTCAGACCCTCTTCTTGCACCAACTGGTCCACCTCTTCTGCACACTTCTCTATACTCTCCTGGTTCACTACATCTGGTAGGCAAAGACACATCAACACTGTCAATCAGCACAAACAAACAAGAAAAATGGGAGAAAATACAAGCTGAACATTATCATAAGAAAAATAAATCAATAAATACATGAAGCAATGTTTTCAGTTCAGCCTCAAATATGTCCAGGCCAACATGTCTTTCAGTAGTTGTGCTGTTAAGATGTTGGTGTCCTTGTCAATATGAGGTATTTTCTATGTTAATTACAACCATAAAAACATAAATTTTCACTTATTCAGATCTGAAATATGTATGCCCTTGTGTTGTAAAGTGGGATTTGGGGTATATGTTTGTTTTTCACCCATACAAAAAAGTATGTTTTTTCCAAAATGTTTCTCTTTGTAGTAACAGAGGGATGTCTGCTACCAGGTAGGCGGAAGAAAATGGACGGATTTATTTGTTTAAATACCAACCACTGTTCTTCTCTGTCTTACCCAAAGGGATAATATGGATGCTAGGATGTTTGTCTGCCAGTTCCTGAAGTTTCTGTGGGTCAAAAGCACATCGTGTGTTATTGTTCACTCACAAATATCAACTCAGTGATGGCACAATGGCGCCCTCTGCGTCGTCTCTTTATCAAACGCACCTTCGCCATGAATGTCTCACCTAGCTCGACCCAGAGTCGTGTAGAACTGGGTTATATGCACTTTATCGACATTTAAAGCAGTACTGGTTGTATAGTTACAAGAAAGTTAGCCTTAAAACCAACATCCAGGTAGGTACTTATGTTTTACCTGCGCTGTCCCGGGCTGTCTGGTCGTGGCTATAATCTTGCCCGGTGAAAAACCTCCACTCGCCAGGCTGTCAACTATCTGCAGCCCGAGCCCTCGACTGGCTCCCGTTACCAGCACAGAGCCGCAGTTTTTGAAATTCATGGCCCCACTCATTGCTAATATTACACGTAAGAAATGCTTTTAGCCAGCGGGCCTGGTGGGTGATTTAAAATAATCTCTCGTGATACGGCTTTGCTACATATGCAGTTATCGCGCGACTCCTCCGGTAGGTGGGAGGATTGTTCCATTTGACCAGAGCAAAGCCTTTACACGAGGGAGGTTTAACAGAGGTTAGCGAAAGATGAGAAAATAAAGAATAAAATGAAAAAAGTCGAAAACTACATTTTCATACTGCAAGAACTAAAGTTAGTTTTTTTTTTTGTCTTGCACATTTAGGTTAATGTTTCCCACAATTCATTGCCCACAAAAAACGCGCACAGTTGTGTTTACAGTGGATTCGTCTCGTTGATATGAACAGTTTACAGGACCCATGCAGAACGGATAAATAATCAGTTCCAGCTTTTCTTAAAGGGTGAAAAAAAATCTTATTAGAGTATGATTAGATTAAAATCAAACAGATGATTCACAAATGGAAATAGATGCAGGGAGAGCAGAAAACAATCCTCTCATGGTTTAAGATATGGTATATTATGACATAAAAACACAAAAATCTAAGTTTCATTAGCTTTTCTTAATAAGGCAGGAAATATAACATCATATCAAATTACAACATAAATCTATTAAATGTTTTATATAGATACCATGTAACATTATGGTGATGGCATAGCTTCCACTGCATTAGAGCATACCTTCAGTTGCTGTTAACATCACTTTAGAAATGCAAAATTTTGCCTTTAATAAGGCAGTGCTCATTAAAATAGTAAAACCAATAAATAATGTTTACTTCCACTTTTAATCTTCTTTAGATTACTTGACAAAATGGAAGCGGCACTTTCTCCAAAGGCAGGTGTTGACAGAAGATTATTTTCCTGACTCATTCGACATTCATGATTAGACAGACTGGATTTCATAAATGCTAATTTTGTAAAGGAGAGAGAGGAGCCACTGTTTGCCTGTGCATTCAGTTAGTTGTCCAACATTGAAGCTAGGTGCAGAGATAAGGGTGACAGCACAGCTGATGGAGCTTATGCAGTCGCAGCAGATGGTTTCTCTGGCAGCCTCCTTTGTCCAGATTTTTCTTAAAGCTTCTGGTGCTGGGGAACAACAGATATCTCTTGTCTGCTTCAGGTCAGTTAATTTGGAATTTGGCTTCTATGCCTTCATTTACAAACATGTTACTTGGCACAAAGGACAGTGCAAATTATGGATTGGTAGTGGTACAATGTGTAGTGCAGAGCTGTGCCCCTGAGGCTGCAGGCTGTTAACGGCCTCTGTAAACACACACAATAGTGAGCTATTGTCTCTACAGAAAATTCAGCTTTCAGTTAATAGCTTAGATTGCCGTTTGTCTGTCCAAAAAACAGTTTTTAGAGACAGTAGACAAACAAATTGTGATGCTTCTATTTTGCCACTTCAAATATTTAAAAATGAAAAACGGACGACCATCCCCAAATTTCTTAGCTGAAGATATTTACTGAGCTGTGTTACAGTACTATTTAAACTCTACTGTTCACAATGGGACGTGACAGGAAAGAAGTGGAGTGACATTTATAGCAAAGGCACTGAATTCCTCAAATGAAATGACTGTACTCTTCTCTTATATGTAGTCAACATACCAAGCACTGAGCCCTGATTACATCATGATCTCTGTGGTTATATAATATTCAGCCTAAATGAAAGACAGGTTGAGTCACTCCGGGATGATTTTCTGTAACTGAAAATCGCATTATTGATTATTTCATAGTACTTCCTTTCCCTGTATCCCTTAAGGATCCTCTTTCATATATTCTTCCTGAAACATCCTATACTTGTTTGGAGGTAAAGAATAAACATTAACAGGCCACTGGGACTCTGTCAAGGACCCTGTGAAAGGATAAGGCATGGTAAAGATCACTGACAATCATTCAAACCAAGGATAAGGGTATTCATTTCTCCAACTAATGAACTGTTTTAGATTACCAATACAGTGACCTCTTACATACAGGCAGGCTAATATGACTCTGGGTCACTGTCACTTTATGTGGAAGATTTTGTCAGTCAACATTAAGTATATGCCTTATTTGTTTTAATCAACCTTAGCTTAAGAAATGAAAGTTAACACGTGTGTGTGTGTGTGTGTGTGTGTGTGTGTGTACAAATACACCCTCACCCCCTCTTCCACTGCCACCATCGTTGCTTTTACTCGTCACATGTCTTCTAGCCCTTCTTTCAGCCCTTGGTATTTTTTGAGCTTCGTGTGTACCTTCTTCTTGATGTTGCTGTTGTTGTCCAGCTGGTTCACCATCACCATTTTGTCAGCCTGGATCTGGAAGTCCCACAGTATCTTCGCTTGTTTGTTCTCAACCACCTCAGGAGGTGTCTTCCATTCTGACTTCCAGCCCATACTCGATGCAGATGTTCCTGTATACTATCCGGTCAACAGAGAACTGGACTCACCGTAATGAAGTGAGTGAAGAAGAAATGTTTCTCCTGATGACATGCAGACTTTATTTGGCCAATATGCACTTTATCATAACTTGAATCCTCCAGACCAAATCCCGGGTGATTTTTTTCCTCAAAATTCTGCTCTTTAATCAAAAGACACTGGGATGAATTTCTGTAGATTATGAATCTTTTTCCCAGTAGCAGTACAAGTTTGCTTTTTGTTTACATACGATATATGTTTGTGTACGTTTGCGCATCCTTGTGCACGTTTGCACAAATACTGTGTTTTGTGTGCAAGTGCTATGGTGTGTGGCATAGCCAAGAACCTAGGTTGGAACATCCATTTTCAATCACTCACTTAATTCACAAGCTATATTTAAAGAGATCATAAATAAAATACCAGGGTTCCTTTCATCAATGAATAAATCATGGCCGTTATCCTCTTATACTCATACTCACTCTTTCCCCCCTTCAAATAGCGTAGTTGGCTGCCTCCAGTCTTTATTACATTGGTTTATCACAATTTGCTGCATATGACTAAGTGTGCTTACATGCACAATAGTATCCTTTGGTTATTCTGTCTACTCAGCTATTCACATATTGAGTTTGCTCGTGTAAATACTGTTTACAATAACATGGATAATTGCATGCCCCATCATGTAAAACCTTGAACATAATTCAATATTGTAATACTGTTTAATGTCCTGAGGAAAATTCAGTCTGCCAGAACAGGACAGAAAATAAGACAAATCAGTAAAAACAAAGAAGAAAAAAAAAACCCCATCTCAGCAGAGAAAAAACTCTTGAGCTCCTAAAGGGGATTGCCCTTAATTTCAAGAATTCATGTCTGTGACCCAAATGCAGAGTCTGTAACTGAGAATACAAAGACTTATTTCTGAAATTTATAATTCAGAATCAATCATGAAACACTTCTACTATTTATTGTGTACTCAACAGAAAGCTGTATACTCTTACTGTTCAAATACAATTTTTTTTCAGACCTTTCAAATCCACCTCATGGTCATCATCACCAGATAAATAAGCTCCATATGCTGATGAAGAGCTGGAGAAGATTGGAGGAAAAATGGGAAATGGCTCTTGAATCAAGAGGGTCAAACTACATTTCCAAGTTCAAGAATGAAACTTTCTGCTCAATAATACGATAACACAAATTCTAAAAAAAAGATGTGTGTGTGATTGAGTTTGAGAACACATTTTAGGGCATCCTTTACCTCAAATATACACTGTCCGCTGTTCTACCTTCTTCTGACATGTTCAGCGGTTAGCATCAAGTTTGTAGTAATACATGATCCCAAGACTTAACTGCTATGACTACAAGAATGAAGAATTTTGTCATAACTAGTGCATAAATCCTTGAGGCTAGCAACATGTTTTGTTAGGTCACTGTGACCTTTGATCTTTGACCACCATAGTCTAATCAGTCCATCCTTGAGTCTTGGGTTGTTTGTGCCAAATCTGAAGAAGTTCCCTCAAGGCATTTCTTAAATATGTTAACAAAAAATGTGATAGCTGCATGGGCAACCCTTATAGATATTGCCTTCAGCCATGGCCGTCACCAAAGTGCAGCCATAAAAACATGACCAGTATATCTTCAGAATAAAAATATTTTGTAAAATAAGTGTATTTTGTGCTCAGAAGTAAGCACTATTTATTTTGTGAAATAAGTCTGTGTTTGTTATTAAAGTAGGCCTATATAGTTTTAGTTTGTAATTTTCCCTTTTAAGCAGAAAAGAACAAAATTCATCCTGCATCTGTTTATGAGCAGTGTGATTTTTAAATGTAAAATCTACTCCCAGATGACAGCAGAAGGCAGTGCTTAGCTAGGCTGTGTTCAGGGATTGTGGAGGCTTCTTGCCTTCTGCAGAGCCTATAGTTCAGTATCACACAGATTACCGCTCACAGCTGTTGGTCTTCCTAGAGAACTGGAGCAAGTGATAATAAGTCAAAAGTGATGTGCAGCAACGAGAGAAGTAACTGTACCTTTTCATGCTCACGTGGAAGCTATAGAACATGTGGAGATGGTTTCTCATTTTCCTAATGACTGACATTGTGTTGTTGGAGAAAGACTCTTCAGTTGTCCAATCTTTCAATGACTGCATCTTCAGCAAAATGTTTGATTACATGTGCTTCCTTTCCAAAGTCTATCAGCAGCTCCCTTTTTAAATGAAGTGGAGTTGTAAGAAATTATTCCCACACCAACGCACCCACTCCCTGAAGCATTTTTTCAAAGCTGAGTCATCTCTTTAGTTCACCACCAAACAGTAATTAAAGAACTCACTTTGTGAAAAAGGGTAAGCAACACATATACGTTTGAGTGATAGAAATGTGCTGCCCGTGGTTTATTATTAGTTATCACGGATTGCAGGGAGACATGTAAGCTAGAAGACTTTCACAAGGCTTTCACAAGGTGTGCAGAGACAGGCTGAGGAAAAGGATGCATGTGACAGCAAGACTGATGATAAAAAAAAAAAAATCTTTGCAAATTTATAAATGTTGCAAACTCCTCAAAAGAGCAATTCCCAAATGTACAATATTAATTATGCATCAAAGTGAGATTTTAGCATTATATTGTTATTCTGTTTTTGTCACATTGCAATAAAACACACCCTTGCACAACTAAATACAGCTGGTGTTTTATTACTACAACCTTACTTGCTCATAGCTCAAGCTGGCTCAAGCTAATTAATGTTAACATTGCGAAACTGACATTTTTTGCAGCTCACTGACTTTCTGACTGCTGCGCTCCAGTTACACTACATTTTAATAATTAACATTTTCATTTGTCGCTCGTGTCCACTGTTTTGTAGTTTTATTTTAAAAAGATATTAGTACACAGGATGAAAAAAAATGTTATTGCAGTTGGTGATATGAATGTTTTCCTTGTGCAGTTGCATGGCATATAAAGATTTAAATGCTTCTGATTAATTGATGTGGGTTTGCACCAGCTCCACACTGAGATGGGAACTTGTGTGCTTGTTGTATTATTCAGATGGCTTTAAAAGCATGTCAACTCAATTACAGGGGTTTTACAAGAAATATCATGTCCTGTCCTACTATATGAGGAGTAACATTTCAGCTCAGAAGTTGGGGAAACCTTGAACCCTGGATTGAACTGAAAGGCTTCCTGGTGCACTTTTGTTATTTCAGCCAAATTGTTTGGTTATCAGTTTTGATCATTGCTGAGGTTAAGTTTTGTAGTGATATAGTATTCCATCCTTTATGTAATAGTCTGAATTCATGTTTGTATGGACATTCAAAGATTTTGCTTTTTGGTGAAATCTGATCAGATTATCTCCCTTTCAAATTTATTTTCATCATTTATGACAAAAATTAGGTCCGAGTTTGTTTTCAAGTGTCCTTTTTAATGTTATATAAATACGTTTTCATGTTTGAACCTATTGGAGCTTGAATGTTTCATCTTATGGACAATAAGTCTTCACCTACGTCCCAAGAAACAACTGAATGGCAGGAAATAATCTGTAAATTGATTAGAAATGGATTTTAAATTGATGCTCATTGGAATTTGTGGTCAACTTTTTGTTTTATGCGGCAGTTCGGGTTTGCTATTAGCAATTCAAGTGGAGGCGAGAAGTGTTATGCAGTGTTGCCTTGCTTCATTCACAAAACACACAATAATGGCTTGCAGTGCAGACTCAACAATATCACTTTTTTTTCAGTCTTTTTCATTATGCCACCAGAAGAAATGCATCATGCTGCATATAAAGCTGTCTGGGTTGGTGCTACAGCATGACAGCCATTATTTCTGCACACTAAGCAATCCATGTAAAGCCAAAGCATTAAGAGCTGGATAGTTGCTGGTGTTACCTTGCTCAACACAGACAACCAACATCAACAACAGGGTCCAGTTTTAGTGTTTCTCTAAACTTACTTTAAATTCTACACTACCTTGCTCTGCATTTATCGTTAAGCCTGTTTATGTTTATGCTAGTGCACTGAAGTTTAACAGTTTAAAGCTGGGAAACCTTGATAAATAAACAAGTTCGTCTGCAGATGGTCAGCACAACAGAAAGTAACCATAATATAATTTTGAGAGAATGACACAGAATCGCATGGCTCTGAAGCTGAAACATTCAGACTTTAAGGACAAGACATAACCCCTACTCACAATTACTGTGAATAAAATCAGATTCAAACAATGTCAAAACTAATTTTATCTTAAGACAGTTTTATTAATATTTTCAATAGACAGTATCAGCCAAAAACAAACATTGAAAATGAAAATAATTGCAATGGAACAATTGGGCTTTGGGACAAATAGAGAAAAATCAATACCAGTTCCATCACAGACTACAAATTAGATGAATTCAAACACAGCTGTCTGCAGTTTTGTTCCACTATATATTGTCTCTAATGCAAAGTTGAAAGAGCAAAGGAATGGAAGGGTCAATGAAGCATCAGTCAAGGTTCAGGGGTTATCAACAGGTCAAAAGGTAATTTCTGTGGAATAATAGGATTGGACTTTTGGACAAGAGTTGCAGTTCAAGCACAGCATGGGTGGGGATGAGGTTGGAAATTGTTCAGGACATGAGGGAGAGTTGAAAAGGTGAAAAGCTAGAGGTTTCAGGCATGTCATGGTAAGGGCTGAGAGGTCAGATAGCAGAAAATAAGGGTAAGGAAGAAGAGCTTCTGCGTGCTGACAGTGCACTTGTTATTCATTCTGAAGTTATAACTTCGACAGGGGGTTGGGAAACGATGGAGGTGGGTGTCTGGCACATGCACCTGGTATATGTTGCCAGGCAGCTGAAAATGGGTGCGGTCATAGGAGAGCAGGGCGGGGCAGGCAGAGAAAATGAAAATATACAACAAGAGAGCAGGAAGAGTCACACAATTGGCTCCCTGCAGAGGACGATTTCCAGCTCGCCACGGTAGAGCTTCCCTCCGTCAGACAGGCTCATGATGCTCTGCTTGTAGCCCGTCAGGTTCTTCAAGTCCACCTCCTAAACAACAGAAAAGAGTGTATAATAGAGAGAGAATACTAAAGCTCTTTTTCCCTTATTGGTGTCTTTATTTTGGTGGTTCCTCTGCAGTTGCATGGGCACAGGTGGGTGACCGCAAACATCAAGCACTGCACTGCATTTTGCAGTAAATGGCACTCTGGAATCTGGATTTGTTTGTAAGTGAGTCAGCACAGTGTAAATCTCCCTGCTTAGCCCCTCAATGACCTTTTTTGTTGTTGTTTTTTTTTTTGTCATTATAACTCTATTTGAATCAAAAATGTATGCTAAGCTAACTAAATTCAACCAGTATTGATTTCTCTCTTTCAAACCTTATGTTGTACTGTACAGGACGTTTGTCACACTTTGGCCTTGGTGGTGAGAGCTTTGCATTTTGAACCACAAATCTAGTTTTTACTGCTAGAAGTACTCATTTAATTTATAAAGGTTACAACTGATGGATAATTTTCTAACTTTCTGTTACAGTGCACCATTTACACTGATAATGTTGTTTGACATAACACTAGAAATACTTTTTTTACTTATTTTTAAATCAAAGAATGATGAGCTTAAATACTGAGTATGCTACATATTTCATGTAAAAAGTCACCAACCTCACTAAATACTGCAGAAGCTGTGTTAAATAAGCAGCATTGTTATTGCAATGAAGTGTATAGATAGCCCTAGTGCCATAATAGAGTATTATATATAAAAAGTAAGTTTCTTTTTTCCAACATTTTTATGTATTTTTTATATGACTAATGTAAATAAATAACCTTTGCCATTATCACATGAAGGACCATACGTGGACTTTGTATGTTGTTGCTGTAGTGTAGAATTTAATATTGTACTCACAATGTCAACTGGACTAAAATGACATTAGACATTTTAAAGTGCTGCAACTGAATTTGTTCTTTGTCAATTAAAGAAAAAAAAAAGCTAATAAGCCTTAAACTCATCCTAAGATAGTTCAACTGGTTTGACAACCTTTTTGTGAAGGCTTGCACCAATATACATATGGTAAATGGAGATAATACATGCAGCTTCTTTACTTAACATGTTTACCACTTCTATTCTCTTTATTTTCAGTTAATTTTACACTACATGGGTACTATGTTATTTTAAATTGTTAAATTTAAAAGTCAGCCACAGTATGCACTGGTATACAAATACCCATAAACCTTTACCCAAGCCCCCTTCTAACCTTCTTGTTTTTCTGGTAGAGGTCTCGTAGCAGGGCGTCCAACTCCTGCTCATCAATGTAGCCATTCCCGTCCTAAAAGAAGTCGACAGAGACACACCATTAACATCATGTTTTTCTCCACACGTTTGAAAAGGACTGGAAGGAAAGGCAAGTTCACTGATTTGGAGACAGCAAAACATAATTAAACTGTAGCCAACTACAACTCAGCAATATGTTGCTGCATATTACACCTGAAATTCCTGCCTGTCTTTTTCAAACAACGTGCACCAGCTTGTGTAGAGTCTGAGTTTCCTTTTTGTACCCTCTTCTGCTGTTTATCTTCATTCAGTATTTTATGGCAGCCATCATGAATATACCAGCCAAATGACCATTCGTGAATGAAGATTTTTTTAAAAAGACTTCCCATTCACAACTCTTTAAAGGGGGTTAGCTGTAAAGTCAATATGGAGCCACTTTCCTAATTAATGAGTTATGTCTCACAGTAGAGTGTTTAGAGTTTGGGGCCAAAAATTAAGCCCAAATTGTTGGAAATGTTCCCTTGGCAAGAGGCACAAATTCATGTTCTGTTCATCTAGGCTCAGTCTCAAGATGACTTCAGAGCTGAGATGCGTGCCAGTCTTATTTTTTACTTTGAGAAATGCTCTTTCATGTTTAAATGCCAGGCTGAAGTGTCCTAGATCTTAGGAATCAAGCGTGAATTCTATTTATTTCCACTTTTATCCTTTCAGGATAAAAACCTGCAGAGTCTTGGGAAAGCAGAACAACATGAGGTATCAGTCGGTCTGCCTATGTTGCGTGCCTTCTTGCATTTCAGTCATTTTCAAAGCCTCACAATTCGGGGCTGTGGCACTGTGAGCCATGTTAGTATTCAGCTGACCAGACACACTTTGCCCTGCCCACGATCTCTCAGCACCAGTGACAGCAGCTGCCTGTGTTTCAGCTGCAGGGGCTGACCTCATAACAAAATGATGAAAATAATTACACACATAAATGGTAGTGCTACATTCGCAGGAGTCTACATGAATGGACCGCAGTGGCTCATCTATAATTTAGTATCCAAACCAGGCCTCTGCAATTGAGCTAGAGAGCGTTCTAGCCTTCAGTCCAATCCAGGACATGAATGTGCACGCAACTCCCACTGCTCTGAAGGACTGCCCTTTCCTGACTTCTTGTTCTCCAACCTTAAGTCCAAAGATGGTATACAGACCAACACAAGACAGTCACTGGCAATAAATTTTGATGAAATTTCGACTGAAACAGGGGCTGAAAGTCTCAATTTTTCAGTCATGGAACTTCAGTGATATTTTATTGTTAGTGCTACATATAGAATATTTTAATGAGTGCTATGTTTTAATGTTAACAGCCTCTCTTATCTCTTCTAGGCTAAATGGTACCTGGCAGGTACTGCTCACTGCTATGGATATGTGCTTTGTGCTAACGTTAGCAGAACGTTCTGCTCAGAGACTTGTTACTTACAGCTGTGGGTGTGTGCTTTGTGTGACTGAGTTATTTGTTAAAGTCTGTTGTCACTGCTACAGTGACACTCATTCCTCAATTCAGAGCTATTCAATCACCACAGTGAAGTTAGTTTTAGGTTAGATGTTGGAATGTGGAACAGCCATCCTAACACTAATTTAAGAGCAGTTAAGTTCCTAATCCAACAACCTCATGTGTCTAACATTTAAGAAAACAAATATCGTGAGGAATGTAAACAATCAACAAGGCTGTTGTCACAGCAAACTAGCATGTGAGCACTGGGAAATTGTGGCTGTGTTTATTCAGACATGAAAAAATACCATTACCAGGCCACGAGAAGACCAAAAATATGTTCTCTAATTTTCTTTTCCGCATATTTGATGATATTGTTATTAAATGGTTAATCTGAAGATACAGTCCTGTTACCTGCATTATTTCTCAAATGTTATTTGCTTATTAGAAAACAAACTTGTGGTAAATCACTGGAATGCGTTAACCCCTGGCTAATTAGCATGGACGCTATGTGGCTATATTTAATGTATGTGCTAATTCCATGCTAACAACTCAGTCATGTCATTTGTTATATCATATTTTTTTCTTTTCATATTTTTTTGGGCATTTATGCCCTTCTTGGATAGGATAGTCAGAGAGAGTGACAGGATGAGGGGGTGAGTACACTGATTGTTTGTGTATATTAATTATTTTAATACCATTGACCTCTTTTAACCTGACTAACCTAGTCATCAACAGACAGCTCCCACTGTTCCCACAGACACAGAACTTCATTGGCTGTAGTTGTAGTCCTGTAGTTGTTGTCAAATGGTATGATGGTGACTTACACCTGCTGTAATCACAGGTGCAAGTGAAACACAAGTTGAGGATAAGCTGAATATGTCTTGTATCAGATCACTCTCTGTAGTCCCTCCCATCAGTCTGTTGCTAATGTGGAAAATGTGGTCATTAACTGAACGAATGCTCAATTACCCTGAGCTTTGGACAGAGGGACAGGTGTGCTCATTTCCCTATGTGGTTGGGGAACGCCATAGGTATTTAAAACAGGGTATTTGCATATTCATTATGTTAACCAAAGGGATACTCCAAAACAGATATTGCTGAGTCTAGCCAACTTGATGCAGGAATCTAGTTGATTTTGTGTGCAATGTTGCAATTTCTTCTATTTTTTACAGTGTATGTGTAGTATTTATTTTCTTTTCCAAAGTCCTCACATTAGCATGTCAGCTTTCAGATGCAGTTTGTATCCTGCACTAGATAGATAGATAGACACTTTATTGATCTCGAGGGAAATTCAAGACTAGAGGTGGCATGGTGGTGCAGTGGTTAGCACCGTCGCCTCACAATAAGAGGGTTCCAGGTTGCATGTTCTCCCTGCGCCTGCGTGGGTTTTCTCCAGGTACTCCAGCTTCCTCCCACAATACCAAAAACATGCACATTAGGTTAATTGGCTACTCTACATTTCCCTTAGGTGTGAGTGTGAGAGTGTGTGGTTGTCTGTCTTTGTGTGTTGGCCCTGCGATTGACTGGCGACCAGTCCAGGGTGAACCCCGCCTTTCGCCCGAAGTCAGCTGGGATAGGCTCCAGCTCCCCTGTGACCCTGATGGATAAGCGGTATAGAAAATGGATGGATGGATGTGTATCCTGCACTATACAGGCACAAATATGAATGATAAACTGTTCAAATGTTGTGGATACCAATTTAGCTTAAAATACTTGGACAGAAGGTCGCAGGAGCACTGCAGTTTTTAAGAACAACTGATGAAAGAAGCCACCTCTGTCAAAAATGCACTGACAACTGAAACCTAGTGGAAGAGAAGCTATCGTAGAAAGAGGGTCAGACCTTAACTGTGTGTTTGGGATTAAATGGAATAAAATGTTATACTACCACCTCGAATACAGTATCACCTACCTTGTCATAGTATGTGAAGATGGCACTGAACTCTTCAGTGGTCAACTTGACACCCTATAAAAACAAGGTTTCATTTTGATTACCATGCTACAAACTGCTGAATAGCAGAGCTCTCAGTAAGAAAAAACTCAAAGCAAAAAGTGAAGTATATCATAAATATTTAAAAATTGTGGTTACACCATAGTAAGCAGTCACTGACATGTGAACAATGCAGCCATTTTGTTTGCATAAACATTTCTGCACAATATTTGTTCCCTACCTGGAATTTGAGCAAGAAATTCTCCTGAACAGGAAGAAGCCTGTGAGAGAGTAGGACTTTATTAGCCGACACAAAAATTGTTAAATTATTCAAATCTGTAGACGGTGAATGAACACGAGCAGGCAATATGTTTCAACATTTATATAGTGAACAGAAGCAAGTAAAATTGCACATTACCTTGCCATCTCTGACAGGCCCAACTTCCCATCTCCATTCAGATCAAACATCTTGAGCTACAAAGTGGAGGCAGAACAGAGATAGGAAGGGACAGGGTAGAAAGACTGAAAAGAATGTTTTTTTATAGATATATGCTGTCAAGATGAAGGCAAATGCAGTCCCATGAATTTCATTGACTATAAAACCTTTTTTTTTTTTTTTTTTTTTTTGCTATACCAGTAATGGGACAGTCCATAAAACCTGTTTCAACTGTTTCAGCATTTTTTTACACAATAAAAAGTTTGAACAACTTAGAAATTAATTTTCTCAAATATGATCCCTCAAAGACAAGCTAATGATGGCACTCTAATATGTGCACACAACATTATTACAAACATATTTAAAAAATACATGCATTTTTTTTTAAATGTGGCCAGCTTGCTGACTCAGAAACATTTCCACTGGAGGGATTTCATATCATCATCTACATCTCCTACACAATAATGTCTTGTCTTTTCTGCATCTCAATTAAAATTATTCACACTTTACTTTGATTCAGGTTGTTCTTTTAGCTGGAGAATAACACAGGGCCTTCCGAGCACATTGTAACTACTTCTATGAATCAGTACAACATATGTTCATCAGCAGCACCTTAGTAATATTGGTGCCTATGCCATTATTTAATAGGGATTATTTGGCAAGTCTCCATCAGCTTGCTTTCTTCCTTCAATTATTTATTTTAACATCTGTGGTTTCAATATATAATAAAAGTATAAGGAAACAAAAATGGCCCAGTGTGAACATGTTGAGGGAATTGCTTCGGGGAACCAGGTCAATTCATCTCTGGGGCTTCTAGGAAGAAGCAGATGTTAGCACATCTGGGTTATAAACACACACCCTGCAGGAGATGATGGGTTTCTACCATTCAGCCGCACAGTACTGATGCCACCAACATGGCAGGTCTCTGAGATCCTCCAGACACAAGACATATTCCTTTCATGAAGACTCACAGTGATTTTTTTGTGTGTGTGTGACTTTAACCTATGTTTCTTCACTCACTTATGTTACTGAGAGCATTTTTTAAACTGAGAGATGACCTTGTTAACTGCACAATGATTAGCAATGACTTCCTGTAGCAAAGGACACAACAACCTTTGAACTTTAAAGGGACATTAAAAAAAAGAAAATGATGAGTCTCAGTTCCTGATATCAAGCTCAATAGAGTAGCAATGAGGTTCTTGTGTGCGTGTACTGCATTGTGAGAGAGTCTTACAATGGTCTGTGTGTACTCCTGGAGCTTCTGGTCATCGTAGTGTCTGTTAGCCTTCTCCAGCAGGTCTGACAGAAAGCCCTGAGGACAGAGACACACAAACATTAAAAAAAATGAGGAAAAAATGAAGTGAGGAAGGAGATGCAGATGTATGACAAATACAGGTTCTTTGGTTTTCTAATCTCATCTAAAAATCACAAAAATGCACCAAGTTTGGTGACTAATGATGGTCCAGTTAAGGTGGAGAACAGTTTAGTTTCTTCAGTTTTTGGGATCTCCATGTTTTGAGATTAACTGATGAAGGAAGAAGACAAATGAATGAAGAAGAAAAATATAAAGGGCTAAAATTAAAGATGAAAACTAAAGATAAATGAAATAAGGAAAGGAGGAGACAAAAGAAAGATCGTAAAGACAGAATTTGGAAAGACAGAAATAAAGATAAAACTGTGCGTATTTCATGAATTTATTTTGTAAAATCCTAATCTGCAGAGCGAGGAGTAACCTCAGACATAAGATACAGTACATGTAGCGCAGTGAAATATTTCCCTTTCAAATCTAGCGCAGTTAAAACAGTATTATTATGACATAATTTGTTCAGTACTTGAGTTGATATACTGAGATATTTTCATTGTCTGCCCACAGTCATGTGGTGAGACACGTCTGCTGCCTGCCGTCTCATCTGCATTTTCCTAAAGCTTTCAAAAAGCCACACCTGAGTAACTCATCTGCAACTGATCAGAAATGTGATGCCGTAAAAACCCAAGTGGCCCAATCTGTATGTGACACATGATCATTGACCCCTTTAATATTCTCCTCCCCAATGAGAAGTCCTTCCTATTATATAATCTGACACAACATTTCCAAAAAGTGTTCAAGTGTGTAACATTTGTGCAATCTGTGAAGCTTTTTGCAACTGGATCCTCACCTGAAAAAAATTCATGGTCATTGGGGAATTTCCTGTGTAGCAGCCACTTAACTCTTCTCTGTCAAAACTGCAGCTTGGCTTTACTCACCCATTCATCAGTGCCAAATGTTTCGAAATGCTGATTATCTGTTGAAGTTTTTAGCTAATATGTCAAAGACTACAACTTAGGCCATAATCAGTATATCAGTTTCATCATTTAGTAGTTTCTTTGAAGTCAGATATGAAAATAAATGTTTTCTACAAAGGTTTCAAGGGCCTTAGAATAGAATAGAACGGTTTGACATTACTGGCTATATCCTTACTCACTCTCTTGCTGACAGTTAGCTGAGTAGATTGGCACCACTCTCACATCTGTAGGCTGAAACTGAAACTTGTGCCAGCAAGCAATCAGTTTAATCTAGCAGAAAGACTGGGAAACAGCCACCCTGGCGCTTTCCTCCTTTTTTTTCTACCTGGGTCTCTAAAGATTACTTATTAAATAACACATCTTGTTTTAATACGTACTAAAACAGGTACATATAAAGGACAAGTTGTAGTTTTACAGGAAGTTACATGCTGCTTGGTATTATTTTGTGATAACAAGCAGCCAGGCTGCAAAGTGTTGTCACTTTGGAGCCTACCAGCAGGAGATGCTGGTAGGCGTTTCCCCTGCTTCCAGTCTTTACGCTAAGCTAAGCTAATCATCTGCTGGCTTTAGCATGATATTTAGCATGTAGGCATGACAGTGGTACTAATTTTCTCAATTCTATACACTATTTCTTTCTGCAGGCCAGGCCCTGATAATTTCACCAAAATGTTGAGGAATATTTTCTCTATTTTGGTTTTATTTCACTGGTGCAAATGACAGTCCTAGCATCTGGGGGATGACTTAAAATAAAAAATGCATACGAGTTAAGGCGTTTAATGACTCTTTTATTCCTAAAGTGAATTAAAAGTATGGGAAATATGAGAAGGGATTTAACAGAAAAACATGACTATTGAAGTGTTTAAGTACATGCAAATAAAATAGAAATTAAGTCAGGGTCATGAGTAGTTCATGAGAAGGCTACTTGCTAGTACTATTTGACAGTTTAGGATTAGAGTCTGTGCTCTGTTCGCAAGCATGTGCAAGTGTGTTTATGTGCATTTGAATGTTTTTTGGGGAAAAAAGAAAGAAAAAAAGACATAACAAAATAAGAATAAGCATGACCAAGTAAGCAGATGAATAAATAATAATAATTTTAATTAGGCATTGTTGGTTATGCTAGTCTTTGGGATGCAAATATATTGTTTTAGAAATATTCTATAAAGGCCTTTTCCTTAAATAACCTGAAATATGCTTTATCATTTGGAATAATATATTGACAACTTACCTTCAATTCATTTGCTTCAATGTAGCCACTGCGATCTGTATCATATCGCCGCCATGCCTAAAGGAACAAAAGAGAATAGGTTTAAAACAGTTTTTCAGCGCTGATGCACAAAGCACGAAGACAGTCTTCTCCAGAAAGATTTAAATTTCTCCCCCCTTACATAAATCCTCTCTGATAGGAGCCCATCTTGCTCTCTAACTTCGCTAAGAGTTTGATTTTTCGCTGGTGCAGAGCAGAAATTCTTTCAGTGGGGATGACCACAAAAGCATGGACCATCACTGTAATCACACAGTTTTAAATACAATCCCATTCACCGGCATACTGAGCAGAAGGCAACAAGAGACAGCAAGAGAAATGAGGCAAGCAGAGTAAGTCATTTTAATGAATGTTTTAATCTAGTAGCTGTCCCTGTCCGAAGAAGGACTCCTTATCAAAGATGGATGGCCTTCCCCTTTCTCCTTCTCTTTCCCCTTTTCCTCTCCTCCCCCTCTACTCCTCCTCTGGGCTCTGCAGAGAGAAGCTACAGTGATGTTTTTCATTATATATGACTCTGAAAATAGAAGGTTCTGCTTCCTCATTCTAACCATTTAAAAACCACCCACTTCCTCCTCCTTGCACCCTTCAACAAAGATTGATTAATCCTTCTCTCTTGTTTTATGTTCTCTAACTCTGGCTCTCAACTTCCCATCGACATTTCATTTACATCCTTTCTGTTCCAGCTTCATCTCATTTGCCCTTTGTATCCTTCTCTCTACACACCTTCTCTTTCACTCATCCTCCTCCTCTCATTTCATTATTCCTCTTCGATATGACACAGGAGACAAGGACAGCCTCTTCCCCACATGTAATTGGTTTCTAATTGGTTCCATTCTTTCATTGCAGCGGATCTAACATGGGATCTGCCATTTCCTTATCTTGTGAAGGCATTTTGTGAAATAAATGATTTCCTTTTTCTAGTACCTTTCAACACACATCTCGCTTTGCTGAAGGCTTTCTGTTACTCCTACATTCATTCATTATTCAGAATTCACTGTAGCACTAAAATTCTTTATACAATCCTTGAGCATTGTCAGAAATAAATGGTTTCTTAAACACACAACTCGACCGTTACATAGTAAGTCTTAATTTATATGACTAAATTTGTGTGTAGCTAACGTCTGCTGGCTTGTTAGCTTAACTTGTTGTTAATACGCTTGTTACTGACGTACCGTTATAATGAAATTAGAATGAATGTCCATATAGACAACTTAAAAATATTATTAGGTTTCCAGCTTTGTCTTCTGGTTGAGGTATGCTAGTTGTTCTGTTGCTGACAAACCTCAGTAAAGCTGCTTCAAAAGAATAGCTAAGTATCTGACATTTTTCTGTAAAGTTACTAGAGATTTTTAGTATTCAGTTTAGTATATCATATTTTGTAAGTGATGGACCTTCTAACAAGTTTTCCAGTTCTATCAGCTGGGATTTGAATAACGTGCATTTGGTGCATGTGGTTTTCTACTTGTACAGGCATGAAGTTCACATGTTTTCATTCTTTTCTGTTTCAAACACACCTCCAGACAGAAGATGAGTCGGTTAAATGCTTCAAGTTTGGCTCTGCATTGTGCATTGAGAACTTAACTTTTTCATATTAACCAGCGGAGACCTTTACAAAAAGAACATTTTTGGAGAATGATGGTTCAGTCCTCCAAGCTAGTTATTCATTCACATTCACACACTGATGGAGGAGGCTGCTATCCATCAGAGGAGATGATCTAACCATTCACACACATTGGCACACTGATGACACAGCATCAGGAGCTATTTGGGATTCAGTGTCTTGTTCAAGGACACTTCGACATGGAGCTGGGGATTGAACCGCCAACGTTCTGATAAATGGACGAACTGTTCTACCTCCTGAGCCACAGCTGCCACAATAAAGAGGGGTTCAATGTATCACAGTAGCCAAAATGTTAAATGATGTCAGTACTATTTTACACCTTTCACACCTTATTTCAACTTTGCTGAAGGGATTTACTGAAACCTGTTTTTTTCCCCCAGTACAGTATCTGACTTCTGCTTGCTTTATTTGTGCTCAGCTAATTCTACAGTCGATGTCGTGTTCATGATGTACCAGGTGTAGTCACTGGATCTGTAATCCAATGGAGAATGGGAGTGATGTTCTTTCCATACTTCTTGGTTTATGTCACCAATTAGTACACCTTCAGCTATTCACAGGGAACTAATCCCTGAAAATTTCTGGTAGGTCAGAACGAGAAGATGCAGGGTGTCCCCCCTCCATTGTTGACTGACTCTGGTGTATAATTTGTGGTTGATTAAGTAAGTATGTTTTGACAATGACATTTCTTAGTGAACAAAAAGCTTTTGTACAGAAACTATTGTAAAGAACTGATGATATGACAGAGTTCATCAGTAGCGACAGCAGCTTTGCATGACCCTTCCACACACACACTCAGGAACACACTCTTACCGCCATAAACTCAGCACTGGAGCTGACAAACTGTCTGAAGCACAGTAAGAAGTTTTCTTCAGTTGGCAGAATCTGGGCCAGCTAGAGAGAGAAATGAAGGGAAAATGGGAGTATTGAGAACCCAAGATGGTGGAACAGAATAGATGGAAACATGGGGAGCTTTTCATCTGCTTTTCGTCATAAATAATGGAGAGCCATAACCTCAGAGGCAGGGCCAGGCCTTAGAATCATTTTTAAAAATCATGTTTTTGGATGCTCAGACAAAGCCTTTGCACCTTCAACAATGGAAACTAAAAGTCATTTGTAAATTTTCCACATTAGAGGTGGATTGTTGATACGGCAGAAGCTCTCCTTGCAGATCTTTCAAGGCAAGCTCTGAAAATCGTAAAATCAAGGGAAAGAAGTATCATAAAGACTGTATGCATTGATTTGAGTATATTGACCAGGCCTCTGAAGCCTCTAACGTGTAATTCCTCCAGCTCTGTGAATTATTTTACAACTTTTTCTCACCCTCCACAGATTGCAGAAAATTCTAATACAGGAACTTTTGTGTCTGAGGCAATAAAGTTAAGTGACATTAACATGTATGGTGAACGCACATCAACAAAACTCAACCTGTCCTTTCACTGGCCCAAGTAGAACAGTTATGCTGAATTTGTTATTGTGACCATACGTAGTCTCCTTCACTTCCAAATTTTAAAGCGATATCTTAGGAAATAAATTTATCACCTCTCATGCTGAGAGAAGATTGCCACAGTGCTCCCTGTTTTAAGTATGAATTTGAAGTATGAACAGGCAGCAGCTGGTTGGCTTAGCTTTGTCAAAACATTAGAAACCAGGGAAACTCCAGCTATCACAGCTCTGTTCACAGGCAATAAAATGTGACTCCCAGCACCTCCAACGTTCATCAAGTAATGTTATAATAATGTTTCATCTTATTTATTTAATCTGTACAAAAGTAAAGTGTAAAAACAATAGGACTTATGTCGCAAACTGGTGAAATTGTTGGAAGTCATTAAGCCTGCCTTTCCACTTTGGAAGAGACTAGCTGTTTTGCCCGGTTTCAACGCCAAGCTAGCCAGCTGTTGGCTGTGACATATATGAAAATGGTTACAATTTTCCCATTTAACTCCTGTCAAGAAAGCAAATAAGTGTATTTCCTGCAAAGTCATTGTAAGAAAAAGCTGCCATTGTACATTTAACCACCTTAAGTTTGTACTTATTAGACATACTATCACATCAACATTTTCCATCCATGTCTCTGGCAAGAAAAGTCATTTTTAGCCAAAATATGGCGATGAAAACAACAAAATATCGAATTACTCCTTTAATGATCACACATTTCCAGACACAGTACAAAAAAACACCTTGAAAGCCTTACCTCTGACATCTCAATTCGTCCATCTTTATTCTTGTCGAACTTCTGCATGAACTCCTTCATCTTTTCTCTGAATGTGGGGTTTGAAGGGTCCTGAGTGCAAAAGCATATGTACTCAACAGACGTGAAACCTGAGTGCTCAGTATGTGTGTCTGTGTTTAATCTCTGGTCCTTGAACTCACCACCCCTGCTCCTCTCCGAGCCATCTCCAACTCCCTGAAGAAGTTTTCCAGCTCTTTCCCCTCAATGTAGCCATTACCTGGGAAACAGACACAGCAAAACTGCATATTATAGTATACCACAAGGGGCTTTTTTCAGTATTGCTGATGTGCAAAATCCCCAGCATAGATGTGGTCACAGTGTCACAGTGTCAAAAAGATCCCAGCATGGCTCAGTTGTTGCCTGGGTATTGATTCAAACATGAACCTCTTACCAGTAATTCTCTTCCTTCCCCTCTAGCTCAATGGATTGTGCTATTGACTGACATGATGCAAGCTGATCACTCCTCAAAGACTGTGTGTTAACGGTGTAGTACGCAAGGAGAAACTATATATGGAAAATTGCTTTTCTAGGATTTAGAAGGTGATGAACCAGCGGGCAGCTTTTTTATTCCACAGAGATCAATACTTCCTTCAGTGGGGGAGTTTTGCAAATGGGATAAATCGATATGTATAACTGTGCACTGTGACAATTTCTGCCAGAGTTTTTTTTAAAGATTGTTTTAAAAGTGATGATAATGAGGAACAGAAGCTTTGTGCAACCCTTCAGAAAACGTTTTAACCTTGTTTTTGCTGCATGCTGTCAATCATTTTGACGACACTTTTGTCAAATAGCATTTATCCTGAGATGGTGTCCCACACATTTTTGATTCTGTCATGACGAATTTAGCTTGGGGACAATAAAGTTGGTTTTCTTGTTACCTTATGTTAGCCTGGTGCTCTGTTGCCCTGACAGTACCTATTCAGAGGACAAATGAGTGTGCTTGCTTCACCCAGGTAGTCTGTGAACCAGTGCCAATATTCTATCAACAAGCGTGCTGAATGGCTGGACAGATGGCTGCAAACGATGTGCCTAGCTGCTTCAATAAAACCCTGGAAGGCAGAACTGCCTCATTATACTCTAACAAAGATTATTAAGACATCTACTTCCCCTCCTCTCCCTTTAACTTGCTGTCGCTCTCTGACGTCTTCCGTCTAACTTAGTGTCTTTGTTGTCGCACTCTCTCTCTCTCGCTCTCTCTTTCTCTCTCTCTGCACGTGTGTGTGTGTGTGTGTTTGGTTGGGTGGTGGGGGGTGCATGCATTCCTGAGTGATATTATGAAAACTCATGAACTCAAGCTCTGCCTTTTCAATAAGTGGGGCAGTAAAATGCCTTGCTGCTATTGAGCGTCTCTCCTGTGGGTCTTATTGACATTTAGCACTCTGGAGAGAAATAGCCTGCTTGATAATTAAACAGACTACGATGTAATTAACTACAAGGCGAATGGCAAAAATGACAATAAAAACAGATTTATGAATAGATTACGCTGGAGCGCTGTCATACATTCAATAAATATGTCAATAAATCCATTCACTCCATTATATTTTCTGTGTAAGGCAGCATCTGTTTGTACTGTGCTTATTCAGATGCATGAAAAGCCTTTAGGCCACAACAATATGCTTAAGGTAATCTGTTTCTTTTTTTCCTATGAAATGTTATGTGTGCTGCAGTCTAATTACAGTGTGTCCAGCTTGTATTAAACTGTCCTAAATCCAGTATCAGTGCCTCTGTTATAATGACCACCAGTGATACTAAGCATGCAGAAAAACAAGAAACACTGTCAGTTTTTGTTTTTTTGGGTTTTGTTTTGTCATTTTACGGCTGACTACAACACACCAAATCTTTAAATTTAAATGTCATATAACTAGTTTTATATGTCATAATGAGAGCACAACCAACTTACTTATATATACTGTATATATTTTGGCCATTCTGCACAAGCACTTAAAGCTTGCAGCAACCTGCTAGATAAAAGGTTCAGAGAACATTTTTGTCCAAAATGCACACTCTTTGGGATACTGCGTCATTATAGTCCCAGGAGATGCTGGTAAAGACGCTTTACTCTCCTACTAGTTCTGATTCTAAAATTCATCCCCAACACAGGAAAACTCTCAAAGTGGGCAGCTGTGCCACCTAAGTGCATATTTAAAGCCTATAGTGCATTTGCCTTTCAAAGGAGAGTGCAGTCTTGTCTATTCAAATATTTTGTGTTGAGATCAGAGCTAGGTCAGTTCCCGACGTGGATTTTTGTTTCTTATTCTTTATTTCCATATCCAGCTTAATAAAAATAATGACAGCAAATGCTCTATAATTAGCAGAAAGAACTGCAGTTGTTTCCTTTTCAGCTTTGAAGAGATTTGAATTGAAAAGGCCTGACAGAGGCAGCAGAGAAAGATGAGAGGGACACAGAGCGGAGGAGCTGCAGAGAGACACAATCCTGATGAGACTTGATCTGGGGCCAACAGGGGAATATGTGGTTTCATCATCTCAGGGTGTATTGCCTCCTGTGTATTTTTACCTGCATCTCAGAGATGTTTACTCATTCTGAGCAAACAAATTAGCTCTTCTTTCTTTCTGCCGTGCCAGAAGACACTCCCAGTAATGAGAGCAGAAATCACTCACTGTAGCCAAATCTGTTGTTGCACACTGCTCGTATTTGATTTGCAAAATGACTCATTGCGAACCACAATATGTAAAATACCTATGCAGTAGGACTTAAAGACCTGGCTGGTAGGACTGATACTCAATACCTGGCCAAATGATTTTAATGCAATAGCAGATATGACAACTTCATCTGCACACTTGATCATAAGGAGAAGCTCAGCTGATGAGCCCCTCCACCCACCCCAACCAAGTTCACATTCCACCTTGATTTCCCCGTGGAACACATTTCAGCATGTGTGCAGGCATCAAAACAGATTGCATTAACAATGAATTCCCAGGAGTACATGAGTAAAACAAAAAGGTGCAATGCACTCACCTCATTTGCAGGTATATTTTGGTCATCTTACAAAACCAATTTAACAAGCAAGATTGAGGACTTTCTATTGGTCTGTCTGTGAGTGGTCATTTGAATGCCCCAGATTGACTCCCAAAGTTAACTCTTCTTTCAGACTGACCGCTATTGACTTTTCAACATATTAAGTGCATTTCCAATGGGTTCCATGTGCACTTTTATCAGTTCTCAGCATGTACTTAATCCACAGAGGAGTCTGCAGACCTTTAAGTGATATGAATGTGTGAACATTTCCATAATTAGGTTTTCATGACAGCAATGACATGCCTGATGCATTTGTTGGAAAAAAGAAGGGAACTTGTCTCATGTCATACTGTCCCGCTGTAGAACACGCACAGAGAGACAGAGGACGGAGCAAGAAGAAAAGGCAGCAATCGAGATTAAGAATGGAGAAGACAGTGTGTGGGTGCCGCTCTCTCTTTCTCACTGTGTGTGTGTGTGTGTGTGTGTGTGTGTATTGAGGGTTGAATAAATTAGTGCATGGGACAATTTTGTGTTGACAGACATCACATCCATATCACATAAATCCATCTGCTGGACTTCTCTATTCCCACTGCCTAAGGAGTTCCATGTTACACTTGTCAATTAAACTTAAACAAGACAGTTTTTCATTGGAAACTGAAATCAATACCAGAGATAATAACCTATGGGTAACATTCAAACCTGTCAATAATTATAGGTTACTGTAACCCAGAGAAAATCATATTTGATTAGAATTAAATGAGCGTAGATGTCAAAATAATAGCAAGTCAAATTGCATGTTTAAATCAAATTCATCAATTACTACTTCACTCACCACTGAGAGGACTTCACCACTGTGCACGGACAGAATAGAGGCTGCATCCATCTAAACTTCAAATGCTGCTCATACAGCTGTTTGCCCACCATTTAGGACTCACTGAATATATGAAATTCATGTACAGTTTCTTCTAGTAGAAAAAGTGGATAAGGTACACGTGCATTTAAATAATAATATAAACTCCAATATATATATATGTGTATATAAAATCATACCACGTCCACATCATACCCTTTTGACCACTTTATTAGACTATCACGCAGAGAACTTAAGAAGACAAACAGAAAACTGTCAGTAATTAAAGGTGAAATAGTTCCTATAATATTCCTAAAATCATCGCAAGATTAACCTTATTTCAGTTGGCTGCATTTTACAACGTTTATATAAAATTCAGCACTTTTTTGAATTGTGCGCTCTGAATAAGTTCTAGGAAAGAAAAAAAGTGTCCTACCGTCAGTGTCAAAATGTTTCCAAATGTCGAGGAACTGAGATGCGGTGACCTCGGCCAGGTGCAGATAAGGAGGCTGCTGTGCTTTATTTGCCATGATGCTCTCGACGGATGCTGCTGCAGGTCAGACGTCGGAAAAATCCGCTCCTAACTTTTCTGTGCCTTTTGTTCAAACACACCCCTCACTGTGGCCCCGGCGCGCCGCCCGCCGCTTTTTAACCCTGGCGCAGTAGCTGCAGCACCGCAGCACCGCCGCTGGGGGCGCAATGCCACAATAATTTCCATCTGAGTCAGCACCCCCCCATCTCTCTCTCTCTCTCTCTCTGTCTGTGTGTGTGTGTGAGAGAGAGAGAGAGAGAGAGAGAAATGCAGAGACTGAGCAGATCTTTTCGTTGTTGCATCATTATGCTTTACAGTAGAGTCTGTTTGTCTGTTTGATTCAATGCAAGTACATGCATATGAATTCCCATATTTTTGTATGTACATGAAATGCGTGCATGTATGTGTGTGTGTGTGTTTGTGAGCTGACCAAATGTGCTCCTTCCTACATCTGTGTGTGTATCTTAGCGTGCAGCTCCCCAAGCCTGTCTGTCTGTGTGTGAGGCTTCACAGACTTAATTAGAACTCACACGCTAATCACATTTCCCACACTGCCTCCAGTCAGCAGTGATTAGCCCACATAATAAATGTATATTCTGGAAAAAAGGGTGGTATTCGGGGCTTTTTCATTACTGACCAGTCTGTACAGAGGGACAAGTAAAGCCACAGATCCTATTAGGAGAATGAAAATGAATAAAATTGTACTCATATATATTTCTTCAACTCATTTACTGTAGGAGGTAATAATATTCAGAATGAAGTAATAAGACGGTAATGAGCAGGAGGGCAAGTATCCCCAGAAGCATGTTCCTGCTGTCAGATGAAATCTGCAAAAAGACAGCATTTAATACAAGAAGAATATTATTTTTAAACTGACTCACATGCTTTTGAAATCCTGCGAAGAGAAGTGTTTGTGTTTGTATTCACTTTACTCCTTGACATACATTTTGAGTTAGCATAGCAGTAAGAATACAGCTGTAACAGTCACAATGGCTCTGCTCCATTCGAGTGTCCCTGTAATTCATGCCTGAAACTGGAACACCTAAATTGAAGTAGTTATTATTAATTAATGTTATGAATTACACCTGGGCTTTTTTGCTATAATATGTCAAAAAGTCTGCAGTGAAGGGGCCCACTGAGGCGTAGCAATAGTATCAAAAAATACTTACTGAAATTGCAATTAACTGTGTCATTAAAGTTTGAAGAGACAACAATGACAAGAGGAGAGGGAAATTAAAACAAAAAACAAAAAATGTCCTATTCAGAGAGCTGTGTCTGAGTTTGGTGTGTCAAGCCAGCTGTATCATGAGTTTAAAGCTGAATGGCTACAAAGAATCTTTCCTGGATTCACTGACCACCATGGGCCCATATGAGTCCTGTGGCTGGCAAAGCCCCGGACATCTTGGTGTCCCTTTGTGAGGAAAACGCTACAACAACCACAGATCGCCATGTGGGTCAGCCATGTGAAGTAAGACAGCATTCCTCCAGAGACTGGCTTAATGCCCACTGTCAGACTGGACTCATCAATGCACTTTCCAGACATCAGCCAACAACATTTCATTACTTTTTTTTTTTTTTTTTGCTGATGAAGCTGGCCACACAGTGGACTGTGCTGCATGGTCAGAAAGGCTGCCAGCACAACCCTCACCCTGTGAGCTCTTATCGGCATCTCCCTAACACAGACTGCAGCTTGGCATCGTTCACAGGCACCTCTGGCTAAAGCAATCTTCCCTCCCTGAGGCATCAAGGAATGACCTCCTTGAGGCTCGCAGCAGCTCAACAGGATGTTCAGGTTGCATTTCCCCTCAGTCTGTGGATGCCATGAAGTCACCGTCCTAGAAGAATCACTTGGCATGTCGCTTGTACCCAGCCTACTGTACGCCCTGGGTGCTCCTCTGTTTGTGTGTTTTTGGGATGTGCCTGCCAACATTGAAAACTGCTTTGACATAAAGCGTGTGTGAACTCATCTTGACATCATCAGTTGATATCATGAAGTCTCATGAGGAGTCTTCTCAGCCTAACTGATCCCCCCCCACTCCCATGGATTGTACCAATATGTGCTCCAACATCAGCAATGGCTGCAATGGCTCCAACTTGATTCATCTCCACGACAATGGTCACACCCATGAGGGTCAACAGGATACTGGAAAAAGTCTGACATCCCAGGAACAATGCCTCTCTCTATTCAGACCAGCATGTTCTCCAAATGATATCGATGGAATCTGTTCACCAGGGTGACTGGTTCTCTTCCATCATCCCAAAAAAATATCAATAAAACCATCTACTGCCTGGCTCTACACACATTTTTTTCAGATATGCGGAAATGACTCTGGAACTGTTAAGCAAGATGGGAATGAGAGTGTTACTATCTGGACGACCTGCTCTTGCTTGCTTCAGGGAGGAAGCATTACAGGCAGTGAGACTGGTATTGCATCTGTTAAGCCTGGGCTTTAGAATAAACTGGAAAAGCAGTCTCCTCTCCCCTCCCAGCTTATCATTTATCTGTGAGTGGAGTTAAATTCAGCCAGCATGAGAGTGCAGCAGAGAGTAGCAGTGTTGCTATACAAAACTTAATTTATATAGCAATTTTATAAAATCAATGTTTACAAAGTGCGTTACATGAAATAAAATCCAAAAGCACCAACGAAGATGATATTTGAGTTAAAGAAGTACTTCAAAATACAGACAAACAGAAAAACAAAGAAGAACAGAGCAAAACAGAGAAAAAAAAACAAAGACCCAAGAGAGATTAAAAAATAAAATAAAAGGAAGAATTTCTTTTTCTAAATCACCATGAGATACAATTTGTATTTTTAAAACTATTCTAAGCTGAATAGAACTGCAAGGCTCTCTTTACCTGTTCAACCACTCATAGGTTTCTGGCAACAGGCTCTATATAAGATGATGAGTCACCCAGGTTATATAAGATTGGATTTCTTGTGTTAGGCTGCCTGAATCAGACTATTTCAATTTTACTTTTATTTAACTCATGAGAGTAATTTGACGTCCAAGTCTTAATGTCCTCTTAATGCAAAGCAGTTAAGACTGATGTCTTACAGACAGATATAAGCGGGTGTCATCAGTATAGCCATGAAAAGTAAGCTTGTGACTGAAAATTATGTGATCTACAGGAAGCGTGAAGAGAGAGAGCGAGAGAGAGAGAGAGAGAGAGAGAGGATAGGGCCAAGAACAGAGCCACAATGTATACCACAGGTGGTATCTGCTGTAGATGACATTGACTTGCCTATTATGACAGAGAAAGCCCTATTACTTTAAAAGGATTTAAACCAGCTCAATGCTGAGCCTAATATACACACCAATCGTTTGCTCAGTTAATGTAGCGTGATCTGTCTATATCAAATGTTGAACTCAGGTTTAGAAGGATTAAGTCTGCGCATTCTCCTCCATATGCAGTGAAGAAGAGACTGTTAGCTGCTTTCATTTGGAGCTGTCAGCTCTAAAACCCGAGAAAAAAAATTAAGTGTTATTATCTCTCAGATAAGATTACTATTGAATGAAAAGTTAACATATAAAAGATAAATTTAAAAAAAAGATTCTGGATCTGATGCAGGGTTTTTTAAGAAGTGACTTGAGGGCAGCAGATCAAGCTGTAAATATAGCACTGACATATTATTAGTTCAATTCAATTCAATTTATTTATGTAGCACCAAATCACAACAAAAGTTATCTCATGACACTTTACAATAAGAGCAGGTCTGGAATAAACTCTTTAATTTAGTTTTCCAACAAAAGCTCCATGAGCGAGCACTGGGCGACGGTGGTGAGGAAAAACTGCCTTTTAGAAGGCAGAGACCTTGGAGCAGACCCCGGCTCAATGTGGGCGGCCATCTGCCTTGACCGGTTGGGTTGAGAGAGAGAGAGGGAGAGAGAGACACAGAGAGACAGACAGAGAGAGGGCACACAGACAGAGATGCATAGCAATAGCAAAATAGCAATAACTATTGGAATAATAAAAAAAAACAATATTAACAATAAAATAGTAGCAGCACCAATAATGTAGAAATACAACTAAGCAAGACCACAGCAGGAGGTCCAAGCACAATCCAAACCTGAGAGACCAGAAAGTACAAAGGCTCCAAAGAAGAAGTCGAGTTAGTGACATGCATTAATGGGACATAAATGCATATGGAAGGAGAGTTAGGAGAGGTAAGCTGATGTTCCCTGGCAGTCTGAGCTTATAGCAGCATAACTAGGGGCCGCCAAGGACAGCCCTAACTATAAGCTTTATCAAAAAGGAAGGTTTCAAGTCTACTCTTAAACATAGAGAGGGTGTCTGCCTAGCGGGCCAAAACCGAAAGATAATTCCATAGGAAAGGAACTTGATAACTAACAGCTCTGGTTCCCATTCTACTTTTGATGAATGCACAAGTAACCCTGCATCCTGGGAGCATAGACCTTTAGTTGGATAATAAGGTACTATGAGCTCTTTGAGATAAGATGACACCTGACCATTTAGGGCTTTGTATGTGAGGAGGTGAATTTTAATCTCTACTCTGAATTTTACAGGCAGCCAGTGTAAAGCCAGTGCAGGAGAATAAGCTCTCTAATATGAGTTTTTGTCAGTACACGTGCAGCAGCATTCTGGATTAGTTGGAGAGTCTTCGAGGACTTACTGGAGCAGCCTGATTAAAGGGAGTTTCAGTGGTCCTGCCTGGAGGTAATAAATGGGTGGACTAGTTTTTCTGCATCTTTCTGAGACAGAATGTGTCTAATGATGCAATATTGTGAAGGTGAAAGAAGGCAGTTCATGAAATTTTAGCTATGTGTGAGTTAAAGGAAACACCCTGATCCAAAATAAATCCCAGATTTCTTACAGTGGGTCTGAGTGCCAAGGTAATGCCATCCAGGTTAGCTTTATCACTAGATAATTTGTTTGATGCAAGATGTTTAGAGCCCAGCACAATAACTTCAGTTTTGTCTAAGTTTAGAAGTAGAAAATTGCAAATGATTGAGGTTTTTATGTCTTTCACACATGCCTGAAGTTTGGTTAGCTGATTGGCTTCATCTGGTTTCATCGATAAGTATAATTGAGTGTCATCGGTATAACACTGAAAATGTATGGCGTGTTCCCTAATAATATCACTAATGAGTAGCATATATAAGGTGATTAGCATTGATCCAAGCGCAGAACTTTGGGGAATTCCGTGACTAAGTTCTGTTTGTATGGAGGATTCAATGTTAACACGAACAAACTGAGATTGATCTGATAAATAAGGTTTAAACCAGCTTGATGCAGTTTCTTTAATGCCAATTAAGTGTGAAGTTCTATGCTGATTTTGCAGTTACCTATTTACAAGTCCATCAGACACAGAGCAAATTAGCAATTTTATGTTCTGCTGGCATGGCAAATCTTCTTCTTTTTTATTTTATTTTATTCCAAATGTTATTTTAGGTAACATTTTTGAGAGCTTGTTTTTTTGTACTAGTAAGATTTGAACATCAATATCATTCTCATATCTGTGTGTTAAGTATGAAGCTGGTGGCAGGAGGTAATTAACCCTGCTTGACTTGATTGGATTTAAAACCACATCACTGATTAATATGTATCTTGTTAATTCAATTCAAACTCAAATAAAAACATACCTGTGTTAATTTGGTTGAGGAGTACCATGCCATTGTTCCAACAGCCCATTAATCTGAAACTACAGTCCAAATTGTCCAACCAATTGGACCAAAAGTCCATTTGTCCAACTGCCTGTTATTCTGAAAACAAATGCACATTCTTTCAAGTGCCCATTTCTCTGAGGATACACTCTGGTATCACCATCTGAAGTACCTGAAGTTGTTGTTGTTGTAGTAGTGTTCATATCTTATCCAGCTTAAAAACATGTGTTTGGCAAAGTGGTTAACCTCATCCAAAATGAATAAATATTAACTGAAACATATTGCTCTAAAAAGTCCAGAGAGAGAGTCCTTGAGATGAACCAAGTTAGCCCCATCAAACCTATACTGTAGACGGATAGTTGAATTTGACCTCATGTCTCCTCAGAGGTGAATCAATAATTTTCCAGATCCAGCCTGTACACTGGTACAGTGCTGACAAGCTGCTGGCAGCCCACTCCTTTTGGAGGTACTGTGTGAAAGTCAACAGAGACATCCCCCCACTGACGCTATTTCTTATGCTTGTAAAAGTCACATTCACTAACAGGGGCCCTGCTGTCTCACAGACTGTGTGAGCTCAGGTACATGACAGTGCATAAGAACAGTTAGTGCGTGACGGAGAAAAAAGACTGAGTATGTGACAGCGTGTGACAGTGTTAAAGAATGCAAACTCAGCAGAGCTGTCCTGCTCTATTTCCTCAGCTTCTCTTTTCACTCTATAATAATCAATAGTGGCCTCTGGGCTCAGTTGGCACAGTGACAATAGATAGATCAACATTACGTTACAGATGAGGCCGGCCGCCAGCCTGTGGGGACTGCCGACTCAAACACACTTAATTCTCCTCTCTTATTCTCTTTACTCACTCCTATCGCCTGTCATTATCTGTGTGTCCTGTCTACCACTTCCCTCCATTCAAAGCAGAGAGCCTAATTTGCATCCTTCGTGCATCTCTTCATAGACGTCTCACTTTTCCCTGTGAGGAGTTTTGAGGCTTTCATGTTAATGCGTGTGCACAAAGTCCAGCCCAGTATAGGTGTTGTGCTTGTGTTGTGTTGCCTGCTTCATTTGTATTAATATTTTAGCTCCACAGTGGGCTGCAGTGCTACATGCTGTATGCAGATGAATTATGTAACAGAGAGAAGCGTGGCACAGAACAGCCATTTCCACTACATCTCAATCTCACAGCGTTTTCAACAGTTTGACGTGTGTTTCAAGTTCAGGACTGAGCGAGTGAAGCTGAAGGTAGAGAGAGAGAGAGAGCGTGTGTGAATGTGTTATACAGTGATAGTACAGATATCTTCCTCATCCCTGATCATCATTGTTATCGAAAGAGGGAGAATCTTCCTCCATGAACACATCCATATTTATTGATTCTGGGGCACATCCTCTCAGAACACACACACACACACACACACACACACATAAAGCATAAAGACAGAGTGAGAAAGAGAAAACACAATGGTGCAAATGTCATCCATACATTTTTATTTGACAGCAGCAACATTTGAATAAAAATATATGATGCGTGGAAGACTTCACAAACCAAACAATAAAAGACTAATAAAGAAATACTAAACTAAGAGTTGTGCTTGCACAGAAAAATAGCAAGTATGCTAGTTCATCTTAAAGTTAATTTTATGGAAATAACTTCCATTGTTTATTTTGTATCACTTCACATTTCAGTGATGTTTCATTCAGTGTGGAATTCCACTTTAAGGCTTCCATTAGCATTTTGATGTAAAACTTGATGGTCTAAAAGCTCAACTGCTGACCTAGGACTTCCAGCTCTAATGAATGAGACGGTCAAGGGAACCTGGCAGGAGGTTCCAGATCAGCAAGAGAAGATTGAAAACTGGAGGCCCAGTTTTCATTATTATAGCCCTCCCTGATATTACAGTGTTGTGGTCTCTTGGTGTACAAATGAGACTGATCCAAATGCAATCTACCGCAGGAAAAACCTTCATACATCACTGCTGCTTCATCAGATTAGCCCTTGACTAGATATTTCTTTTCCTACTTTCTTTCAGATTATATTGTGCTGTTTGTAGTGATTCACTAGTTTTGTATAAATGTATAAATTCACAAATCTATAAGATCACTAAAATTAAGAAATCTCCTCTACTGGACAGGCCTTTGAGAAACAGATTCAAGTCAAGCCTTATTTCCTTTTTCAATGGAGATTCAATACAGTTTACATTGCCATATTTCACATTTTTTTTTACCATTAAATAGTTATAATTAGATAGCTAAAATAAACCATTTGTCTACTTCAAAGATAAATAACATATAACTCTGTTTGAATCACAGTGAAATAATAACATTCACACTTTGATTTATAGCTAAAGTAAGTATTGTGCATTGTTAATAATGTTCAGTTGTAAAATAAAAGAAACTATGTGCCAGTTGGTCCCACTGGTTGTGTTTATCACAAGAATTATTGTGTATTCTCCCTGGAACAATTCTTATGTGGACTGACTTCTAATGCCCTGCTGGACAAATAATGAGTTGCTCCCTCCAGTCCTGCACCAACTTGTCAAACCCAATGCATAAGTGCATTGTGTCCTCTGAATACATCTTAAACAGGGAGATGATGCATTGATATGCTGTAGTCGTATACATTGCTCCTGCTTAAGGCAAATAAGACATAAACCATAGCAAGTCTAAATACTGAAGATTACCGCTAAAATTGACAGGTTGTCAGCGAAAACATGTAAATTGTTGCGATAGACCATAAAAAGGTCGAACAGTCATTATGTTGTTCAGACGCAATCAAAAAGACAGTTCAGCCAATAGAGAGGGACCGGTGTTTATACGTCGCAATGACGGTGGTAAAGGGAAATGATCTGGGAAATATGAGAAATACTTGGCCATTTTAAATAGAGGAATGATAGAATGAAATTATAGCCATGATCTTAGCCACCATAATAATCTGGATTTGGATTCAAATTCAATATGCCACCTGCAAATTTTAGAGAAACTCATTAGTTTCCATTTTATAGCAAATTATACCCCTTCACAACATTTCCAGGCTTAACACTCCTTGGAAATCTATATTTTAAAAAAATAATCTTTTTTGCTATCATCCAGTGGTTTAACTAGTGGCCTTACTACAGTGATGCAGATGTGTACTCCAAGGTGCATCTGTACACTGTGACATCACTGCTGGATGTGGTCACAGGTGTATACTTCTGACCACAGTGATGCTTGCCATGGTCTGTTGGTGAAACATAGCTGAAACTATCAACCAGTGAGGGCAGTGAAACACTGTTTCATCCCAGTTTTAAGGGAATCTTTTCAAGGGTTTTAAGATTCCCCTCCAAACTATCATTGCTTGCCCAACAAGATAGGGGAGTGCTAAGCCAGAAACGCTCAAAATCTAAACAAATACAGCCAATCCCTGTCTTAAATTTTTTAAATCAATGGCTAACTGGCAAGTTGTTGCTCTTTCAGTTTATAGACACAATGACACTTCTGAAGAACAAATTTATCAAGAAATACATGCTATAAGGACTGAATCCAGGTGACCATTTCCTGGTTAAATTCTTACTGTGAATAGCAAACTGGACACCTACATTGCCATGGATATTTTCAGCTCTTGCAAGCATCTGTAAGTGACGTATCGACATTCAACATTTTTTCTTCACTCTCCTCTCTACCTCAAAAGCCTCACTCATATCCCCAGTTAGTCACATTAGTCAATACCAAAATAATAAACTTATCCACGCCAACCTGACCATACCTGCACCTTTCTACCTTCTAAGATTAGTCACTGATGAATTAAATGATTTTTTGTCATCAAATTTCAGATGAAGGTGCTAGATATTGGTGATGAGGTGGCTGACAAGGTTCTGGAGGTCCTGGGTTCGGCGCTGAGTGGCCATCAGCACCTCTTCATGGTTTGCCTTCTCATTGCTGTCATAATCTGTCACAACGTTGTTGGTGATGAGGGACAGACCCAAGACGCGCAAGCCACAGTGCCGAGCAACCACCACCTCTGGCACTGTACTCATGCCTAGACAGGGAGAAGAACTGTTTCAGATGCACTGACATGAATGAGTTACAAGCATGGACATATAAGATGTTAATAAGGCTCAGGAACTCAAGGCTGTCACCGGCTTGGCGGCATGAAAAGAATGCTCAAGACTGATGGATCAGAGGAAAAGATATGATGATTTTTAGTCTATAGTATTGATCTAACTCTAAAAATACAGGAACCTGCATTTTCCATCATGCAGTGTAACAATGACTTTTGTTTGACCCTCCCTGTCTGATCATTTCCTATGTCTTTAAATCTCCAAACACAACCTGCAACACAACTCACTGTTACATGTGAGTAACCTTTGATCATCAGAAGATGTTGTCTCAAACATGACTCATGACAAATTGGAAATTGAACCTTTAATGTTCAAATTGGTGAAATTATATGATTTGGATATGCTATAATGATTACTCTTTCATGAGGTGCGTTGATCCCTACACTGTATAAAGTACTGTTGCAGTCAGCCACAATACTGAGACTGAGAGTTGACATACATACAGGGATTTATGTGTTCTGTCTATTTGCAGCAAAGTTGGATATAAATAGTCTGGTCTTTGATTGACTCATGGAGACTCAGTTGCATGCAAATATCTGAATAAAACTGTTGTACCAGCAAACATGATCAGTAAGCTATAGTTGTATAATGCAAAAACACAACATATACTTGTATTTGTATCTGTTTATGTCATAAAAATGTCTGTATTTGGATATGTTTTCAGATTTATAGCAAGCATGGACAAGGCCTACACTAGAACTTGTTAGAAATAGTGTAGCTTCATCTTCCTTGTTTAGCTGCCACCAAACATACAACACATATTTTAAACACATGTCTACATTAATCAAATAATAAAACACATTTATATTTGAATCCCACCTGTAAAAATGGGAAGAGATGCAGATGAAAAACTGGTCTTTAATGTGGGTCAAATATATAATACATCAAATATCAGTCAAGCTGTATAACAAATCTGCTAAAAACTGCTGAAAAAACTGAAACAATCTGTACCTCTTGTACAGATAGACTATTTAGCCTTTGTTACACCAAAATTAACAGGCATACTGATATCCACTACAAACAGGCAAATTACTCCTTTCTTGCTGAAAAAAGGGCAAAAATTAGCATGTCTACCAGGGTGTCCAGTTTACATCACAGACTGGAGCTGGAACTGATAAATGCCTACTGCAGAGTCATTTGACCTGGGAATACCCTTTCCCGCTAAAGAAAAAAACTATTTTTTCTTTGTTCAGGGTGAGAGGGGAATTTGTTTACATTTTGGCAAATCTGCACCACTCTATTGGTGAACTGACAGTTCTTACAGTAGATTATTTTTGCCCGAATGATGTATTCATGTATGTATTCATATTTTACTTTAACATCCCTAGGACACATCTACTGTTGTGAATGTTAGAAGCTTTCCCACATCACATCAGTGTTGAGTGAGCACGAGGGGGCCACAGTACTAACCTACAGCATCAGCGCCCAGCATCTGCAGCACTCTGCACTCTGCAATGGTCTCATATGTCGGTCCAGCCAGCATGCAGTAAACCCCTTCCTGCAGGAAGCTGCTGCAGCCCTGCTTCTCTGCTGTTTGCTTGGCCAGAGCCCTCAGGTCACGATCATATGCATCCGACATGCAAGGGAAACGCACTCCAAACCTGGAGACACATTAAATGAATGAATGGGGCACAGAAATTGTCTATGAGACACAGATGTTTCCGGTGTACAAGTTTCACTTTGATAGTCCTCCCTTGATGTTTGTGCAGTACCTGTCATCATTGTGCCCACACAGTGGGTTCTGCCCTGCAAAACCCGGCATGTTGATGTGATCCTTAATGAGCATAATGTCTCCCACATTGTAGCTGCCATTGAGTCCCCCCGCTGCATTTGTCACAATCAGAGTTTCCACACCCAGCAGGAAGAAGACTCGCACCGGGTATGTCACCTGGAGTGACAAACATACTGTGCTTCAGAGACAGATACTGTCATTCTGTCATTGCTTCAGTTAAATCAGTTACATCAGAGTTACAAGATGTGGGTCACAGGAAATACATCACATGAGAAGCCAGTATACTTACAACTTGTGCATCCGCTGATGCTAATAGACTCTGGAATTATTATTACTGCAGTCCATGTTGAACTGTGCATCTGAAACAGTTCCTAACCTTTATAAGGTTGCTGATGGCCTGTAAACAACTGTTGCTACCTCTCACTGCAGTCACATTTGGAACACATTAGGAAATTGCTTTTTCATGTCACATTTTTCTACAGCTTGAATGGCCTGTGAAAGTGTTTTGCTACAGTGCAGAAATATTTTCCTGTGTCCGTGTGTCTTGATAAGGTCAGTGCTGTCACTTTGGAACACTCGCCTTATTATATGAGTTTTGCATATAATAGTGGACTGTGTTGTAACTTGACCTGAGTCTTGTTATGCCTTGGAACTAAACATAGCCAGCTGCAGGACTGTCAATAGTTAAACTGAAGCAGGCAGCTGTTCATGATGAGCTGACTTATCTATTTAATTATTTGCCTAAAAGCTCTTTGTTGCCAATACATTTTTGACTGTGTTAAGCTAGTTTTCAGTTGTTAATGATTGGAAGAAACAGGACTTACAAGAGAACAAGATGAAGAATGCACAGCCACACTAGCAGTACAGTCAGGTGGTGGTTTTAATGATTTGAGCTAATTGCTAACATCAGCATGCTAACATGCAAACAACGATGACGCTAATATGTTAATATTTTACCTTTCGCTTTTTACCATTTACATGTTTTGCAGGTATTTGCACATAAAGACGACACAGCCATTGTGGGGTTAATCTCCCACAACAAGGAGGAGGCCTACAGAAAGGAGGTCACCCACCCGGAGAGCTGGTGCCAGGAGAATAACCTCCTGCTGAACGTCAGCAAAACTAAGGAGCTGATTGTGGACTACAGGAAGAAGCAGCAGAAGGACATCCGTCCACTCTGCATCAGCGGGTCTGAGGTGGAGAGGGTGGGCAGTTTTAAATACCTCGGTGTGACCATCACACGGGACCTGTCCTGGTCACTGCACATTCACAGGACTGTTAAGAAGGCCAGGCAGTGTCTGTTCCACCTCAGACGTCTCAGATACTTCAGGCTCCCCCTCAAGGTGCTCAGGAACTTCTACACCTGCACCACTGAGAGCATCTTGAGTGGGAGCATCACCACATGAATGGGCAGCTGCACAAAGCAGGACCTCTTGGCCCTTAGGAGGGTAGTCCACTCAGCTGAGCGGACAATCAGAACAACTCTACCCGACCTGGACATTTACACCAAAAGATGCAGGTCGAGAGCTGAGAAGATCCTCAGGCAGCCCCATCACCCCGGACACTCACTCTTCTCCCTGTTGCCATCAGGCCGTCGGTTCTGCTGCCTGAGAACCAACACTGAGAGGATGAGGAGAAGCTTCTTCCCCCAGGCCATCCGTCTGCTCAACAGTGAGCGTTAATCTGGACAATCCCACTCCCACCTGCACTACATGCACTAGATGTAAATACTATTTATGTAAATACTGCACATTTTCACTTTTTTAATTTTAATTTTCTTATTTTTTTTTACAAGCGTTCTCTTTTGCAATATTTAAATTTTTTATTTACCTATTTTTTGGTTGCAGGGACAAAAAGAATTTCACTGCACATTGTACCGTGTATGATTGTGTGTGTGACAAATAAACCTATCTTGTATCTTGTATCTTGTAAAGCTAAATATTGAACAAATTAAAAATTTTAGTTTCGGGCTGACCAACTAACTGCCTGACTGGCATTGCTTTTCAGAGAAACACATTCCTATTGTATCTCATCTCATCTGACCTATTGGGAGGGTGACACAGGACAGAGTTTAGAACAGCTTCCCAGGGAAGCATACAGTATTTGTGATGCATATTGTCTAGTAAAAATTTAACTCACTCAGCTTGCTCAGCTCAGATATTTTTAATTTATTTCGGTTTATGGTGATTCAACTTGAGTGATCTCATACAGTACACTTATACTGTCTAAAGGCCAACGTGGATACAGGAGAGCCATAAATCATCGTGCCTTCCATTATGTGTATGAAATTGGATTTTATGATTTACTTTAACTTTAATGACTGGGATTATGTGAATCATTTCATGTCCAGATTACTCATCACAGCTGGTAATAAAACCAAAAAATAAAAAAAAATAAAACCAGGAAACAGTGTCTACAGTCCAAAGGCCGATCCCATATCGACTATGACACAGGTTTTCTTGCTGTCATCACAGCTCTGCAGGTGATGATTAAATGATCATTGTTACCCAAACTTGTGAACTACTGTGGCAAAAACTGTGGCAACTCTCAAGGACACCAAGTCTATGCAACCTGATATTATAAAATTATAGAATTATGGATGAGGATGAAGTAAAACTGAATTGTCTGGGGCAGCATTTTTTTCTCTGGAATGGAATGTAAAACTATATGGAAAAATTCTAGCTAAAGCTGTTGAATTTAAGTTAATAAATTTTCATAGAAAATGTATTCCATTTAACTAAAGCTGGAATACAGCCGCCTCAAGTCAACCTCAACAGCAACTGAGCCAATGTTATGACTGGAACTTGAAACAAAGATGTGGCTGAATTCCATGTCTTGTAAACAGCCTTCCTCTATGACAAGAATAACAATAAGTGAGTGTTAGAGACTGAGCTCTAACAGAAGCTGTGAATGTTTTTCCTCAAAGTCATTAACAAAGTCAGAGTTTGAACTGCCAGCTTTAGTTCATTTAGCCTGTATAGTATATCATTTGCATCAGCAAGGTTTCAAAATGCAGAAGCAAATTGGCTTGTGAGAGAAACTGAGACAGGAAGCTGCTCACAAGGCAACTTAGAGTATTAACAAATGGATTTGTCTGCTCTCTGCACTATCGTGTGTTGACATAGAAGTCATTCAAATTTAATTTGAATTAATTAATCAATTAATTAATGTAATTCAAGCACAACAAATAGAAAAGTAGAAAAATCCAAAAGACAAAGAATTTTATTCTGAGATTAAACTTATTAAAATAGTTTTAGCTAACATTTTGGACTATACATGTAATTCTAATGACATTCGCATCAGCCTCATTTCTATTTTCTGTTTAGAGCTAATTAGCACTGTGAGCATATTAGCATGCTGACCTAAGCATGAAGTGGCGTAAGTACATCCTCATACACCTAGCATGGATGTAAGCTTTTAAGCCTTGTTCACATAAGGATATTTTACAAAATGAACATTCTCTTCTTTCAGCCTCTTGTTTATATGCAAGTGGAAAATTAGATCACTAAAACTGAGATTTGATACCACTTGCAAAGAGCAGATTTTGTGCATTCATTATCTGTGTATTCACGCGTATCACCTCATACTACTTCATGTAATGAGCATGTGTCTGAAACAAAAATAATTTTGTTCAGCCTAAATAAATGATTAGCTCTGAAACTTTTGTTTATAGGTTGCTATTGCTAAAGGATAATAAGCTCACAATACATACTCAGAATGTTCTTTTCTGCTGTTTGATGTACAATTAATGTAGACCTGCCCGGCTTGGTTGTTTGAGTGTTTGAAATCGTTTTTCTGCTCTTGTGTGTAGAAATATGTTGTAAAGGGAAAATCATGTGGACTGATTTAAAATATTTATCTAAAAAAGTATCCACAGACACGTGGACACTTCAACCATGTTTTCTAAAAATACATTATTAAAAAACTGTTGTTCATTTACCTTAAGTATCCTACTGTAGCTTACCGTATGTATGTTGTAGCCCTCGTAGAAGTGGAATCTCCCCTGCATGCAGACACACTCACGGCCCTGCAGCCTCCCAAACACCAGCTGACCGGTATGGCCAGGCACTGCAGAAGATACACACCATGTTTATGTACAGTTTTCAAACACTTATAATAATTAGAGAGTAATAAGAGTATATTTAAGTGTGTATTGTTCATAATATATTGTATTGTTTCCTCTAACTAATCTAATAAGTATTAGATAAAAAAAGCAACTTGTCAGACATAATTTACCAGTGCTGGTGGGAAAACGTGGAATATTAATGTATGGCAACACAATTTTGTCTTCCAGCAGGTCAGCCAGGCCACCAAGGCCCGAACCACAAATTATGGCCACTTTAGGACGCTGCTCTGTGTGGGCAAGCAGCCAATCTGCTGTCTCCTTATACTCCTCATAAGTGTATCTGAAAGTAATGGAGAATAAATAAAAAATTGATTAACATCAAATATTACTAAACCATAGCTCTGATAGTAATAAATCAGTTGCATATCTCCATTTTAATTATCACCATAATGATAATCATCATCATTATCAGTGAGGAATAAACACCATAAAAACTAATCAACATCAGTCTCATTCTTAGAATAAAGAGTCAATGAGAGCAGGCAGATATATCAATTAAATTAAAGTTGATGTGAACCAGCCAGCACTGTCCCTTTTAACAACAGTACGCGTAAGATAGATAGTGTGAAACAGTGTGTGTCTAAATGCCGAATAGCGGGAGAAAGTAATGAACATAGCATATGTGCTCAATTAAATATGCAATAGTCTGTATCTGACACACATCTGACATTCACAAAATAATACACTGCATCAATAAAACAGGCTGAATATATTACTTATTAAACAGAATGTATTAATGACAGCAATAACAGATGAAAGATAACTCTGCACTACAGCAGGTTTGGCAGGTTACTCTAGGCAACAACTAAACCACAGCCAACTAACTCAACTTTTCTTCAATGCAAAATTTTACTCTCATCATAAAAGAAATGTTTAAACTTGACATTCTTCTCTCAAAATAAAATGGTCTTTATCAAACACAAGCACATGCAACGGATTTATATAAGAAACAAATGTAAGCTACTTGTATCATTTTATAGTAAGGTTTTAAATTTGCCAAGGCTGAGATAATTTATCAGATTTCTGAAGTCCCTATTCTCAACAATGGAGAACAGCTGATCATCCAGGGTCATGAATTGCACAGTTTTCCTCATAATTGCTTTCGCCTTTTCACTGCTCCTACAAAGGAAAGACAGGAGAAGCTGCTAGCTTGTGTCTGGCACTGAGCTCTGGCTAGCTTTAGCTTTAGCTGCTTTTGCTTTGCTAGCTTCTTCAAACTGGGCATGTTCAGCTGGGTGACGATGTTTTAAATGTCTGGTTAGGTTTGTTGTGCCAGATGTCTTCGCTGCTAGTCATAAATCTTTAACCAATCAATCAGCATACATTAGCAGAATGCTGGCACTTTATAGGCAAAACCATGTGCCCTGTAAGAAAAACAAACGGACATTAGTATTTTTTCTTTTAGGGTCTGACATATAATCTGGTTTGGTAGAATGACTCCCATATTTACCAAAACTAAAATAAAATCTGGATGTTTTGGTCTTGAAGTAGGTATAAATAATAATTTTAGCCACTTAGCGGCATTCACTCCCGTCCATTGAGGACTATCTCACAAGTGCCCCCCTAAGGAACTTAGTCGTAAGCTTTCTCCAAGTCCACAAAACGCATGTGGATGAGTTGGGTTCCTCCAAGGAATGTGTGTTGGTGGAATTAAGGAGATCCTCAAAATATTCCTTACAGGTGTTGTGAGGACTCAGAGCCGAGGCTCAAGGCCACAAAAGATTACATTTTAAATTAAGCTGTGTTTAATTGTTCAGAAAAATCTTCTCTCGACGTCCAGTAGAATCATCAGCAGGAGACAGGATTCTGAGTAGCAAAGTCTTTAATGTTGACAAAAAAGGAGAACAGTTCACAGTGCACGCTAAGTATACATAAAGGACTCTGAATAAAATGGCTGGAGGCTTTGCCTTATATACCTTAGGGTTTGGACCTGTCCATGCCTCTTGTCCATCCCTTACCATCTTTATTTTCATACCATTAAGTCATCTTCTACCCTGGTCTTGCTGGGGACTTTCCACAGGCTTCATTTTGCTTTCTATTTCTCCGGCCTCTCCTTTGGTTTTTCATTTTATTTTTTTAATTATTTCTTAAGCACAGATTACAGCAATATTTCTCTTCCCCAGGCCTGTTTCCAGTTTTAGCCTAAGTTATTGCTAGCATCAGACACCATTATTTCCGGGCCTTTTCGTATAGTACTTTTTAAAAATAATTGTTTTATGCAAGATTACAATGAGATGTTCATTCCAGGCTTACAGAGGTTATAATTAGATTACATAGACAGTGTTTTACTACCATAGACAGCGTTTCACTACCTTACACAGTGTTTCACGAACTACACAGTTTTACCTTCTATATCTCACAGGCCCATAGACAGTTGTACCTTTTCAATACAGCTGCATCTTGCTTTTCTTCAATCACAATCAGAACATAACATGACTACTTCATGTTGTCATAAGGCATTGCATACTACAACTTTAGTTCATCACAGCTTACTTAGAAATTATACCACACAGGTCAGCAGCTCTCCACTCCCACTGTAAACAGTGTGAACAAAGTGCCGCTTCCCCTTCCGGAATCACCGGATGGTTATCCAGAATTTCTTCAAGACCGACTGCAAAGTCTTTGTCCATGGTCTCACCAAACTCCTCCTACACCGGGTTTTTGCTTCTGTGACTGCTTAAGATGTGCATCGTTTGGCTTGCTGGTAGCTGTCAGCTGCCTAAGGGGTCCCACAAGCCAGCCATGCCTTGTAGTACTCCTTCTTCAGCTTGACGGCACCTTTCACCCCTGGTGTTCACCAGCAGGTTCAAGAATTGCCACCACAACTCGCACCAGAGACATTCTGACTGCAGCTGCAAACAGCTGCCTCTGCAATGGCAGCGCAAAACATGGCCCACTCAGACTTCGCGTCCCACACCACCTCCGGGATGCAGTGGAAGCTCTGCGAATGGGCGTTGAAGACCATTCTGACCCCAGCAGACCCTCACTGTTTGTTTAGGTCTGCCAGGTCTGCCAGGAGGAAGATCTGGCTTCCTCCCCCACTCCCAAGTGTCCAGAAAATACGTGTGCAGATTGCAGAGCCTCTTCCCCAGGTCTGGCTCCAGGTCCAGCTCCGGTAACCCTCCGGGCAAGGTACACTTGTCCTTAGTTTTGCCTTTCATAGAGATCTCTTTGAACGCTTTGCCTCCCCCTTCCCCCAGGACCAGTTTGCCCTGGAAGACCCTACCACAACATATACAAAAAAGACTAATCAAAGTAGCCACCTTTGGCAGATATAACAGCTGAACACACTTGTGGCATTCTTTCTACAATAGAAATCAAATATTCTTCAGAAAGTTCTTCCCAACTGGCCACTCCATGTTTTCAAGCTTACTATCTTGTTCTTTATTTCCTTAGGTAGTTCTGGCATAGCTTAGTCTTGGATTCTTTTGGTCATTATCTTGCTGTAGGATGAACCCCTGGCCGGAGCTGCAGAATGATGTGGTAGCCATTCTGGTTCAGAGTGCCTCTCAGTCAGTCACTGACCCTGGATCCAGCAAAACAGCCCCAGACCATCATGCTTCTTCCTCCATGTTTGGCAGTTGATGTCACACACTGAGGAACCATCCTTTCGCCTACTCGATGACATACAAAAATTCTGCGTGATGAACCGAAGATTTCAAATTTTGATTCATCAGTCCATAACACCTTCTTCCTTCCAGTCTTCAGTAGTCCATTGGCTGTGTTTCATGGCCCAGGCAATCCTCTTTTTCTTATTCTGACATCTTAGCAATGGTTTTCTTGCTGCAACTCGACCTGTCAAACCACAGTTGAATCTGAAACTTGCTTACTACGACCAGTGTTAAGCTGTGCTGGAAGTCCTGTGAGCCACCTATCGCGCAAGCTGTTGACTCTCAGACACTTGTCTTCTGATTCTGTTGGCTTTGGGTCTGCCAGGCCTCTTCCTGTCAGAGTTTCCCCCAGTATCTGAGAGCTACTTGATGGTGAAGGAAACTGTACTCACTGACACCTTGACTTTCTTCGAAATTTCTCTGCAGGAAAGACCTACATTTTTAAGTGTTATGATGGGCTGTCTCTCTTCAGAATCAGAATCAGAATTCCTTCGTTTGCTAATTGCCTTTTTCTTGCTATTTTTATAGCAACACACTACTTTGTGCAGTACAATACTGTTCCAGTAGTGCTCACAAGGGTATAGTACCACAGTGTGTTCCAACAAAAGTTGGGACATCTGTACGAATTGGTAGCACTAACTTTCAAGGCTTGATCAGCCACCCTTGCTGCAGAACAGCTTTAAGTTGTTAACCTATTTCTTGTTCCCTGAAATAGGCCTTTTTTTATAATTTTGAAATGTACATCATTTTTTTAGTTTCGGGTAACCCTGGCAGTTCACCACTTATCTTTATACCATTTCAAGCTATTCATTGGACTTGAACTACTTGAATTTCAATAAAAAACTGGAAAATTTGGGGTTTTCCTCAAACTTTTGACCAGTAGTGTGTCATTAATGCTCCTGGGATCATTAATGTGGCGGTTCATGGAGGATAATTGGTGATTCTTAATTAATTAAAACAATGCAGTATTTTGACAATTAATACAGTATCACAAAAGAAAAGATTGTGATAATCAAGTATGTCGATATTTTCTTATGCCCCATTTGTCATGGTGAAAAATCAACTTTCTGAAATTCATGACAAACTGTTCCTCATTGTCATGATAATATGACAATATTATTCAATATTCTTAAACAGCCACAAGTTAAAATATCACCTTGAGAGGAAGATAATCTAAAATGCAGGAGTAAAAGCATTCACAAAGGAACACTGTGTAAAAATAAAACAAAAATATTACATTGTGCAGTACATTTGTGGGTTTTTACTTAGCCATTTAAAGTGCACCAGCCAAATTATTATTGAGATACTTTGACTGGAATTACCTTGAGTTAGCACTGTACAGAGTCTGTAATTTTGGTCATAAATCTGTCTGTAAGGCTGTAACCGTGTTAATATTCCCTTTGCCTCAGGCTTTGTCATTAAGACACAATTACACTTCAGAGTGCAGTCTTGACCAGACAAATCTGCAGCAGGACAGAGCTAGATGATTTTGTGCTCATTTTATAGCAGGCATATAAAATGACAGCCATATCAGGCTAGCCTACGGTGTTCAGTCTTCCCCATTGTTTCTTACAAGCTCAAATATTAGCTCAGAAATATTTCTGTACAATCGTTAAGCCGGTTTTGTTCACAAGACAAAAATAAAGCAGTATTTTGGTATTTCTGTATTTCTGTTTTCTCAAAAATGTGAAAAAGAATTATCACAGCACCCTACAAGTACTCCATGTACAGAAAAGACAACTGTGACACACACAATAGTTGTATGGCTGTCATTTGCAGAAGTTGCCATTCACATTATTCTTCAGGTGGTAATGGCAGCAAACACACAAACACATACAGCACACAAGCACACTCAGGCAGACATACAAGTAACTGTTGTAACTTGCGCTGTTCTGTTGGTGTATAATTCATCAACAATTTACTTGGACTGGTGCTGGTAAAAGGTGAAGAATGAATGACAGCAATTGAGGTCATTTAACTTGACAACTGAGGAACATCTTATTCAATCAGTGATTCATAAACCCAACAGACGGAAACACAGATTCAGCAGCAGGGGTGTTCAATGTATAACCTTGCCATTAAAAGTGTGTCTCTTATCAGAAACATTATCACATTTGTTGGGACTGTAAAAAGCAGGACTGGTGATTGGTGTTGCGATGAGAGTATGTCTGAGTAGAGGCAGATGACAGTGGATTATACATTTCTCCTAGTTTTTATTCAGGACTTCATTATGTTTAACACAAACAAAGTCTATTTTTGGTTATATACCACCAAAATTTTACAAAATATACAGGCGATTTATTAAAAGGTACAATAAATTTAATTAGGCCTAAATTAATAGCATTAACGCACATTAACTGCACATTACAATAATATCCTAAAAATAAAAAATGCTTACTTAGTGATAACATCAGGACATTTTTATAATTATGTTAAGAATTTGAATATTTGAACTTGCAGTTTTTAAAGTTTTTCTTTAGTAACACGTCCTATTATTTTAATTATTCATTTAAGCGTTTTTAAAAATTATTTATATGTCTTCATTTGGGTTTTTTAAATGGATGAAACTGACTTTAATTCATTTCCACTCTTCTTTCGAAGAACCCTGCATCAAATTATGTTTACTGACCAGGCACGTCACACATGGCTTTGAAAACAACGGTATATTACGTAACAACAGATTTAACTCAGCAGGAAGTGAGCTTGGGGGCTCTCACGGACCGACCAGCTGCGCGGAGCTGTCCGTGGTGCTGCCTGAACTTTATATTCAAACCACAGCGCAGAGAGTGAACCGGGACAGCCTCCAGGCTGTCACTTAAACATTTTTGGCAGACACAACACATCAAGTCCTTAAAACAAAGTCTGGCCTGTTGCTCTGCTCCGAGGCTCTCAGTGAATTAGAAACCGAAGAGTGCCCTGGGCAGACAAAGGCATTATTAGTAAAAGGAATTACGTATGATTATATTAAGAAAAGGTCAACTTTATAGTTGAGAGATATAATACCATCTGTAACATAGTCGATTACGTCAGAGGTGACATCCTGGGAGGAAAGCCTCTATATGCTAATAATCCTCAGAATAAAGCGTTCATATTTGCTTGGCATGTCCGAACAATTCTCAAATAGCATGGTCGATATATAATAATATGCGTTATTGGTTATTAGACCTGGCGTTCTTCTTTGAAGACCACTGGATATCCCCTGATATGATTAGGCTGCAGGATAGCTTTGACAACTACATTTCACTCCAGTCCACCAGCATCCAGCCTTATCGATCTTACCTGCACTGACTGTGGGAGGAGGATCCCGCTTCCATATCTGATGAAGAGTGGGACCAATCTACTGATAAGACGTGGTCTGTGTCGTTTTTGACAGACGCTTCTCGTGCTGCGTTCACGGTAGCGGAGAGGCTGATGGAGACTCTGCTTGGACCGTCGGTGACGGAGGTCATACTGCGTGCCAACGTCACGGCGTATAGGGCGGAGGGGCGGGGCTTACGCTGAGCGCCGGTCCCTTTGAAATAGACTAAATCCAATTTTCTACCAGGCTGGGCAGCTCACTGATCCGTTCACTAACAGAGACGAGGTTGGGAACAAAGAGAGAAGCAATGAGAGGGAGGGAAAGAGAAACAGAAAGATAAGGGAAATGATAAGATCAGCAACAAGTTTTTGATGAATATTAAAAAATAAGCACCTGCTAAAAGTCACTGCGTCTGGTTAACCACCTCAAGTCCAGGAAACTCTGACGATATGTGCCTGAACCTAAACATGTATAAAAAGTCTCTCTCTCTCCGTCTCTCTCTCTCTCTCCCACACACACACACACACACACACACACACACACACAAACACATACACATACAAATGGACAACAATTCAAAGAGCTGACTCATGGGTTAGAAGGAGTGAATGAAAGTGATTGAGAAAACAGAAAGTCAGTACCAACAGCTGTAACTGACAAACCTAACAGTCAAAATAACTATAAATCAGTATGTTGTAATGACCTAAAAAGAATTTTGCTCTGTGCAATGCAGAGATGGCTTTGAATTAGTATTTTGACCAGTGAGCAATGATACCTGTGTAATTTAACTTTTAATTTATATTCACTCACACACACTCAGAAATGGGACAGAACATATAAAATTAACTGATAGCTGACACTGATAATACATTGAAAAAAAGGACATGCTTAGAAGGAGGCTTCTGGGAAAAATAGCTGTCAGTGCTGATAAACCTGATAGAGAAAGAAATAAGTAACCTCTATAATAATATATTGTTGTTCCCACAGCAGGGAAATTCATTCGTCATGGCAGCTCATAAGAACAGAGTAGAGTCCAAAAAGCAAAAGTGTGTTTCAAAAATAAAAAGAATTATAAATTAACATTTTTAAAGTAAACACTGTACAATATACTGCTATACAGGCTATATACATATCAGCATACTGGGATATGTATGCTTGTCAAGTCATGAACAGCCTGCCAGGAGGGATAATGAAGTGGATTTGCCAATTCCAGAAATTCCTGCCCTGTCATCATGATCACTGGGCTTTCAAATCCCTTCTGTAGTGCTACTTGTCCTTATTATGACCTTCTTCAACACGCACATACCCAAGACTCAGTTGGTGCTGGTTGTGTGTGTATGTGTAGCTGTTGTCATAACTGTTTTTTGTTTATCTCAATAAGCAAAAAACAGTTATTATGATATTATTTATTTTTGAATTATTTGCACCGTGTGCTCACTTAGACATTGTCTTTTCCAGTGTCAATGATTGTCCAGAGATGTTTAGCAGACACTAACAGCGTAGTAAACTTTCATCTCACTTATTTTGGCCTTTCCAAAGTCTGCTTTGGACCACATCTCACTTTCACAGACAAACCGCTTTGATTTGGCTATTCATTCACTGTCAGAGGGGTTAGAATACTTCTAAAAAATAAACAAACTTAATTCAAGCAGACATAAAGCTTTCACAGAAATACACATTTGTTCAAATCTGATGCATTTTCAAATTTCATACATTTACTCCATTGAACATTAGGGAGGGAGATATTGTACTTTGTCCTGGCTACATTTATTTGACAGTTGCATTTTGGAGATTAAGATTTTGCACATTATCATCCCATAAAATATGGCAGACTTTTATAGATTAACTAGACAGCACTATATAGAGTAGTTAGAATCTGCTATTTTTCTACACCGTGGTATTGTTACTTACACAAAACTAACACCCGTTTCTTTCACCAGTCTTTAGTTTTAGCCTGATTGGTGTGTTGAAAAATGAGAATCAGGTCGGTCAATAAAGTAGGATCTATGGTTTTAACCAACACAAGCTATTTTGAAAAAGAGCTTGCGTTTCCTTTTTACGTTTTAATTTTGCCGGTGCCAAATTAGTGCCGCTAATGTCGCTATCGCTAGCCAATCAGAAAACAGTTTATTGGAACCGCCGAGAGTCCGTTGCCTTGACAACATACCACAACGAAGTGGACTCGTCGGAGAGCGTCAACACAAATATACACATACATACAGAGTGGTAATACTTGTTTTTTGGTCAGTGCTACAAGACAGCATGTTTAGTTATGAACTGAGTTTACGCAAACGTTAAGTGAGAAGACAAGAAGAGTGTTTTTTAGCCAGGTAAGCGTGAGTATGTTTGCAGTGCGAAATAATTTATAGTTAGTGCGAGCTAATAATACTATCGACATGCAATTTTAAGCAATATAGGTACACATTATTTGGTCAGTTTAAGGTAAATTTAAAATTAGATTCTTCCTAAAGTAGCGAATGAACTTGTAGCATTAACTGTTAGCGTTAACGTTACATTATTTGTTAAAAAGGGGGGGGACTTCGGTTACCAGTTAGCATCACATAAAAAAGTCTTTGGTAACTGCGTAGCTTATCAGTGGAAATTACTCCTTACCCCTATTCATTCCTAACTGACATTTACTTTCCCTTCCTTTCTTTTCTTTCTTTCCTTTTTTTTTTTTACAGGTTTTGTTCGAAGCACATCCAAAATGACAACCGTTCAGTTTCCCTCAAGAACAAAGAGGTCAACAATAAAGAATTATAAAGTTGTTCCACAGGAGGACAAACCGCGAAGGGTGAGGATATATGTGATGACACCTTGTAACTTCACACAGAATTAAAAGCATCCAGCCAAGAGCAAATGTGTTTCTCAAGAATTAATGGGGCCACAATTTTCTGTGAAAGAAGCTGCTTCGAATGACATATTGCCCTAATGATTATCTTGGCTTCTTAAAGGGAACAAAACAAATCAATACTCCACTGTTTTGTTTTAGGTGTAAGAAGAGTAGAAAGTTCTTTACTAAGCACAGATTTTTCTTTGGGTCAAAGTGAGATCCTCATTATACTGATTATTGGTCCTTACAGTTCATTATACTGATTTCAAGTTCGGTGATGCCTCATTTTTATTTGTGTAACAAATCTAGTGCTCATTGTCTGCGTGATAATATTGAAAAAGTATTTCCTAGTCCCTTTAATAGTTTATGCTCTCTGTATTTCTCTGCATCTATTGCTAACCGTGATTAAAAAACAATTCAAGTATCTTATTATAATATTATGTAACATTTTTAAGTAAAGTAGTGCAATCATTTTATCAGGCAGTAGTGTGTTCAAAGCTCTGTGGGCTTTTATGCCTGCATTTCTTCATGTCAATACCAAGTGATTACATTTTAGAATTTTTAGGAGAAGTCACCATCTAAAGATAAGCCACATTATTTCACGACTTAAAGAACATGAAACTTTGTTGTCTCTGAATAATAGAGCAAAGTGTATTATAAATACAGACATAACTGAAAGATGTTGAATATTGCATATACAATAACCCTCTCTGCTACATTATTCCTTTAAATTTTAAGTGAAAATCCGTTTGTGACCTAACCTTGAAATAGGCTAAGTGCAGTTAGGTGTTTCTTTGGCTATGGTGCCCCGATAAAGAGGTGTCAGAGGATTGTGTGGAGAGGATATCAACCACCAAATGCTGCAGATAGTCCACGCTGAAGGGGTGAATATTAACATTCTTGAGAACATGAAATCAGTTCCTGAAAATGCTATTGTTGCCAGGTGTCTATGCTCATGTGTCATAGTGGACAGCTTTAAGGTTGCAGGCTATAGCTCTTATGCTCATTATCTTTTTATTTTATCAGTGGTAGCAGTTTTGTTTGATGTGGTGCCTAATCACTGTTCAATTAAGAGACAGGGAACAGGTTTTCTGTGCAGTTACATAATAGCCAATTTCATTGTGTGTTTGCAGGTGACTCCATCTGCTTACACCCAGGAGATGTTACAGTCTACAGAGGAACACCTGGCTAATACTAACAAGGTGCACCTGCCCCGCATCCTGGAACTGTTTGACATGAGTAGTGCAGCGCATCACAAGGTAAATAGCTCAATTACTTCCTGTGCTTACACTAACCGCAAAACAAAACTGAATCGTACTGAGAGAGAAGCCAAGTGCTTGCAGATGGCTAAGTGATAGTGAAAGACTGCAGTAGATACTGATAATTAGGATAGGACCAGTTGCCATAATTAATATGGTAGCTAATGTAAAAAAAAAATGTAAGTATTGTTATATAAAACAGTAACTATAGTAGACTCAGTGGAAGGATATATCAGACCAGAAGAAAGACAATGACATGTTCAAACTTGTCATTATTTCATCATTAATTTTGTGCATACAGAGCATGCGGTGCCCGCTTAGGTCATTTATATTTTACCGAAGCTGCTTTCCCTTTAGTCAGCAGGCACTAATTGATGGGCAGAGGGCAACCAATGTGTCTGCATGCCTTGTACTTTTAGAGTCAGAAAGGAGAGCTTGGAGCAAAAACACCATCAAAAGTTCATGAAATCCCTATGAAATGAATATGCCCTCTCATTATAATTAGGATGACCAATTTTTGAGTTTCATTTTGTTCACTTTTTTTGTCAACTTGACAAATATGTAAATGTGAATATGAGTAACCTCTAGTGTGGGCCACTGCAGGTGATACATGGTAGTAATGACCAGAAACATCCCTTTAGGTCATCCTGAAAGCCAAAAAGTTGCACACTTATATAGTACATTATGACTTATTTTCTCTTTCATAGTATAAAAGGTTAAACCAACAGTTCAGCATATTGGAAAATAGCAACATGAAAACTAGAAACTGGGAAACAGCTCACACAGTCCTCTTACCAGTACTTCTAAAGCCCAAAATGTCAAACATTCTTTTGAGAGATGCTTTGTGATACACCAACAAGATGAGTAAATATGTGGTATTAATGACTTGAAATAACCTGAGTATAATGCACGTTCTAGTTATGTAAGTACAAAGGAGTATATAGGGCTTTCATTGAAGAATTCAATATAATATATTTTATGTGCTTCCACACCAATATGATGTTATGCAAGTTTAGCACAGACTGATTGGAACTGATAGCACCCAGAAGTGCTCAATTTAGTGTGTGTAACATGGGCATGTGTGTGACTGGAATAATGGCAGAGATAGTAATGAATAGTGTTGTTTTTTTTGTTTTTTTTTAGGAAAGGTATATTTTGACTGGCATTGTTCTATACTGCTTTTGTTTGTGTGCGTGTCAGTTGTCCTTAGTGGATCTGGACCAGCCGCTTTTCCAGCCCTACCCATCTGAGCTGGTTTTCCAGAATTTCACTCCTGCACAGACTTACAAGTTACATCTACTTCTCCTCAACAACGACAAGGTGTGTAATTTAGTGATAAATAGTGAAACTAATGACATGTTATAGTCAAGAACAGCTGTGAAATGCAACAATGGAAGCAGTCCAACCCTTAGACATCTGAAAAGACAGCAGATGTGTGTATGGATGTGTGTGTGTGTGTAATAAGGGTTGTCATTAAGAAGGGCAAAGAAATTGGAAAAGGTCATGGGTGATTTATCACTGCAACTTGTACAAGACACCATCATTAATAATGAATAAATTATCACTTGTGTGCCCACCTGGCTCTGTGTTTATTGCAGTGTGGGGTATATAATTTTATCAAGACTTTTTTTGTTTTGTTTTTTTGTCAAGGTTTCACGACAAGTGAGGGTTGAGCCCCAGGACTCAGAGCATTTCCATGTGGTCGGTCCAAAGGATGGAGGTGGCAAAGTTGTACCAGGAATGTCTGCTACTTTCACTGTCTGCTTCACCCCGCTGGAGAACAAGGTACTGGAGACAGAGGGGAGGGGAGTCTGACTGCTTCATAAAATCATATATAGAATGCTGATTCAGTTTCAGGATGCACACTGATGCATCAAGGTAACTTATATTCGACAAGAGCTTGATATAGAATTTAGATTAAATGAGCAGATGAAGCTGTCATCAGGCCTATAGGGAAGGAGAGTTTAGGATGTGGGCAAAAATCTATCGGCAACCTCTGCAGTTGAAAAATTAGGTCAGTGGAAATGCACTGCCCTGCAGTTCTTCAAATGACCACTAGAAGGCTAGGCTAGGCTAGGCTGGCTCCAAAAGTGAGTCACTCTCCATACTCTCATATTTTGATCTCTAAAGCTGATTTCCCTGTTCGTGACAGCTGTGTGGGGGATGAATTTTCATGGAATTCACTTCTTGACATTCTTTATAATTAAGGGTGTGGTCACTCTGCAAGACTTTAGACAGTTTCATAATGACACCTAGGGATGACTTCACTCTGTCTTCGTACATGTTTTATACAGTCTATGTGAAGAATGTGAAATCAGAGAGATAACAGTCTCAGCAATACTACTAAATATATTAATGCAACAAAAATACAGAATAAATAGATAACACAAAATCAATGACATACAGTACAAGAATCATAAAATGAATGATTGCACACTAAAATGGATGCGCTTACTCCAAAAGCAGTTTGCGCTGCGATACATCCATCAGACCATCAGACTATGACCATTCGAACCAACTTACAATGTCTCCCCTTGAAATCAGAGCCACTTTTAATTCATACTACTGTAACATTTATACATCAGAACCCACAAAAGACTCAAACATACATACATTCTTAAGTATTATTGAGATACCAACAGTTGACAAACAATTCGATAATCAATGACAATAAATAAAGGAAACTATATAACAAAATGAAGGACATAAACAATGGAAAAATACCAGGACCTTATGGTATAACCTCAAAGTTTTATAAATGGGCCTTCCCCATTTTTCTCAAAGATCGAACATGTTTATCAAAGGAGGACAACTGTTCTCAAAAATATGACATCTGATTAATATATTTTCCACATCATCAACAATCACAAAGCCTGATCTAGTACTTGTTATGAGTGCTGAAAAAGCCAACAGCAGTGAGTAGGGGTGTTTGTTTAAACTACTAGAAAAAAAACTGAGTTTGGTAAGAATTTCATTTCCTGGGTCTGTCTTCTTTATTCATCTCTTCAAGCCCATGTTCAAATAGTCAGCACTCAACATACTTCTCACTATCCTGTGGAACCTGCCAAGGCTGTCTGCTGTCACCACTGCTGATTGCACTAGTTATTGAACCACCATTCAGCCATGATGCTGAAAACCTCAGCATATCAGCACGGTATTCACCTGGGAAATATGGAGCATCTAGTTTCTTTATTATGCAGGCGACCTGAGATTTTATGTAACACATCCTGTCAATGGTACAAATGAAATAACTCAAATTCTTGATAATTTTGGAGCATTTTTGATGTTCACAGAACAATGTTCTTCAGATACCGTTTCATCTTTTGCCTGAAAGTTAAGTTATATGGGGGTTAAGAGTAGCTTTGACAAACAATTAAGTAAATCCAAAGCAGACCTACAAAAATGGTCCAAGTTATGACATTAGGTTATTATCTGATGGAGTGCAAACTATAAAAATCAGTGTTTCTTTTCTAGTGCTTTCCTCTTCTTCTGACGAAATCATTCTCCAGGAAGCTTAATGATCTTCTCCCATGTGTTTGGGCCGGTAAGGTGGTGAGAATAATAAAAAGCAGTCTACAAGCAGCAAGATGGGCTGGTGGACTAAGCCTGTTTAATTTCATGTTTTACTACTGGGCCACACATGCAAAAAAAAATACTCCTTTGGTTATATGAGGTTGGGTTGGACTAGTGTGAAGCAAAATCCCTCTCCTGTCACTCATCCTTACTCGGAGCTTTGACATGCTCCCCTTTATCTATCTCAGCAGAAGACTATTCGTCATACTCAGTTATTATGTCAGCTCTGAAAATAGGGACAGAGTTTCACAAACACTCCAAGCGGTTCAGCTTCAGTCTCCTTTTCCCCTGTTTTTTTTTGTTTGTTTGTTTGTTTGTTTGTTTTTTTTAACCATTTTAACTAGACCCTACATGCTTTGGTAAAGCAATGGCATCACATCATTCAGAGACCTATTTTTGGATGACACTTCTAGCTTCAAAAGTCTGACTGGCAAATATAACTTTTCATGATCTCCAGGTTGGTGGTTTTGTTAAGGATCATTTTGCTTCATTCCCTCACTTGCCTCTTACAGTATAGTTCCCATGCACTTTCCCTAAATTTTATATCAACAAATTCTTTAGCAGCATCATGTACTTAAATTCTGTAAGATGCTGAACATATTTAATTATACATTCTACCTTGTTTGCTAGGTTTTTTTTGTCACCCTTGTTTTTTTATCTGCATGTATGTCTGTGTCTCAGGGTCACAGACAGGGACACAGACATACATACAGAACTGCTGATTTAACCATATATATTTACATAAAACATATTTGTACTTTCAGATGCTTTGTAAAAATATGATGTGTTGTCCCTAGGAAACTAAATAATGAAAAAAAAATGGATGCATTTAGTTTGCATATATATTTTGAACACAAATCTCTAAGTCAGAGTCAGAAGGTTAAGGGTTAAGGGTCGGGCATTAGGTTACATCAGCACATCCTTTTACTGATACTGTGGATGAAAGTGAAACCTGAGAAATGAAGGTCAACATGAAATGTAGCAATATTATATTAAAGGCAACATAATCCCTCACAGTCTTCAGTGGTGGTGTAGACGGTCTGTTGGTCAGTCGATCTACAGACATATTTCACTGAAATACCTCAAGAACTATTGAAAGGAACTATTGCCATGAAATTTAGTACATATGACTTTGGTGGTCCCATGATGCTTCCTTCAGCTCTACCATTAGGTTGGCATAAGTACTTTTATGGTGCTGATAACTACTGGGTATACTATTGTGAACTATGGAACGGACATACCTCATCCCCAGATGATGAACTGTCATAACTTCTTTCCTCTGAATTTAAAGCCATCATCAGGTCACCATTTGTATTCAGCTAATCATTTGGTTTAAATACTTGAAAAAACTAATGACATAAATTAAGTTGGTAAAACATTACCCCTGCATGCTATTATTGTCAGCACCGACCATGCTGATGTTAGCATCTGCCTCAAAGCATCACTGAGCTTAAGTACAGGTTCATGGAAACTCTCAGTTTACAAGTTGTGGCTGCTTTCTTAAGTGACGTACATATGTTAAAAACAGTGGTTTGATATATAATTGACTTAAAAAATCTGAATGTTTGTGTGTTTACATGCAACTTGAGGACAGGCAGGTGGAATAACCTAACTGATACTTTATTAACGTACCTTGAGAATTTGACACATTTTTCATTTTGTCTGTCTAGGACTACCACCACAGACTGGTTTTTGTGACAGAGAGAGAGCGGTTTGAGGTCCCAGTTCGTGCCATTGGGCCACGTGCCATTCTTGACTTTCACGACGAGATAAATTTGCCTGTCTGTCCAGTGAAAGCTTCCACCGAGAAGACTCATCTAGTTCGCAACATAGGAAACAGCAAGGCAAAGTTCACACTACGCACACAGAGGTGAGCGTCAGTACAAGATAAACTGATGTCCACTGTGTTTAAGAGTTTTGACCTTTTTATATTTTGCTATACAGCAAATAGTTTCAAACATAAGGCCATTATGATATACTCAGTAAATAAACTGATTTGTCAGCAAACATTTTGACTGTCAACCTCTTCAAGAACTCTATCACTGTATTCTATGAGAGGTACACATCTCATTAACATTTACAGTAATTACTGTTAATTGCAGTTTTATTAAACATTTGGGCTTCTTCTGCCAGTTGTGTGTGTGTGTGTTCTTTATTCTACGTGAAATTCTCTTCTACTTGTTTTATTCCAGGCCTTTCTCAGTGACGCCCTCCTCTGGAACTCTTGATGTAGGTGAGAGCATGCAGGTGACTGTGGATTTCAACCCCATGACCATAGGAGACCACAGCCAGGACCTGATTCTACATTATCACACTGGTAAGCTTATCAGAACAAGCAAAATGACAAAATTTAAGCAAGCTAGTGACACAAATAATAAACAAAGGGGAATTATGACAGTAACTTCTGATAAAGCCGGTGTAAAAAAATAGTAATTTCTTGGTTTCCCAGAACTGTAGTGAAATATTCATAGCTGTCCTAAACAATATATCTATTTTTTATATATAATAACAATACCTGGGTGCAACATCTTTCTTATCAGCTATGTTAGTTTTCTATGTAAGCATATTTCAAAAACCTCTAGGACAAACAAGGTCTTTGTCTTAAATGTCAGACTGTGTTTCCAGTCTTTCTTTCTTTCCTCATCTGAAACACTGTGTCACCCAAAAATATTTCATTTGACTTCATCAAAACATGACAATTGTATTTAATATTTTTTTCTAACACATAAATATGCACATACAAACATGAACCTGCGCAGGGAGACATCAAACTATAAAAGAAGTGTTGCAAATCAAACATTGTCTCATTATATAAGGCCTGGCAACCTCATGCATACACAACAATGAACAAGGATGGGAGCGGGGACTTTCTACAAACATATACAGGAAATGGTGTCTGCATATTCAGCAGTGGAACTAAAAGGATGAATGTATTTACCATAATTACTGAGGTAAACACCATAATGAGATTCTCTTTCTGCAGCAATGGTGACCCCAAAGCTGAATGGGACTGCTGAACAAGGCCCATCACACACACACACACACACACACACACACACGAGCATGCACAAAACAATGGTTACTGTAATTCCCTCAGTGCAGCTCAGGGTTAGACCATAACAAGCATTCACTTTAGTCACATGAGCAGCCGGTTTGTTTCATTCTGTACTTTCTGTATTGTTGTGTGTGTGTGTTTCACTGTGTATCTGTCTAATATGCAGCCTTTATCAGTGTTTTAACACCACAGACCTATCTGTATCAGACAGGCCGGCACAATTCAACTCCCCAAGCTGGTCCAATTAACTGAGCATAGTCTCCATTGACAATATCTTCCTTTTTGATTTAAAGCCAATATTTTGTGCAAACAACTGTATTTGCTCGCAGAAATTCAGAATGGCCCTTAACGTTGAATGTAGCAGATGAGGAGATACTAATGAGGTACTCTGGAGCTTGTGTGAGTTTTTGTGCCTGCTCAGGGCCATGAAGTCAAAGGTGATATAAGTAATGGTAATGAGAGCATCCTTTGGGAATTGGCCTCTGAACATACTAGGGATTTAGCCCACAATGACTGTGGTGTATTATATTTACTGCTAAATGCAGCTTTCTCGCTCTACTCTCCTCTCCTTTCTTCTCCTCTCCTCTCCTCTCCTCTGCCTCAGCTCTGATTTCTTCTCAAATTACATCTTAATGGGCGTACAGTAACCCACAACTATCTCTGCATCTCTGGTTGTCTCTGCATAGTACAGTGTTGGGTTTGATGTTTTGACACACAGGCTTTGCTTTTCACATATCACTGCTCAAAGCTTGATTATATTCATTATATAGCACACAAAAAACAGGTGATTAGCACCAGTTATACAGTAGTGTGACTTGTAGTACAATGCCAATTTAGTTGTTGATAGATGTCATTAGTTGATGATAAGATTTTGCCAGAAATGCTGCTATTCCATGGAAGCACAACATGTCTGTGATAAAACATTGGATGAATGGCAAAACTGGTGCTTGATTATTAGTTTATATTAGTTTATTTTGTTTGGTGTATACTCATCTCTGCTCGGTGCAGTAAATGAATTCATCCTCTGCCTATCTATTCATTAATAGAGAATGTGATAATATTTATAGTATTTTTAGGGTAGCCTCAGATGCATACAATTAGCCAGACTCCTTAACATCAAAGGCAAAAAGATGAAGCTATTGACTTTTCCTCTTGACACACATGGGGCTCAATTAGAGGTAAAAGCCGAAAGTTGCTGGAAAACATCATTGCATTTGAGGACATGATTTCACTGGGGCTAAGTTATTTTTTTTTCTTCATTTCACCCCATTTTGAACGGCCAACATGAATTTAGTGAATGGTATGGTAAAATTGTGTTTTTAATGATAAGATCAATGCAGAACTTCAGCTGACAGTAGTTTGTTATGATGAGAGAAGCGGAATTATTCTCACATTTCATATGTTCATCTTTGGTAGTTAAATACAGTAATGGTAAACACGACTGTCTAGGTTGGTTAACCAAGGAGATGCTCAATTAGAGCCAAATCAGTCTTAACTCCTGATCCAAGCTGGCCTTACCAGAGTCTCCTCTAAAGCTGCTTTCAAGTGCACAGGTCCATAAAACTTTTCCAAGCAGGAAATGACAGTAGAATGACTGTGCACCATGCAGAAAAATGGTCTTGAGTTCACTCTTGTTAGCCATGCATCACCATCATTCCATGGAGCACTGTATGTGTTTGAGTGTGTGTGTATGTGTGGGAAAATTCTCTATCTGTACTGTGACAAAGTGAAAAAACTGCCTTTTTGTGATTGGATGATAGTTGATAAGAGCTGAACAGTTCCGGCTTTGATTCGTATTCATCCTTTTTGAGTTTATCATTTAATTTATTGTGATGCCATTCTCCAGATAACATCGAGACCTAAAATACTTATGCATTGCTTTTTAATAATGATTTTTTTGAGTAAAGATCTTCAGGATCTATAGAAAATATGTCTGCAGATATATTACTGTACTGTAAACTGTAAAGGTATGCATTATTTTTTACCTGTGTATGGTAGGAGTAGGGGTGCGGTGTGGCTACAGAAACAGGCAGGTCTGCTAAAGGAATAACGACGGTAGTAGTGCTCAGCAGCATTAAGCTTTTATAATGGAAGGTCCAGCCCAGGTCCAGAACACCACTTACATCCCATCAAGAGACTATCATTTTTAATTTAGCACCTTTCCCCTGTCTACCTCACCCTCATGTATGTTTCAGCTCAGCATGCTGCAAAAGGCTTTCTCTGGGGCACTGGAGACTTCAGTATAAGCTGGCTGATGTGCCCTATGTGTGTGTTAGGGCGTTGTGTGTCATTTGCATGTAAACCACAGTACTTAATATAGGTACACACTGTGTCTTTATATCTCATTGTCTGTTAAAAACCAGTGCAGCTTTGAAAAATAATATTGTACTCAGCTTGTTTGTTTTCCATAATGGCGTTGGAAAATAATTGTTCTGTCTTAAAACTCAGCACAGACTCTTTGCTGCTCCAGTAACCCTCCCTCTGTGACACACATACACACACACACAGTTGTGTTTCCATCACTTTAGGGACATTGCATTGACTTCCATTCATTTCCATTCATTGAAGGCTTAACCACCTCCTAACCATAACAATAAACATTACTTGCCTAATCCTAACCCTGACCTTAACCAAACCCTAACCTCAGCCTGACCTTAAAGCAAGTCTTCATCCTAATATTTAATGATTTACACTGTGGGGACTTGCATTTCGTCCCCATAAGTAAGGCGGGTCTTCACAATGTGACTGTTTAAACAGATTTTTGTACCCACAACTACACACACACACAGACACACACCTCTCCTCTGTCACCGCTGCTGATTTAAATAAAAAGACAGACAGCTACTTAGGGAGAGCTGAGGCATCTGCTTTGACAGGGCCATAACACCGGGGGACTACAGCACATGCAGCAAAGCAGCACACACACACACACACACACACACACACACACGCACGAACAACAAGCAATTGCGGAGCAGCTGTTTGTGCAGCAATCAAAGGTAGCTGAGGGCGCTGAGAAGCTTTCTCTCCGCATACATCGAGAAATTATGGGAAGAGAAAGCAAGTGGGGGGAAGGCGGGTTGGTGGACAGTGATGATGAAAGCTCAGCAATAAGCTGTATAGCTCTCCCTGTCTGTCAGCTGCTGTCATAGCATCCTGATGCTGAGACATAATTGCTTTTCTTTCTCTGCATTCCTCAGTTCTTGTTTCTCTCTCTCTAATTTCCTTCTGTCAGTCATCCTGTGTCTGTTTTTTTTCTCATCTTCTTCGTCTGATGATATGTCACAGTGCAGTAGTTCTCCTTGCAGAGTGAAAGCAAAGACCTGACCATCCTGTTGAGATGTGGCAGGCTTTTTGTATTCCCCCTTTGTGCCTCTATGTACATGATGGAAATCTCATTGATAATTGGTGGGTTGGAAGCAAACAAAAGCGCTCCTTGAATTCTAATAGTTGCATTCACTTTAGGGCACGAGTGGTGATTGCATAGATTTAACCAGCCCTCATTCTTCACAGTCTGTTTTTCCCTCAGCCTGAACTGGGGTCAGTTTGTTGTCGATGCATCTTCAGTTAAATAAGTCAGTGAGAGAGTTTTACTATTACTGAGGCTTTCATGTTACTCAGAAATGGGGTATCTCAGGTCCCAATTAATCACTTGTGTTCAGACCCAGGCAGAGATGGATTAAAAGCTCTCCTATGCAGGCTGCACTGAGCTGGACTTGAAACTTAATGGGATGGATTATCTTATGCGCATTGCTTAATCTGTCACGTCTTACCTCTCTCTTCTTTGGAACAGTCAGTTGTTTGTATGATTTACTTTCTCTGTGTATGTTCTTGTATGTTCTTATGAAGTTAGTGTCTTCATTGATTTGCTTGTGTAGTGTTAGTCAGGTGTCCTGATGAAAAAAAATAAATATCCTCAATTTCTGGTGGACTGTCCTAAGTAAATAAAGGTGGAAAGAAAGTTTTTGGGTTTTTTTTCTTTTTTAAATACAGGCCTGTAATTTACCATTTCATTCAACCTGAATGAAACAATCAGACAGTGGTAATTAAGGTAATAGCAGCAGCAGTTAAGTTTGTCATAATTATTACAATTCACGTTTTGTACATTTTGTTCATTTGTACATTTTGTGAAAAAAATAAAAAATATAAATACATAAAGAACAATATCATTTTGAGTCTCACCAACGCATATTATCAGAACCAGGATATGTTTGCACTAAAAAATAAATGTCAGTATTACATCTCCGTCTGACAAGGCCACTCATCAACTGTAAAACATCAAAAAAAAAAAAAAAAATCAAGGCACTGTTCTGTGGGAGGAGTGACTGGATTTTTGAACTTTTGTGTTCCCCACCAAAGAACACCTCCATCAGACTTTGATTGAACTTCTGACCACTTTGTACTTTTTTTTTTGTAAAATATCCCACTCAGAAAATATCTTGATCACAAGCCATAATAATGAATTTTAGGGAATTCTAATTTTATTTTTATGTGCATGCATGAGGTCCATGTTAGCTATATCACTTGTTAAGTCATTTGTTGAAATTGTTCTTAATTACTCAAATAAATGCAGCTCAGTGTGTTGTGGTAAAACACCAGCTTGTAAGATGTTTCTAAACACATTGTCATTTTTTGCACTGTCAAACCAGAGTCAAGTTTCCTCAGCTGAGAGAAGGATTTCACATTCGCTCCTACAGTGCAACCTTCAGTCTTCCCAGTCCTTTCTGCAGTCCTGCAGAACATGTATAACATGGAAGACCTTCCATTATTCCATTGAACTGTGCACATAGTGCACAAACAACATGGGAAAATTGCAAGCAACAAGTAATTAATCGCTGGGCTCCATGATTGTTTGAGACAAGCTTTGAAAAGCACAACAATTTCATTCACACTCACAATCACATAAAATACACACTGGACTCATTGGGTTCCAAATGAGAATATTATCATTGTTTTTTTACTCCTAATTTTCATTTCTAGTAATGTTGATGACCAAGGCACCTGTTTTTCATTGACACTAGGAAAATATTATATCAAAGAAATTGTATAACTATTTGATATAAATGCAATTGCATAGGAGAATGCTGAGGAGTTTAGAGCTCAGACAACACAGTAATCAGAATTCAGACATCCCTTAAGTTGAATCAAAGTTCTCTGTGTGCTGAGCTGCAGATTGGTCCTATTTGAAAAATGTAACCTCGGCAGGTATACAAATATAAATAATGGGGGGATAAGCCGGGTGTTTCTACAGGGTAAAACTTCAGTCCTTCTGATTTGAATGTAAACAAACACTCACTAAATTTACATGAGTCTTATTGTTGGTGGCTTTATACAAAACCTTGTTTTGCATCTTAATTTGTGCCGCTGGCTATTGCTGCCCTTCCCTGTGTGAACATTGTGATAATGGTGCCTACAACAGACTCAATAGATGTCCTGTCAACTATTAAGCACTTTATCTTGTGGTTTGTGGCTTTGAATCTTTATTCCAGAGAATCATACTTTAAAATTGGAAATCATATTTACCTTAAATCTGCCACATTATAATTGAAACCTTTCATATTTATCTCAGCGTGATGAATCTCTTCAACTCAAAAAGACTTTGCATAATGAAGTAGCATAATACAGTAGTTTTATTAGATGCCGGATTTCCAGGATATCTTCAGAGCCAGTCTTTCAAAGCTAGGTTTTACAGTTTGTCCTTGACTCCATTGTGAGTTTTCCCTCTATCCGCCGCCCACAATAGGTTACCAGAGGAGCAGCAGTGGCTAATCAGTGTATAGAATGCTGTTGTGCTGGGCAGTTCCCCATTCAGTTATGTGTGTACAATTCACCACTTTGTAAGTGTCTCTCCTCCATGCGGCCACCTACCTTTAGGGCCAGATCATCTTGCTTGATAAATAAACAATGAAGAAAAAACTGAGTAGTTTTAGTAGGTGTCATTTTTAAAGTATCCTGCAAAGATAAAAGACAAAACTATCAAAAAGACATTTGATGGGCCCCTCACACTGAGATTTTACAGATCAAAACTGCACTACTGCTCCATCAAAGTCTGTGGGTTCGGCTCCCACTTTGGAAAATGTCAATGTAATTATCAGAAATGCACATTTTGCTCAAAAAGAGGATAAAAAGCACTCACCACCCATTCATGTTGTATTAATGACAGTGATATGGATGTGATGGCTAGAGTTGTTTTGGAGAGGATGAAGAAGGAGGGGTTTGTTTCCTCAGAATATGCTTCTTATATTTTTAATGCTTCTCTTCAAAATATCATATCATCTATAGCTATAATTACATACCCATATCACTCAATTAAATTCAGAATTTTCTTATTTACCAATCTTACATTTACACGCATTAAATAACATCTCGGATGCATTCTGTGAACCAGTTTTGTACATAAACGTCCGCTTGCAGCTTCGGTTGCTGCTTGTCACTTTAATAAAGGAGATCTGATCACATGTGGACCTGACGAAATAGTGAATGTACAAATATATTAATAACATTATCTCTTTCACTGAAAATTACATTAATGATTTCTGTGTTGACCGATTTTTGCATGCTTAAAATAAACAAGGAAAACAGAGTATCATCACTCAACTCCTCATGCCTTTGTCTGCTGTTCTTCCGGCCAGGTGAAGATGTGTACATCAGCTTGTACGGGGCTTGTGAGGAACTGAATGTCCAGCTTGAGCCTGACTCTGTCCTACTGAAGAAGACTTACATTTCCCTGGCCACAGTACACACAGTGTCACTCACCAACCAGAGTGATGTCCCACTTCAGTACTGCTGGACAATATGGCCCAGTCTAGAAGAAGAGGCCTTGAGCTTATTGAGGTATGTATATATATCTATATATGGACACAAATGATTTAACACAGAGTCTGCAAGAATTTGGTTTTGATAAGACTTTTTCTTAGAAGCATAGACTGTTTAAGCAATCCCTCTGCCTCTCGCTGTGCATACGCGTAGCAAGCGAAATCTGCCTCTGCCTCCTTTTCCCTCCGAACATCCTCATTTCTATCTCTTTCTCTTTGCCTTTAACCTTCTTTCCCTTTCTCTTTTTCTCTAGGGAGAGCTCAGTGCTTCAGCAGATGGATGAGAAAGGGAAGGAGCTGTTGCTTTTAAAGTGTGAGTCTGACCCAAAAGCAGTCCATGACCTCCCACTGCTGTCCAGAGCCCTGCAGGAATGCAGACACCAGGCTGTGCAGGACCACTGCCTGACCCTTTCGCACAGCTGCATAACTGTGGAACCAGCGGTGGGTTTGTGTGTGTGTTACATTCTGTCCCTTGTGTACAGTATCTCTCAACAAACTAAGCGTTCACAGACTACATATAAATTTGCAGTCTAGTTTATGTTATTACTGTGCTGGTGAGATAATAACTTAGCATGATGTGTCTGATTCATATAATGGTTTAATCAATACCAGTAGGAAAATCTATATCCTTCTCTGACCTGAGAACCTGTTGTGGATCCCTCTGAAAAAGATCAGATCTGTGATTAAATCTGTCACAGAGATTTAAGATTCGGCTCTGTGGTTGGCATGTTAATCCAGCCTGACTCCTCAATGACAGGAGTGTTGCTGTCTGGGCCCTGCCTGCCCAGGGACCTTCAGGTAGCCTGACCTGTTCTGACACCGCCTTCCATTTTTTTCTGCCAGTGTCTCCTCCAATCAGCTCAGTCAGGAGGTTCCCTGGCCAGAGGGGGGGATGAGAGGGAAAAAATGCGGGGGAGAGGGAGCAAACAGTCTTTAGGCTAGTCACAATACAAACTTTGAGAGGGCATTTGAGAGAAATGGTCCGCACTCCGCACACATATACCTGCCCACTGACACATACACTCACACACACAGTCACAGACAGGCCATAATATGTGTTCGAAGAAGTTTTATTCTGTCTGCTTTACTGTTCTCAAATTGATGTTGTTGAAATTCTATCCAAAAACATCCCATTCTTGTCAAATCACACAACATAAGCTTTTAATTGTCCTGAAACTCATCTCTGGTTTCTGTGTGAGAAAAAAATGCATTTACAGTGTGTGTGCGTGTCTGCTGCATATTTTTTAAGTAAAATAACTACTTCTTTATGTTTAGGTGGGTGAAATATGGCCCAACATGACAGCAGAGTTTGTCATTGCGTTCAAGCCAGAGGAGGCCAAACAGTACCAGCAAACAATATATTGTGATGTCACAGGTCAGTACCCATTAAGAAAATGCAACTCTCATTTTGGTTTTGTTGAAGTCCATGACCTAGGTCAAGCACCACATAGCTTAACCAGTTCTTCCTCTTAGGGTTCAAATGTGTATAGCACAAATATGTTTTTTTTCTTTCTTAAGTCACAGTCTCAAACGCATACAAAAAAACTGAGCAGGCTGTAAGTAGTTGAGTAGCAATTATTTCCATTATCAATTATTCTGCCTATTATTTTCACACTAAATCAGTTAGCTGAATTGTGAAAATTCCTGAAACCCAAAGTGACATCTTCAACTTTCTTTTTTGTCCAACCACCAGTCCAAAGCCCAAAGATTCTTCATTACCCTTCATAAATGACATAGAAAAGCAGCAGATCCTTACATTTAAGAAGCTGAAACCACCAAATGTTTGATGTTTGCTTTAAAAATGACCAAAACAATTAAATAGTTACATTACAATACATCTTATATTCTTTTGGTTGACTAATCAATTAATTTTGGCAGCTCTGATTATGAGTAATTGCAGGATAGGGAACGCTAAGAATCTGTATTAAGGCTTACATTTACTGTAGTTTTATGGTGATACTTGGCACCAAGTATGGCCTGTTTCTTAAACCAAATCCTTCTTAGAAAGGGAGGATAAATCTTGTGAGTTCTTCAGTTGATTGTTTTAACTTCATCCAGACTATACACTCAAGCTGTAAATCAATATCTTAGGTTTTCTCATAAAAGATTCTCTTCCCTCAGAGGGTTGGTGCAGACAAAGGTTAGACAGACAAGTCTGGGTAGAAAACCATGACTGTTTGTTTATTGTCAGGGGACAACTCTTCTCAGCTACGTCTTTTTTATCAATCAAACTTGGTTGAAGGGCCAAAGAGTTGAAGAACCCCTAAAGCTTCCTAAATGCTTCAAGCAATGGATGATTAAGTCTCATTTTCATATTTGACAATGCAGCCATTAGTCCCCATTATATTAATCATTTTCTAGTGGCAGTAAATGGTTGTTGGGAAATTTGTATGTGGTCATCAAGTATGGCTTGTGAGCCGGAGGCCAAATTTACATAAATTTCCATGTTTTGTGAGGCAGGTGATGACCTGACCAGCCTAGGTCAATGACAGTCGGACTAGAGACTACTCTACTGTGATTCCTGCTCCCTTCCTCACTGCAAAACGCTTCTGAAGCGTTTTACAGTGAGGAAGGGAGCAGGAGCCTATCCCAATTGACTACAGGCGAGACATCCTGAACTGGTTGCCATTCAATCGCAGGACTGACACACAAAGACAGACAACCACACACGTGCACACTCACACCTAGGAGCAATGCAGAGTAGCCAATTAACTTAATGTGTGTGTTTTTGGGATTGTGGGAGGAAGCCGGAGAACCCGGAAAAAACCCACGAGAACATGCAAACTCTGCATAGAAGAACCCGGAAACTGGAACTTGCTGTGACACGACAGTGCTTACCACTGCGCCACCGTGCCGCCATATTTTTCCTATTTATCTGCATAAAATCAGTATTAGATATGTTCTTTGCAATTTTTCTATCTCAACATCAAATTGTCATGATATAATTGCACCTGTTATTTCTGTGTGTCATTTCCCCTGGCTCTCCTGTACACAGTTTTTGGTTTCTCTCATTAAATTAGTCTGTCTGTTTGTGTTTGGACTCAGGCCGTGAATCCCGGTTACCTCTCACAATAATTGGTGAGGGGATGGGACCGAATCTCCAGCTCAACTATAACTTGATGGACATGAAAAATGTATTCATTGGTGACAAAGACTGTTATGAGGTAAGAGAGGTGAAGCCAGAGTAGTCAGTTGTGACCCTAAATGTAGTAAACGGCTTGGTTGTCGCATACTCTTCCTCGCTTTCATATTAACTCTTTTCGTCTAGTTTGGTTTACTAAAAAAGCTGACATAAATCTAATTACTGAAATTATAAAACACAGACAAAAACAATACCTGTAAAACACAATGTCATGCAATAGCCACACAGTAAATATGCCCCTTTATGAAGCTTATAATGTGTGTTTGTGACATAGTTTTGTGTTACTATATTGTAGGCGTGTTTCTCTGTTCTCCTGGGAGCATATTGATATTTTGTGCCCCACCCACAAGATATCAATGCCAAGATGCTTAACAACAAAAATGATCATATTTTATTCAATTTGCCAAAACTGAAAGGTGTATTATACAGTTTTTGCCAATATTTGTGCATAATACCACCATGAATTACAACCCGACCTGTCTGTTTTCAATTCAGTATAGGTCAAATAGATGAGCAAATGTACTGTTTCATTTGTCTTACACAGTTTCCTAACTTTTTACTTTTTACTTTTACAGTTAAAGTTTCTCATCTTAGTGCTGAAGTAAATTCAGTTAAGTCCTACCTAAGTGGATAATGTCACAAAACATAACTGTACTACATGTATGTTACTTGATAACTGATGCTGTGATTAAAATGTGACTTGAGTATTAGAAGCAGTGTATCCTTCTTTTTGTCCAGGTGCAGCTGTCCAACAGAGGGCTGATTGATGCCACCTTCAGCCTGTCAAGCCCCAACACCACTTTCGGTCGCTGTTTCTCAATAAGTCCTGAGAAAGGTGTTGTTCCCCCTGGGGCCTGCCAGATTGTGGAAGTCACCTTCCACAGTCGCATCTTGGGAGCTTTTTCTGAGGACTTGCTGCTTACTGTCACAGGACAGCCTGAACCACTTACCTTGACCTTCAGGTGAATTTAGATAGTGTAGTATCACAGTACATTCAGATTTATCTCAGCAAATGTTGAAGTGGTGAGAGTGTTACTAATCAACAGATCTCATTTCTAATACACTCAGAACCCTTCAGCTGTTGTTGTTTCCAAGCCTTTTCAAGGCTTATGTCTTTGTCTTCTCTTTCAGGGGTTGTGTCATTGGTCCCACATTCCACTTTAATGTTTCAGAGCTTAATTTTGGAGATGTAGGCTTTGGTGAGTTAGCTACATATTTTATGTGGGCTTATTCATTTTTAAGTTGCAACAATCTCCTCCACTTCAACCTCCTCTTTATGTTCTCATGTGTTCCATATCCTCCACCTTAAGATGTTCACTTATTGGTATCTTTCTGTCTCTTTTCTCCATGCAGGTTTCCCAAGAACATCGATTTTTTCCCTCTTCAACACCTCCTATGTGCCTATGACTTTTGCCCTGCGTGTCCTGGGTGACGGTATGGGCCCTCCCAGTGTGACTTGGGACAAGCAGTTATCTGACAGGTCCCAGAACAGCTGGCAAGTCAGTGCTGCTAGACACCTTCATGCACAGCCTGTGGAGTTTACCATCAGCCCTTCTGCAGGTTCTGTGCCTTCCATGTCAGATGTCACCATTAAGGTACAGTAAATTGACGAAAATTTGTTTTGCTGCCCTAGCAACATATGACAAGTCTTTGTAAAGAGTTGATTAACTCATGTGGATTAAGATAAGTTCGTTAACTTGAGTTGAAAAATGTGTCCACCTTGAGTCTTCACGTACACCCTGGATTTTACTGTTTTTTTTTTTAACTGTTTCCCCACCTGTCTCCTGGGTTCAGCTTCATACTTGGCACATATATACTGTACAGTTTGAAAGTGACACACAAACCTTTCAAAATTACTTTCTGCAATGCCGCAAATAATCATATTTCCCAAAATGTCAAACTATCCTTTTCATCAAAGATATACTGCACTGTTTGTCCTGAAACTTAACTTCCTTGATAGGGCTTGAGGTTAAGTGTACCAGCGATGCATTAAACCTACCAACCAAAACTGCATTTGTGTTGACATGAGTAGTGCTCCCTGCATTTTGCGAATCCTGTCTGTTACTGTGCACTACCATTCAAAAGTGTGGAATCACCCATTACCTTGATGTTTTTCTTCTATCCTGCAATAATGACTATTTTAACATGACTAACATCAGTATAATCAAGACATCAGATGTATTATTGCATTTGAAATTTTGACTCTAAAGATGAAGAATTTAATTTTTAACAGTTCCATTTATTGGATGTCCACATGGTGGTGCATGACAGAAGAGAATACTGTAACTATATTTTACCTCAAATCTACTTTGATTTTGAATTTGTTCTCTAGTAAATAAAAACGTAAGTGACCATAAAATATTACTGAACTACAACCGTGGCGTTTTGATTTTCTTTTGGAACCTCTGCAGTCTCCTCAGTGTTAGATTGCATAGGTTTATACTGTGTCCTTTTATACACAGTCTATATGCATAGAGCATTTTCAAAAAATCTTCAAACCTTTGAATGGCATTGTGTATGTGTGCATTTTCTTTACAGGTGACGCTATGTGCCAACACAGTGAAGAGATACAGACTGGCACTGGTGGTGGATGTTGAGGGTGTCGGGGAGGAGATCATGACTCTACCTATCAATGCCAGGTCAGACACATTTACAGATATCAATGTACGCACAACATCCTTTTTTATGCAAATATTTTCAAACATCGTCATACATCAATTGAACTTAGTTTTGTGGCATCTTGCAAGTTTCAGTAAAATAATGATAGTTAAATATTTGTCAATTTTTTGTCATGTGTTGCAACTGTGTCCCAAGATACAACAGCAGAGCTTCATCTTGTTTTTTCTAAACTCGTCTCTTATATAATAAGTGCCTTTTTCTTCTGGTAGAAGCACCTTCCACACAGGTGTTAACAAATCACTATCTCTTTTTCTATTTCTCTTTGTTAATAGGTGTGTTGTTCCTGATATTATGGTTGAGACTCCAGTGTTGGACTTTCAAAGGTGTTTCCTCAATTACTCTTATGAACAGAAAGTGTGTCTGATCAACACCAGCGATCTACCTGCTTGCTACGGCGTGCTTGACCAGGTAAGGTAGATAATTGCAGTAACTCTTTGTGTGTGCATACCGTATGTGGCATGTGTGAGTGATGAGATAAACAAACACAAAGCCTGTCAGGGCTATCATGTGTTTTTTTTCTGGCCTTGACTTATTTGCAGCAGAATACAGCATAATTTATGTAGCATGATCAAAAAGTAGCATATTTAAGTAGCCCATCATTTTGGGAAAACACTTTACTCACCTGTTAATGCATCTAGTCCATTGTACGAAAGACACAGTAACTTTCAACAATAGCCACTTGATTTGACTAAGTCAGAATGCTGAAGTCTTATTTTAGCTATTGCTGAAATTCTCACCCATCATTGAAATCACCTTTCACCTTTCAATGTGTAGTATGAATAGGAGGTATCATTACAGCAAGAAAATATAAGAAAATGTACAATTAAGATACATATGAAAATAATCAAGTCCTGGATTAATAACTCCATGAAAATGCAAAGTTCTAGTATGAATGGCCAACATTTAAATCACTGTCTCATGCACTGTCTTAAATCATTCATGCAAAATAGTGACAAAGGGAGGGAAAATAAATTAATCACGAGACCATCTATCTTTTGGTTCTGAATGTATGTGTAGAATAAATGCTGGATCTGTAAAAGCCATTTCTGTTTGCGTCACCTTTTTCAGGAATATGAGGAGAGTCCGTCGCTGCGTTGTGGCAGTTCCGTACCCAGAGGAGTGATTTTTCCTCACAGTTCAGAAGAGATTCCTGTCTTTCTGTTGGCTAATGCCGCTGGACCACTGCAACACACTCTACGCATTGCCGTCTTTGGCAGTGTCCACTCACCCTTGGTCAGTTGAAGCCCGTGTGTGCCTTTGAGTTTGAATGGTACTGAATACTGTGTGCATGCATGTGTAATTATGTAATTTGTCTGAATAGAGGCGTATGTGTTGTTCTTTATATTAGCCAGTTCATGGATGTTTTCTCTGTCTCTGTTTTGCTCTGTTCCAGGAAGTGGTCTTGTCATGTATTGGACAGGGACCAATAGTCCATATTCAGAGCACACAGCTGGACTTTGGCAGAATCCAGGTTCTGATGGACAGCACCAGAGCTCTGCACCTGTCAAACCAGTCACCTATTCCAGCCCACTTTACTGCCCGGATGGTACAAACACACACCAACCAGGAATGCACATACTAGAAATAAATAAATGAATAAAATGTCGAATTGTTAACGCGCTAATTAATTAATGCCGACAATTATTTTATTGCACAGTTATTTGTATTATAATAATTATTTCTAAATTCTGTTGCTCACTAGATATCTAATCGTTGCAAACTTGCTCACTAAAAAACTGCATTGATGCACGATAAAATACAAAATAATAATTGTTGGCATTAATTAATTGTTGCATGAATGCGTTATTAATTGACTTGCACAGCCCTAATGCGTTAACACGTTAACAGCCTTAATATTCATGACTTACATTGAAAATGAGGCGACCAGGGCAGTTTTACATTTCCTGAGATTTGCTGTTAGGATCTTACAGTCTGGGAGCATACAGTCATGAAAGTAAATACACACCTATTCAGCTATCTGCCTATTCAGTAGCAAGATTTCTTGTGCAAGCCTTTTATGTCTTCCCACGCTCCTGTGACTAATTGATTTTCATGCTAATTCAACATTTAATTCATGAGTTAATAGGTTCAGTGCTTTGTTAGCTCTTGAAATAATTAGTTGCCAGATCAACTTTTGTCGTACTAGGAGCATAGGAGAAAAAGTGATTTTCTTCTGAGTGCGTTGTCTTCGCAAAACAGTCAGATGGTGACATTTTGACGTGACCTGGGAAACTGATACTCAACTGAAGCTGCATTGTTGTTTGTGGTGTTTCTATTTTTTTATGCACAAAATAGTCATTTGATGTCTCCAATACTGTGTCTTACAGTTCAACTGACATTTTCAGTGTGAGTTTCACATTAGAGAAGATGAACAGTTTCACTTTTTCAGTGTGAAAAGCTGTGCGACAGCTCAACTGCTTTCAGTCATTACATGTCAACTGACGGTTCAGCTGCTTTTAACTCTTACACTTACTACAACTTCAGTTCTAACTTGTCAACTAACAGTTCAACAGATTTTAGTTCTTTTGCTTCAACTAACACCTCAACTGCTTTCAACATTTTAAGACATTTTAACTTTACATTTGCAATTTTTACCAAAAGCAAGCACAGTCACTTTTTCTTCAGATATTTTTGCCTATTCTAGGCACAAATGAACCATTCTTTCTATGTGCATCACTGTATCAGTGTTGACTGATATGCACTGGACATAAAATTGCAACTGGAACTATATCTCATGCCTTCCTAAGTTGGCACAGACCTGACCGTGCATGTTAACAAATTCAAACACACACAGGCAACCCTGGTGTAACTTCAATTGCTTGACCTGTCCTCTCCTGTGAGGCAGGGTTGATGGAAGGAGTTTCCCCCTGCACTCTCAAGCATCAGTCGATGCAGATTCTCCTAGAATTTCATTACATCTCGCTCAATAGACTGGCAGAGAGCCACACAAATAGACTTGATGACTGAAGATTGCAGGATATTGCGGAAGGTACCTACACTTTCTTGTCGTCTAAGTGGCCATCTGTGAGAAATTAACCGCGACTCCATCCTTAAACCAATTTAGACTTTTGTAAATTATTCTATGCAGTATCAAAGATGTCTCGGCCACTAGTTTGTAGTGTGAAGCATAGTACTGAAGCCACTGAAGCACTGCAGTTCAGGTATAAACATATTTATGTCTGCATAACAAACTCTGGAAGCTGTATAACAGCACACATATACATGATGTGGCCAGCAATCAAAAAAATTAACCGCATAAATTTCATGTCACAATGTACTGATTTTGTTGTGCTATATAATGTTTCGTCGGAGAATAGGCTGCCCTTGACCATTCAGCACCATTACATGATTTATGTAGGTTGATGAACTGTTAGCTTTACAACATACAGCGCAAATTTGAACTCAAAGCCATTCTGGCTTATGCTGCATTCAAAAGCAATCAATGCTAATCAAGCTGTGGGATGCAGCAGGTTTGATGTGATTATTGAGATTCCAGCCGTCTTCCTCTTCTCTCCAGAGAGTCAACCCCCAGCTCTTTCTGCTCTCCTGACTCCACCCACCTCTTTACCTCGATCACCCGAATATTGACCCACACCAAGTTCGCTTTCACTGGCTCCTTCATCCAGTCATACAGACGCTGAGAAAGTGACCAATCATTCTGAAAGTCACTTACTAGTCAAGAGTTCCTGTTGTGTGAGGCCCTATTCTTCAAACATTTCTGTTTTGGAAGGATTTTGCTGTAAGGAAACAGCATTGAACAGAGACATCAAACACAATCTTTAAATGAGAAAAGACCAATATAATTTTAGTTGAGTCTCTTTACATAGACAAAGGCAGTTTTTAATAAAGACATTCTTCTCCACTGATTCAAAATCTACTGTGTTGTCCTACTGACACTGAAAGCACCCCAGCTTTATAGCATCTGTAGGAAGCTCATTCTCAAAATCCCAATTGAAAGTTTATGTTCCAGCCATTCATCAACAGAGATGCTGTTGTAGAACATTGATTGTGATCTCGACCACTGCTTGGTCAGATATATATACAGTACAGTGATCACAGTTAAGGGCTTTGTTAAAGGACTGCAGATGAACCTTAGATTTACATCTGTTTTCTTATTACCTTGGACCTTATTCAAATAAATGTAATCGAACAGTCACAGAGCTGGGAAATAGAATGAATACCGAATTTGTCTCACAGCAGTCTCATTTTATGCTATACAAAGAAGAGCGTATTGTCCATTTTTAAACTATTCATGTGTTAGGACTTATGTGTACAGATGGATATTTTAACAGATGTTACACTCATCTTAGCTCACTATCATATTCAGCTCATTATCATAATCAACCCATTACCATAGTAGGAAGTTATTTTGTCTTACTTATGTCAGGCAGATAGCCACTGCTCTACTTATACCTACCGGAACTCATGCTGCACTGAAATGCTGATGTGATTATGCAGCTATATGATATGCACATCTATCTTTTCAGCACTCACTGTCCATAGCAAGACTCAGCGGTGTGCACACAGCACAGTATGAGGAAAGTGCCCCCACAAAGGACATATTTTCATGCATCACATTTCACTTATGTAACTAGCTGCTGTAACAGTTACTATGCCAGGCATCCCGTAGTAGCAAGTGCTTCAGCTCATCGTGTTGAGAACATAATGGAACTCTAACTGTGTTTCTGTGTCCTCAGAACTGTAGAAAGTCATTTTGGCGTGTTGAGCCCAGTGAGGGGGAAGTGCCTCCAGAGAGCCAGCTGGAGCTCAGGGTAGTGGCACACCTGAAGGACACGCTTCACTTTGAGGACAAGCTACAGGTGTCCATCCAGCACAGTCAAACCCACACTGTCCCTGTGTCTGCCACAGGCACTGGCACCACAATTGTCAGTGACAGGTCTTTTGCTCCTAGCCTCGACCTAGGCACACACTTCAGGTAGAATGAAAGAGGTCGCAGTCATGCATCAAATTTTGACATAATAATAATAATAATATAGTAATAGTGATATACAACTGAAAATTTTGCACTGACGGTATGCCTCAACTTCTTGCTGTCCTTGGTATGTCTTATAAGCCCTGGGTCATGCCAGTACCACTTCAAGCTGACCAACTATGGCCAGCGAACACACCGGTTGTATTGGCGAAATGATAGCATCCGGTCCTCCACACAATCCCGCAAGGGGGGTAACTTATCTGGTCGAACAGTCCTGCCCCCCATCTCAGCTTCCAAGAAGAAGGACATTCAGGACCATGGATCTGTGCTCTCTTCGAGCAGAGAGAAGCCAGTGTTCAGCCTCAGCCCTTCTCGTGTGGAGCTTTTTCCAGGCTGCTCTGTTGATATGGTGCTGACAGGTTCTTCAGACTGCCCCAAGGTGAGGCAGTTTTATTGCAAGCACAAAAATAAATAAATTCAAGCTCTGTATTTTGTTAGCACAGACAGTGTGTGTCCATTAGATTAGATGTTAATATTGTAATACATGTACAGTTCATATGTTTTTGTTCTCCCCAGATCGTACAGGAGCGTCTGATGTGCGTTGCCATTGTGGGTTGCCAGAGTACTTACAAGCACGTTATGTCTGTAGATGTTACCTGTCACTTTGTTGCCACAATGCTTAGCATTTCACCCAAGCAGCTGAGTTTCTACACAAAGAAGGTTGGTCAAAAGGTCATGGGAAGTACTTTATCTGGGATATTTAAAAAAAACTGTACTATACCTTGCATAAACTTGTCCATGCAATGTTATCTGCTTGGTAGGTAGGCATATCAGAAGTTAAATGCCTTTTGGGGATGATGTGGCATGAATGTAAATAATTTAAAGGAATGTCTTAGAATTTTAGCAACCCTGTAAAGTTTAGTGAATGCTGTTTGATTTTAACATCCAATTATCTGTCAGGCTGGGGGCTGGAGCCTATCCTAGCTGACAACAGGGCGAGAGACGAAGTACACCCTGGACTGGTCGCTAGTCAATTGCAGGGCTGACACAGAAAGACAGACAACCACACACACACACCTAGGGGCAAAGTAGAGTAGCCAATTAACCTAATGTGCATGTTTTGGGGGCTGTGGGAGGAATCAGGAATACCCAGTGAAAACGCAGGCACAAAGGGAGCATGCAAACGCTGCACAGAAGGGCCTAGACTGGGATTCAAACCAGTGAGTCAACATGCTAACCACTGCGCCACCGTGCCACCCTGATTTTAACACCCATATATCTCCTCCCAGTTGTCTGACCTCCTAACCCTATCTAAGGCTGAGCCCAGCCACCCTACAGGGACATCTGATTTTGACTGCTTGTGTATGCAATCTTATTCTTTTGGTCACTATCGAAAACACATGACCTTGGGTTGACATGTAAATCAAAAACTTTGCTTTCTGGTTCAGCTCTTTCTTCACCACAGTGGTCCAGTACAACACCGCAACCACTCCACCTGTCCATCTCATGCTCAGTTTTCGCTTATGAACAAGAAAATACTTAAATTCCTTCATTTTGGCTAGCAACTCATTCCTAATTAAAAGGGAGCAATGTGACTGAGAACCATACCCTAGGACTTGAAGATGCTGACTCATTCCAGCCTCTTTAGATTTGACAACACACCATTCCAATGCAGGTTATGGTCTGATGAAGTCACCAGAACCACATTCTGTAAAAGTCAGAGACACAACTGTAAGATCTGCACACCCGAACTCTCTTTTCACCTGGGCTGCACCTGAAGGTCCTGTGCACAAATATCACAAACAGGAATGGCAACAACCATGAAAACATATTTGACTTTGTGCCATGAATATGGACATAGATCTTACTTTGATTACTAACAGTGGATGGTTTGTACCAGCAGCCTGAGTGAATCGTAGACTTTAAGATTGCTGTTCCTCACATATGTCTTCATATTGTTAAATTAATTGTGTATTTGTTTCACAGGTACCAAGAAAGAGTCTAAAGCTCCTCTATGAGAAGATGATTTTGACGAATGTGTCATCTCTGTCTCTGTCCATGGAGCTTTCTGTTGTTGAGCCATTCTCTTTGTGTGAGGCCCCGGGAGCCCAGAGCTCTACCGCTAAGGTACTCATCTCTCTCCCTTGTAATTAACTGTTTATCGCTATTTCTCTCTTTGTTTTTCATTTCAATTTCCGAGATGAAGAAACTTAATGATTTTGGTGTCATACAGATTTTTACACTGGCACCACCAAGAACTGAAACTTACTTTTACTAAAATGAGCTTTGCCTTAGATTAAGGACTTAGATTAGATTAAGTCGTTGCTAGTTTTATATTTCAAATTCAATTTCAATTCAGTTTTATTTATATAGCGCCATTCACAACAAAAGTTATCTCATAACTTTTCCCAATTAAAGCAGGTCTAGACCATACTCTTTAATTTTGTAATACAGAGAACCCAGGTTTCACCAACTCTGTGACTAACTTTTGTAAGTATGGACAATGCATCATTAAAATGAACAAATTGAGATCGATCTGATAAATAGGACGGAAACCAGCTTAATGCAGTTCCTTTAATGTCAAATAAGTGTTCAAATCTGTGTAAAAAGATGGTCAATGGTGTCAAGATGCAAGTAAAAGGTCATTTGTGACTTTGACCAATGCTGTCTCTGTGCTATGATGAGCTTTAAAGCCAGATTGACAATCTTCCAAAAAACTATTACTGTGTAGAAAGTCACATAGCTGATTGGCGACTGTTCACTCAAGGATTGGAGAGAAATGGAAGATTAGATATTGCTCTATAGTTGCTTCAAACCTCTGGGTCAAGTGTGTGCTTTTTAAGGAGAGGTTTGACTACAGCTGCTTTAAAGGACTGGGGTGCATAGCCTGTTATTAGGGACAGATTGATCATATCTAATAGAGAGGTACTAAGTAAGGGTAAAGCTTCTTTGAGCAGCTTCATTGGGATGGGGTCTAAGAGGCATGTTGTTGGTGTCAATGAAAATATGAATGAATTTAACTTATGAAGGTCAATGGGAGAAAAGCAGTCAAGATAATTATGTGGTTCTACTGCTGTTTTGAAGGCTCCTGTGTTTGAAGGTAGATCAGTACCAACTGAGGTCAGCAGGTCTTGAATTTTGTCTCTAATGATTAAAATCTTGCCATTAAAAAAGGTCATAAAGTTATTGTTGCTGAGGGTTACAGGGATACAAGGCTCAGTAGCACTATGGCTCTCCGTCAGCCTGGCTGCAGTGCTGAAGAGAAACCTTATTTTTGTTATCCTCAATTAATTTTAACTAATAAGCTGCTCTGGCAGTCCGTAGGGCCTTCCTATATGATTTAAGGCTGTCTTCCCAGATTTAGCGAGATTCTGTGAGTTTGGAGGAACGCCATTTCCTTTCAAGTTTGTGATCATTTTGCTTTAATATACGAAACTCAGTATTTTACCATGGCTCTAGTCTCTTTTATGTGTTTCTTCTTTAGTGGGGCAATATATTAGATAACCATTTGTAAGCAATATTGATTTTATTATTGATGCCTGTAGTAGCATGTATAGTCTTAAGCAAACCGGAGCAGTCACATAAAGGTAGTGGAGTAAAAGATACATTGTCCTCTGAAATGTAGGTAAGCACAAGAAGAAATCTACACAAATTATTGCTCCTGAGGAGTAATTGAACAGACGGTTGTTGTGTTTATTAGTTTAATAAGACTAGCAGGGTGTCTTGACAAGCCTGGAATCATACAAGGATTCCAATAAATGTTTTATTAATGTGAAGGTTTTTAAAAGTTCGGAAACTCTTACTTTGGGGTGCATGAAATGAAAAACATGAAGTTGATTCTTCTTAAAGCATGCAAAAAAATATGCTCAATAATGAAAAAAAAAAGCTTGTTTATTCTGCTGATTAGTTTACCTACCAAGTCTATCACCCTGAATGAGTTAGCGTGAGTCTCTCAATGCCTTTAAGTTTCATAAATTAATTGCTATATATTTTTTTTTCAGTCTGTGGTTTTAGGTGACGGAAAACAAGCTGAGTTGTGGGTGTGCTTTAATCCAGCTTACTATCCGGATCAGGTGTCTCAAGTTGTGGATGAGGTAATAGTGAAACTTTTTTTTTTTTTCCTGACATTTCTTATGTAATGCATTCCTTTTTCATCTGGGGTCATATTGTGTCCTTCTGAACACACCATATCTTAGTGCAAAAGAAGTGAGTCCCAACCTAGGTTTTAGGTTTAAGGTATTAACAACATAAAAATATAGATAAGGGAAAAAATGTTTAAAACTGTATATTTTCACCTCAACGGGCTAGTAAAATCTTCCAAATGAAAAAAAGAAAAAGGAAAAGGAAAAATAACACTTCACTAAGGTCTTACCTTGACCATGGATCATGAGTAACAATGTGGCTAAAAAGACTGGGAACCACCCACATCTACTGAAATATTTTCCTGTAATATCAACTATTTATGGCGAAATAATGTCCCTCCTTGATATTTTCTTCTAGCTCCTTGAAGTCCACTACGAGGGACACCCACAGCAAGACATAGTGAAACTGCATGCTGAGCTCCACTTTCCCAACCTGCACTTCTCCTCCACCTCAGTGGATTTTGGCTGTGTACTGAACTACACAGAGACTCGAAGGCAAATCTTGGTCACAAACTGCTCCCCAATTCCTGTGTCCTACTGCTGGGCTTTTCTCAATGACCAGGAACACAGTACCATCAGGTATACTTATACTGAAAAAGGTCTAAGCACTGTCATGTCAGTTAACTTGTTTTTACAGCACAGTCCATATCAGATACACTATAAAAGATAGTACGTAGTGTAAAATTGCATACTATATAATTGATTATGTAGAGTATTAGTATGGCACAGATGCAGTTCATATAGATGTACAGTACTCAGTGGAGCCTAGGAGCCCCCTCCGCTGCATTTTCACCTGAAGATATACCATAGGGTCAAAATGTAGCAAGAAATGATAAGAAAGTGAAGGCAACAGTTTTCCAAACATCAGCACTGGATCATTGTAAGAGGAGAACATTTAAATTGAGTGCTTGAAACAGTGGACTGACCTTTACTTTTACCTGTTTAAGCTATATCACAATATTACAATCATCAGGATATGGCTTGGAGGGACAACTATAAACAAGCTTGTCATGCAACTATAACCTTAAGTGAGTTAGTTCAGCCAAAACCGTTGCTGATGGTTTGTCTCAGTCTGTCAGTCCACTCAGGACTCTCATTGTGAGAAACATGTTCTTTCAGATCATGAACTGAAAATAGAACATTTATAATTTTCTCTGTTTGATAAGTATATTGGATATATTTTCCAAAGCCAGTATATTCCCTGTTGAAGTTTAACACAAAATAACAAAAATTCCCATATTCATTTGAAATGAAAAGCCCTGTAGTGTTTTATTGGACACACACCTCTCATTCCTGAAGGTTTTTATTGTGAAATGTTTGGAGGAACATGTTAAGGAAAACAAATGGAGTTTCAAAAGTCAATGATTTGAGATAATGTAAGTTAAAATGATCTGCTTTTGAAGTTGGTCAGTCATTTTTGCATAACATTACCACTAAACCAACGAGTGGTGCCACTGAGTAGCTACAATAGCTACCACCTGTCTGTAAAATAAACAGGTGGGACTGGAATTTAAGAGTTGTTGTAGGGCAAATTAATTAATTCAGATCGTTTCTACTTTGTGGCAGTTGTTAGACTGTAAAGATGGACTGTGAGTATTGAGAATAGCAACACTCAGGTTTGACATTGTTCCACCAGGTTTAATTATCCAAACTATATAATGTGGTTTTGTCAGGCTATTTCATTTATTAATTGTTTGTCCTTGTTTGACCTTTAGTTTAGGCTAATAGCCTGCAAAATACTGCCAGGATAGGCTGCATAACATCATTATAGATATGTCAAACATGAATGATGAATGATCCACCCAGTTTCTGTACTTCTTTCTATACTTATTTTAAAACATATACAGATGCCCATGGTCCTATCAGTTTGAAAAAAAAAAAAAGACATTCTGCAGCTGATCTTATCAAAGCCAGAAAAGCTCAACATATTGTCTTTACGATTATCTTATTTATATCTTCTATCCTATTCTTCTTACAAGAAATATTTCAAGCATTTTTTCCCTCATGTTTTCTCAAGTTCGAGCAAAGCTATATATGGAACCTTTTCAGCTGTACCAACTATAGAAATGGTACTTATGAGATTAAAAATACCCAAGGCAAGTTATTAAAACTGGGCAAAAAATATATAATAGCATTTGATCACAAATTAAGGTAATGATATTTCATAGAATAATATAGAAAGATAGATTTTCCGTTTATTGAAGGGACTGTGTTTTCATAAACCTATGTCCAGGGAACTTGCAACATTTTTATTGTTACTTTCATTAGGTTGTTGGTCTATAGGAAACTAAAGCACACTTGTTCTGTAAGACATGTTTGGATGTTCCTCCTTGATTCATGTTGTACAGCTATTCTTTTTCTTGCAAAAAGAAAAATATACTTAGAACAGTAATATCATGAATGGGCAAAAATTTAGTACACGGTAGATCTTATCTTATATTAAAACTGTTTGGGGTGAGTTAATGCAATAGCTACATATTTAACCCCCTGAATTTCTCTGAGGAAGACAAATCTACCGATTCTGTACTTAATGTTACATTTGGCTTCTCTCTAGCAGCCCTAGCAGCCCCCCCGCATGGAGTGTGAATACCACAATTGAAACGACTGCTATAGCTCTTCAAGATTTGTTCCACTGTACTTTCTTTTTCCCTTCCCCCACTTTCATTCATCAGTGTTCTCTCTTTTTGTCCTTATATTTGGGGTTTTTTTTGCCCGTTCATCTTTTTTTTTCTTCATTCCTTCCTCCTCCTGCCCTGCTTCTTCTGCTTGTGCATCTGCTCTGTGCTAAATCCTTATCATCCTTTTCTTCACTTTCCCTCACCCTTTCTGTTTTATATTGTGACCTCTCTTAACAATCTGTCTCCTAGGCTATCTGGCTAATTAAATGGAGACCTCACTCTGCGCACACACACTCCCTCTAAAGTCTCACTTTTTTCCCCTCACAAAACCTGCACTATCTAGCCATGTTCAGCTAATTACATCCCTATCAGCAATTACACCACAGTCCTTGGAGAGGGTAATTTCAATACAGCCAACTCTTTTCTAGCTGTCTTTCCCACTGAAAGATTGAGGCATACAGTTCATTTAAATGCTGTAACTTCACCATTTTGGATTCTGTGTCAGCAGGACGTGGCTTAAGGTTATTCCATCTTTTTGGATTGGACTGTATGCTACCTGTGAGCATAAAGGACTAGATCACTGAATGGACAGAAGTAAATAACTGAGCCACGGTTTACAGGGCAGAATAGCGCAACAGCAGCTTTTCCAGTCATGCGTGCAGTCTTTTAGACCTTTGCTTTTTCAAGCAGTACAAGGAGTCCTAAAAGTTGTATGCAAAAAAAAAAAAAGTTTCAAAGCATTTGAGTTCAAGAATAGCAACATTGTTGAGTGACTGAAGCACATACGTACGTACCTCAGAAATGGAGAGGAGATGTCAAAGTGTTTGTACCTGTTTTTTTCTATTTTCTGTAAAATCAGCTTGCCAAAGGTAGTACTGTTTACAGGGCTTTGGTTAGCCATAGATCACATAGCCAATTTCAAAGTCCATCTCTAGTAAAGCACTGTTGGAAGAAGTATTTAGATCCTTTACTTACAGTCACAGTTAAATGAGCATCATTATCTTCAATAATGTTACACATTTCCATGCAAAAATATGGGGTAAGGTTTAGTTATGAGAGGGATTTAAATCAAGTACTCGAAATGTTGACTCTTGCTGTCTGTTGACTGCTATGACGTGTTTATGACAAGTTATGTCGTCTTGGTTAATGTCAAGTTGTCATAACAAAGCATATGTCAAACCATGTCAGCCTTGCTTAAAATATTGTGTAATTGATAGACTAACACTATGACAGCAATCATAAATATTCTAGAATCTTTAATGTTCATGACAGATTTCATGTCATATTATGACAGCCTCATGTAAGTCATATAAACACCCCTTCAAATAAGCCCTTGAAATTTGATTATGACAAAGTGAGCATGGCATATATATCACAATACAGAGTTGTTGTGAAATACAGAGCTTAGTTTCCACCCATACCGTCTTCATCTATGTTGTTAGATCATGAAGAAGAGGATAAGGTTTAAATGAGACCTCAACCGCATTCTTTGAAAATGAAGACAAAGTTTTTGCTAGTTGAAATCCAAACACCCCCCTGCTACTATGATATTCTGCTAGCCATCAACAATAACCTCCAAATTTTTTTTCAAGTTTTGCATTTTGCAGGAAGAGGGACAAGGGATTGGACCTTGGAAAAATGTGTTTTTCATTTCACTTTCTTAGCATTTTGACAATGTGAAATACTCCATTACAGATGAAGGTCCTGCACAGTCAGTGAAAGTACAGCAGTATTACCAGAAAAAGTAAAAAAGCAACAAAACAAAAAGTAAAAATACTAATGCAGCAGAAGGGCCCCGACAGTATTTTAATATCAAAATGTATAAGGACCATTTTAATAATTCAGCTGACCAAGCTTGTGCTAAATTTAACTAGGTTTCTTTAGATTGTTTGTTAATTATACCATTACTCTAACAATATGTTTTCATACATCACAGGCTCAGTATGTGAAAACTATGGATATAACTATCTATAGTTACAGTTAATTAATGTTGTTGAGTGCAAAATATTCCTCTGAAATAAAATGACGTAAAGAAGTAAAATTATAAATCAGCATTAAATGAAAAACCAAAATACTATCTTGCTCATGATATTAGTTGTTGAAAACATTCACCAAAACTGGAGATGGTAAATGTAATTAAAACAAAGTGTGACATTGTCAACTACCATTCATCTGTACCAGTACATTTTTTTTTCAGCAACAAACTCAGCTCAATCTCCATCACTAATTTTTTTCCCCAACAGTCAGCTGGAGGTGAGATGTTTGTGGTTCAGTAGTCTTTGATGTGTAGATTTTAGTATGACTGAAGACGGGAAAACAGTGAAACACAGGCAAGCCCACAGTGTGCATTAAGGAAAGAATAGATGGATGAGAGAGAGAGACAGATGTGAGAATGTCAGGGAAGGCTATTTCTGTTTTAGGTTGAACTCTTGCAGTGTCATCATCTGCTGTCTCACCATCTGTTCCTCCATCCGCACCAGTGAATTTTAAACTCTTTCTGAGAAGACCCACATTTTAAAAAGCTCCTTTTTGTTTTACAAGCGAGACACAGGGGATGTGGTGGTTGTGGGTTCTTACATATTCTTATCCACCAAAAATCAAAAATGCACCCTACTGTATTTGTTCACCCTTACATCTCACATTGCTGGATGTACTAATTTGTGAACTTCCCAAAGCAAGACTTAGGGCCACCTTGTCTCTTAAAACAGCAGTCATCACTGACTGACCATACAACAGTGCCCCCTGCTGGTTGCATTTCTACCATCCACTAATTAGAAGCTGACACACCAATATTGAAGCATTCTTGGGAACTCTGACAAACGTGTGTGCATACTTGATTGCACATGTATATGTACACCCTGAAGCTCACTCCTAGGAATACACGCACATACACAAACACACACTCTGGCAGTAACCTAGCCAGTGTTTGGTGATTCAATATAGAACTTGTCCAGTTCAGCTTTGAGATGACTTCACTCACTAAATCTCTTTCATTCTCTTCCATGTTTATTCAGCACTTCACTGCAATCTATCCTGACCTGTTTCCTGCTGCTTGCCTATTAAAATTCCTCTTAATTATAGAACACTCTGTTTAATTAACTTGATGGATGCACCCAGGCTGATCCCACAGGGGAGGAAAGAGTAGAACAGAGAGAGAGAAAATGAGTGTCAGTGTTCTTTGGGGTGTGGGTGCTAAAGATTTTCTTCTCCACCTGGGTATTATAATATGTGGTAATGATATATTTGATGTACAACAGATGCTTGGCTTTTGGTTGTGTTTTCTGCCTGCAAGTGTTATTCTACTACCTCATAGACATCTTGGGGCTTTCAGTTTAGTCTGTTTTCTTGAAACTGGAACATGGTTATATTTATTTATTTTTCCTTTTTCTCACTGTTACAGGATTTTCCTCCAATTTTCATTTATTGCATGTTTGTTTATGCAGCTTCATTTTCATTGTGAGGACAATAAATATTTAATTTAATGGATGATTTATTCCCCCTTTGCCCTCACAGAGAGACAGACATTCCAGAGGCAAAGGAGCACAGCAATTCAGAAAATGAGACTGAAGAAGGGTGGAGTTCTTCCAGAACAGCATCTTGTGCCTATTCATTTCCATTTAGCCCCAGGCCTGGTGGAGATGAACAGAGAAGCACACAGAGCACTGCACAGGTAGGCAAATGCTGACATGTAAACAAATTAGGGTTTCCCTTAGATGCCACACCTATGTGGATAGACACATTTTTGCATTACAAATTTCAGTCAGGAGATTCCCCTATCAGCCAGCATACAGAATGTCGTTTTACTTTTTCATGCTCTGATGTAACAAAATACTAATGATACTAATACGTCTGCAACTCACAGGAGTCTTCTCATCTCATCTCATCTGTGTGCATGTATATTTTCATTATTGATTAACCTGTAAATAAAAGTTTCATCAGTCAGCCAGTTTCATCAAATTTGCTTCTAAGTGTTTTTAAATATTAGACCTTACAGTAATTAATTCATTATTGTTAACCATTAATAATGAAGCTGGATTCATTATTCATTCAAGAGTAGATGCAGGGGAAACAGCTTGCCCGACTGTATAAAGTAGAACAAACCTCTCAACATTCCTTTTTGTGTACAAAATATTAAGTGTTAAAGGGGCAGTAAACAATATGTATGTGAAAATTTAAGTTTAAATGTTAGATGCTATGCTAGAACTATTTCACAAGCAGAAGCCCTGACTTCCTGGAGTCTTCACTGGTTGCCTGGGCACCTCACAGTGACATCAAGACTCCAGGAAGTAACTGATTCTGGCCACGAAATAGTAGCATTTTATTTCCAGATAAAACACAGATGTATTTTTATACTTTGCACAAATATGCACAGATATGAGAGTGCTGTCCACTCATGATAAGAAAGCAAATAATCATTCCCCAAATATTGAACTATTCCTTTAATGGGAATATTACAGCAGCACATGGGTGGAATCAGTAAAAAAAAAGAGAATTAATCTTGTAAATTTTGGTTATTGTCTTATCTGTATCTGTAGGTATTTGACATCCTGCCCAGTTATGGTCATCTGCAACCAGGGGACAACCAGCAGGTCACGTTCTGTTTCTACGGCCAGGAAAATGTCAGCAGAGAAGTGATGGCATTGTGCCATGTAGAAGAGGGCCCGACATACAAAGTCAAACTCAGAGGAGAAGCATCAGTAATCAGCTACAGCCTTGACTCTAGCCATGTCGACTTTGGTCTGCAGGTACGTATACAGGGCTCCCTCAGCCAGAGTTAAGCTTCTCACTTCTTTGTTCCAACATGTTCAGTCAAACAGTGATACGTCAGCTTAGTATGCGCAGATCGTTCAGGCTAGGATAGAGGTCTGGAAGTGATGGTGGTGTCAAAGATGGCAGGATTTACTATTGCTTTTGTTGCTCACATAAGAGCAAAACTTAAATTATTAACTTAGACTTAAATTATTACACTTTCTGCTTATACCAGACTTTTTACTTTTTAATCTTTGAGAAGTGTGCTTTTATTAGTATATATTGCATGCAGCCTGTTGATACTGCTGGAATATTGTGAATTTCCCTTGGGGATGAATAAAGTATCTATCTATCTGTCTAAAACTTGAAGTTTGTGTTAATTCTCCTCCTTCTTCTACTCCGACTTCACTTGTCCTTCTTTTCCATCTGTTTGCTCATCCATGTGTTGACACATGATATCTCAGATAGAACTAATTAGAATATTTGTAAATCTAAGGGCTATAATGCATTCTGTCATTTTTCAAAATTGACAGGCATGGGGGAGTGTGACAGATTTGTTTGTGACTGTGCATGACAAAATGTCTGTTGTATTTTGTTTGCAGTTTGTTTCATTCTCCCCTTAATGTTTTGATCAATCACACATGATTGAAACATGCTCTTCATGCTCAATTTTTCTGCCAGTGCTGAGGAAGAAACTATGTGATAAATGCTTGTAAGGAATTAGGACACATAAAATATAAAGACATATTATCTATTGTGGGGCGGCACGGTGGTGCAGTGGTTAGCACTGTTGCCTCATAGCAAGAGGGTTCCAGGTTCGAATCCCGGTCTGGGCCCTTCTATGTGGAGTTTGCATGTTCTCCCTGTGCCTGCGTGGGTTTTCTCCGGGTACTCCGGCTTCCTCCCACAATACCAAAAACATGCACATTAGGTTAATTGGCTACTCTAAATTGCCCCCTAGGTGTGAATGTGAGAGTGTGTGGTTGTTTGTCTTTATGTATTGGCCCTGCGATTGACTGGCGACCAGTCCAGGGTGTACCCCGCCTTTCGCCCGTAGTCAGCTGGGATAGGCTCCAGCTCCCCCGCGACCCTGACGGATAAGCGGTATAGAAAATGGATGGATGGATTATCTATTGTTGAGTGGCATCAAAGTGTTTTACACTCCAAAACACTGTTGAGAAAAAAAAAATCACACTAACTTTGAATGTCACGGCATAGTTTTTCCTATACTGTGGTCTTTTGTACTTTCATTCCCTCTTTAAATATGCAAGCCATCCAGAGCAGTTATCATTGATATTCAAAACAAGGACATATTGATTTTTGATTTAGTTTAAATGAGCGATTCAGCAGAACATTTCTCATACCTTTCAGTCTGTTCAGCACTATTCTTCCTCTTGCTTTCTTTTTTCTTGCTGTCCCTGTCTCTCTTTCTCCTTCTGTCTTCCTCTCTTTCAACACTCTGTGCTGTTTTCACATATCAAATATTAGATTTATTATTAGTTATATAGTTAACCAATTGGTTAAGCCCTGAAACAACCCTCTGTATTCAACTAACCTGAAACGGTTCCAGACTTTAAGCAGTGCTCTTTTTTTACTTTTCTTGTTTGTCTCTGTCATATTGGCATAAACCCAAAAGTGTGAACTGAGGTCAATATTATGCATACATTTCTAGAAAACTGATTTTTCACTCTGTCAGCTTTGCAAAGCACCCACTCCGCTGAAAAGACACTAGGTGGAGTAGTTTGTCCTAAACATGTTGTATGTCATAAAGCTGTATACTTCATGTTCAGTGAAAATAAATGTACTAACAGTTTAAAAACGGTGTCCCTTCATTCTCCTCAATTTCCCTCTTTTTCTTCTAGCTGTTTGATCATACAGGGGAAGCTAAGGTGACCCTGAGGAATACTGGCAAGGTGGGCTTCAAATTTAGCATCATAGACCCTCAAACAGAGGATGGGGTAGATGAGGTGGGAGGGGGACACAGAAAAGCTCTGGAAGAGGCCACACAGCAGCCAGATGCACAGCAGCAAAATGAATATGAGCAAAATGAAAAAGGACAGGATGTCAGACCTGGTCGACCCATTGTCATCCCCACCATGGTGAGTTCATTTTGGAACAATTTCAGATGTGGGTGTGTCATTTGTTATTTTACCATTTTTTTGTGTGTTCTTTTTTTGTGTGTGTTTCAGGGTTACATTGATGCCGGTGTAGAGCAATGTCTGCGTGTGCTCTACCTCCCAGGCATCCCTGATCAGTTTGAGAAGAAGATTCAGCTGAGGGTGGCTTTCCTTCCACCGCAGGACATCATTCTGACTGGAGAGGGAGTGTTCCCAAGGATCAGCCTAAACCTGCCACAAAATCTGTGTATGCATAGACTTGGACTCATACACATTAAACCAAAGGATGAAATTTGCAATGATACAATATACAAGTTATAGAAATCTATTTTTATGCTTTTAGCCAGAGTAACAAACAGTATCTGCAATAGACTAACTGCTATATCATATTGATTCTATTTGTCCAAATGCAATTATGTCGTCACAAGAAGGAGTTGTTCTCTGTTCTCTCACTGGTATGGATAGTTTGAAACTTCAGACTAAACAGTAGTAAACAGAAAGTGATGACAGTGTAATGTAAAAATGTATTGATTCCCATGACAGTCAGCTACAAAACAGATTTCCCAATAACTTAACCCATGGTTTGCAGTATTGCTGTCCAACACTGTTTGTATTAGAGAGCAATGAGCCCATATCTCATGGTTGATGACCAGGTGCACGGGTATGATGCTGTGATTCCCTTGCAGCAGAGGAGTGCTACAGTGATGTGGTGCAGCGGGCCAGGACAGCTGTGGAGGCAGATGGAATCAGAGAGGAGCTTATGAATGGAACTACCACTGGTAGAGGAGGAACAACAGAGGCCAACTGCATGCTCACAGTGAGTGACAAAGATGAACATTGATGTTATGCAATGAATATCTTGTGTCATCTAAAACAACAGCTAGGAAAACCAGGAACTAGGAAATAACTGCTCTGGTCTATTCATATGTTCTCAGAAAATATTGAGTTTTTGACCTAAAATTGTGGTTAGCTTACTAGTCAGCATACTGTATATTATATAGTGGAAACTATAGACTAGTTGATGTAAGAACTGAGGAATAACATTATAACATAATAACATTGTGAACGATGTGCAGTCAGAGCCTCACATTCATTCTTTCATTCATTCATTCATCATGGCAGATTATCTGCCTTAAAGGCATATGTAGAGGTCACAGGGAGGCGTGGTTTCCCATAATGTATGCATTGTGCTATCGAGAACATTAAAGAGCATATGCGTGTTTGTTCTAATTGTGTTTATGCATATGTTCAAGAACTAATGCTAAACATTGTAGTCATCATATTCCACATATATATTCTTTCCATAAGACTAGGGCAGTGTCAGTATATCTCTTCTGCTACCAGCCTTTTCTACAGTGCTTTCCCTTTTTCCTTATATGTGTATTGATTTTCCAGGGAGTAGACAAGAAGCACTGAATTACAATGGAAATTTCTGTTTTCTGCTTATCCCCACAGTATTTACTTGTGGTTTAGTGTGTTTCCCCAAGCTATATCTCTGGCTGTTCCCCAAACCACTGAAATGAAAATTCAAGTATTTGCTGTTAATGTTAAAGACTGTTTTCACCAAAACCTGACAGACTGGGTACATTACACCTTATCCACAAAAAAAGACCAAGACACCAAGAAGATGGTGTGGACATCAAGGGTTTATACTCTGTACATAGCACATGACATCCCCCAGTCAGAGACATAAGGAAAACTACCCCAAGAAACCTTTTCATAGGGGAACAATGCAAGAAAGTTCAAAAGGAAGATCAGAAGAAGGATCTCTTTTCTGGGACTAACAGACAAGTCTTAGATTGTGTATTTTGTCTGGTGAAAATGCAAAATTCACGACATCACCAACTACATTCTAACTAGTAGACTGAGGACTACTAGTTTCCTCACAGTTACTAGGTTATCTTTACATGATATCTTGGTTTTCATTTGGGATCTAAATCTGAAATATTACTTGCCATAGTGCAATAGTTGATATATTGTGGGTTATGACTAGATAGAAAAAAGTGGATGCAGCCTGAAGTTTCATTTTTGCATTTTTAAATTCCATTAAGGAATATCCTGATGGATGTTTGATTTGACAGATGGGCATTATCTTTAACCGACATTCTGACTGCATGGCAGATATTTATCGCTATCTTCAGTTATCATTCTGGCTCATTTACTGGTACTTGACATTCAAAAGTGTTACTGTAATTTTCCCATCCTTAAATCTCAAAGGTCTGCAGCTTTCAAGGTCCTTTTCTCAGTCAGCTCTGCCTTACAAGGCTAGTGTCCATTGCTAACCCTTGAATCATCACATTACATTCAGAAATACAATTTTGAGCTGTCAAAAAAAAGTCCATTGTTGTCATGTCATTGTGTATAATTAGTAGAATAGTAGAGTAGCAGACAAAGTCATGCTTTGTCTATCATTACTATTGTTGTTCTTACCATTTAGACTGTGCTGTCTATTGCTTATCTAAGTCTTCAGTACTGTTTTTGGAACTTTTAGTATTTATGCATCTTTCTGTCTCCCACTCCCTTTTCCTTTTGTCTATTGTTCCTGCTGCCTCTAGCATGAAGAGCTGCTTCACATGGAGATTGAAAGAATGTTGGTCAAAGAGAATGCTCTCGCTGTGACCGGTAGCCTGCTGGAGCTCAAAGGCTTGCAAGATTCCTCCAGAAAGTGGCACAAACTTAGCAAGTATGTTCAAACACACACACACACAATTTGGCTGAACAGATGGTCCACTCACTGGAAGGAAGTGAGAACTGTGTTGTGTAATTCAAAGAGTTTGGCTTTCTGAATAGTATCTGGCTGAGCATGTTTTTGTTCTGTGGCACTTGATAGATTTCATGGTGTGCATTGGGTGTTTTCACTCTTACCATATAATGATCCTTTGTTTAACTTCCCCAAATATGTACTCAAAATATTCACACATATAAATGCAAAACTTTAATAACTAATGTGGTTAGTTTTAAAATAATTTTCTTGGACATGCTAATTTCAGTTACATAATTTGTTCATAACAACTCAAATCAGTTCTGTTGAATCTCAGCGAATCATAAAACTGAAGTATTGCCAGGCCTTGCCTCAGATTTGAAGTGTGACATGGGTGTTGCTTGTTGTTGTCTAAAACATGTCTCCACCCCATCTCTTTCCACTCCCCCAGGTTCCTGCTCCCAGAGTATGTTTTGGATTTTGGTTACGTCATTCCAGGCCAAGTCCTCTGTCATACAGTAAATGTTACCAATACTGGGTCAGTGGCTGTGTCCTTCCATGCCAATCTCAAACCTCTAGTTGGCACAGGTAACTCAATACATTGTCTAATTTCTGTTTCTTGTTTTCATGTGACATCTTAGTATTATTGTACCACAATTCACAGACAAAATATAGAAACCATGGTTTCTGGAAACCATACCAGAAACCATTTCTACTGGCAGAAGCATTTCTTATTAGTTTCTTATTTGCATCTATATTCATTGATTGTCTGACTGTGAATCCACTATAACTCAGAATGTGATTACGGTATCTTCTGAATACTGGAAGATTAAATCAGTCCAGTCAACTACAGTATCCAGTCAATAACTTATATCCAGACAGGTAATATGTTGGCTAGTGAAAACTTGCGTGAAGGCGGCTCTTGTCTATCCTCACCCATGGCTCCTCAGTGATCCCTCCTTGTTCCTTGAGCCTTGCTCATCGTAGCAGAAATAAGAGCTTTGGTACAGCCTACAAGGTGACGGATCAGAACAACGTCTGGTTCAAGGGAGGAGCAAGGAAATATTAAATAAGGGAATGGTCACAATTGGTCATTGATATTTGTGTGTCTGACTTGTCAGACTTCTTATTTACGAAGTGTAAGTTCACAGATTTACAATTCTGCTGACAAGCGAATAACCTCCTATCTTTAAGTGGAAGGAGAGTTGAGCAATGGCATACAGAAAACAGATAAAATGAAATGCTATTTATTGTGTCAATGGTTGTGTTATATCATTGATGTAATATTCCACCTATCTTGTGAAAAATTTTTTTTTGTTTTCACAAGGCTGTTATATTTTCTGTTTCACCTAAATGTTCTATTCAGGTCATTTTATTTATATTCTAGCCTTTGTTTTTATGAAATAAGGATGAGTTTGACTGTTGTTGCTTCTTCAAAGGTTTCATTGCAGAATTTGAAAGAATAAAAAACCTGCCCTGCCGTGAGACACAGACTTTCACAGTTAAATTTGATCCCGGAGAAGCCAAGGCAAAGATGGGAGACATGACTGTTGTCATGCCAATACAGGTACACATGGACGCATGTAAATTGTGATTATTTCTGATTCTGTGTCACGTTTCAACATAAAAGAGTCTTTGTCTTCTTTGCTGATCTGTAGCATTGTGACCTTGCTAATAAGAGGATTTTATTTGGTGTTACAGGTCACACATGGTCCAGTCATCCCTGTGCGGCTGTGTGCAGTGGTGACGGTGCCGGCCATCACTATTTCCACAGACACCCTGCACTTTGACACTGTGCAGTGTGGCATGTGTCAGGTAACACAGCATGATAACATGGAATGAAAAGATATCGTTCTGTAGGCCTTCAAAGGTTGTTTGTTGTGTTCTATGATTGTAAGAAAATGTACTTGTACTGCTTGTTTTATTATTATTATATTTTTTTTGCATTATCAGTGTGCAAAAGTGGGAGGATATGAAAGTAGATGAAAGCACAAATGCTGTATACAACTTAACACTGCTGAGTATGTGCATGGTGCACTAATGAGGGGCTCTAATGAGAGACCATTATGGGAGAAGTTTGCCTTCAGGGCTTTCTAGCAGAAAAACTTTCACCCAGGAGACCGCTGTTCATGTCCTGTGTGAAACCGACAGTCAATGCTGACTTATTAAACCATAAACTTCTCCACAACCTATCTGAGTTCTTTTGTTGCCTAAATCTAACCAAACTGTGACTGAACTGGGAATAATAAGAAGAAAAAATGTAAATAATAAGTAAACTAAATCTAAAAATAATAAGTCAGCATCAACTTTTGGTTGACACAAACTTTGCTCTCTTGGTTGAATGTCATTCTTTATTCTACACCACCTGACTTCCTAAGGGTTTTCTGGCAGAAAGACCTGAAGTCAGACTGGATACAGACCTAGTTTCAAACTGTCCCATGTCCTATGCCAGCTCATTGTGTTGCCCTCTTGTGGTCAGACAAGGCTATCATTTCAAGGAATTCTCTTAAGAAGCTGATTCAAGTGCTGATAAGTATTTTAATGCTGAAGCAACATGAAGTCCATGTATTAAATGAAAGTTTGTCTAACCTTCCCATCAGATGAAGACAATACAGTTGTTTAATCATGAGTCTGTGCCTTGCTACTGGAGCATAGCTGAGGAGGTGAAGCCTTTCAAAAAGGTAGAACAATTTTCTTTTTATGGAAATAATTTCAATTAACTTTACCAGTTAATTTCTCTACTTTGATATTCTTGTAACAGCAACTACCTGTACACAGCATGTGTCATCTTATACTAAACCAAGTGTTTAGTATTTGATGCAAAATAGACAAATACAGACTTATCAGCATTGATACCTGCCTCTGGTCTTGATTTCACTCAGGTGGATAAGTTCCTGCCACTGCACCAGCGTAAAAAGGTCTTGCAGCAGCAGCAGCCACCTCCAGCGGTGTTTGAAATGATTCCAAGCTCTGGCATGCTGTCACCTGCTGAACGAGTTAATGTCCAGATAAAGTTCAGCCCTGCTGAGGGGGTAAAGGCTTTCATTGATTTTAGAGCTCTGCACAATGCATAGCAGAGCAGCATGGCATTACTTTAGTTACTACTTACATGATATGGTGGAAACAACTGAAAACAGCAGTGACCCATTGTTTATGTCTTTGCAGCAATCTTACAGCAGGCAACTTGTTGTCCGTGTGGCTGATAGCACCCAGCAGGTGTTTGTTACAGCTTGGGGACAGGGTGTGGAGCCACAGCTTGAGTTCTGCCCGTCTGTGCTGGAGCTGGGGCCTTGCCTGCCGGTCAGCACTGAGATTGAAGCTGAAGTCACTGTAAAAAATCCCTGCTCTTTCCCGATTGAATTTTACTCTCTGGAGTTGGACACACAGTATCTAGAAGAAGAAAAGGTAGTTTCCTTTTTCTCAAGTTTCTTATACTAAACATACAAAACCTTTACAAAACATTTAGCAACAGCAGGATTCTGAATCTGAAGTGCCAATGTTTGTCGTATGATAATCTCTCCAGTCTCATTGATAGAATACTATGTGATTGCATTAAAAGGAGAGGTGTGCAAGGATGTTATTTAATGATACTGTGAGTACATACAGTGCCACCAAGCCCTTGAAAGGGGAATGTCTTCAATTAGTTTCATGTAAAGTTCACAAGACTCAAGTTCCTCAAGGCAGAAGGTGTAAACTATGTATAACTATTCACTCACCAAAAGATCATGCCCCAACTAAACTTTGACATTAAGAGACATTTGCACTACATCACTCTGACTTCTGTTGTGTAAAACACCATATATACTGATATTTTTTTGTTCTGGTGTTTTATATCATTATAACATTTACCTCTAATGAGAAATTATACAGAATACACTGTAATGTCTATTAATATCACATTAGAACCTTTGGGACCTTATCCAGTCCTTTTGGGCTTGAGTATTGAGTAGTCCACACAAAATTTAGTTTAAGCTTAGTCTAACAGACACATACTTTTACTAAATCTTTCCTTCCATTCTCTCCCTTTCAGAGACAGACAAAAGATTTCTTACACACACACATGCACACAATTTCTCATTACTTTATCCCATCTAGATCCTACGTCTGATGCTGGGTTACGATGAGAACAACAAATTACTGCTGCCTCCCAGGGCCCCTGGAGAAAGTCTTCCCAAAGAACTGCTCGAATATTACAAGGAACACTGCTCCCAGCTGAGAGATGATGGTAGTTTCAGGCACACTCATGTTCATCTGCAAGAAAAGAAATGACGTACCTGCAGGCGTCTGTATCTGTGCATACCTGTTTTAATCTAATCTACTTGTGTGTAGCAGAGCTAGAGGCAGGCTTGAATAAAAAAGAAGTTGGGACAGGTGACACACATGAGGAAGAACATAGGTCAAGACAAAACGCTACGCTACTAGACAGCAAAGAGGATGAAATACACATTATAAGTGTGAAACCAACTGAATTATGTGAGTACAACCATTCCAAAAGCAGAACTTAGCATACTTATGAAAGGTGAGTGTAATCCACTGTAATTTCCACTGATGCTGTATATTTTAAAGTTAACCTCAGCTTTAATTTAACTTTATTGTGCCAGAAGAGAACTTTAAACTCATAGCTTTTCTTTTGCACATTCAGTTGTTCCTGAGATGACCATAGAGGGATGTAGTGGGAGACTGGGGCACCTAGACATGAGTCCGGTTTCCAGAGCAATCGCCCGCCACATGGGTGTAGACCTGTCACCCCAGGGTCTGGCTGCACACAACCACAGAGGCATTGCAATCATTGTGTATGGAGCCCCACTGACAGGTAAAGCAACTGGAAATTGGTTTGTAATTGTAGACCAAGTAAAATGATACCAACACATAGAAAAATATGCCCACACTTAGTTGGCTGGTTTGTGGTATATGATACATATATCCTGTTTCTACATTTTTTCCAGATAAAACCACCGTAGTAACTGCCCTGGCACATCACTATGGAGCAGCATGCCTGAGTGTTGATGCTGTGGTTACAGATGTGCTGATAAATGGCACTTCACCTGTTAGCCTGACTGCAAGACAACTCTATGAAAGTTTTGCTGCACAGTATGCTGAGAAGAAGGATGGGGTGGCTGGTAAGCATACTATGCATGCAGTGCAATTCTGTCTGAATACCAAGAAAAAAATGTCTACTCCAATGGCTACTTGAGCCCTGCTCCAAAAGTAAGTCACTGCCCATAGTTCCCCATATTAGAATGTCCAACTTCACAGCAGAAATAAAAATGTTTACGGTACCAAAAACAGATTTATGTCTCTATAGCTAATTTCTCTGTTCATGACAAATGTGTGTGTAGGGGAGTGGTGAATTTTTATATAACCCAGTTGTTTAAACCAAGGGTCCCCAACACCCGGGCTGCAGCCCAGTACCGGTCCGTGGGTCATTTGGTACATGGTAAATGGTAAAGAATAAGTAACTTACATTATTTTATTGATTATCTGAGCCTGATAATAACTCACTCTTGACGCATGTCAAGACGCTTGTCTCGGTCACGTGATACGTTACCGCTAAAAATAAACCCACAAGCTAGCAAAATGAGTAAAAAACAAACGTTTTTGGAAAGGGGAAAGGCCCTAGATGGGACCGTCTCGTTACAAAGAAACAGGTTCCGGGCTCCCACTTATTCAGCGTTATGGTGAGTTGTATTTTTCATGCACTTTCTTTGTTTTTGCGGTGTATCTTATTTTGAAGAAATAAAAAAATTTAAACGTTACCATAGCGGCCAGAGAGGATGTTACTAATGTTATGTTGTTGGCGCAATGTTACGAAGACGCTGCTAATAAAGTTGCGAGTACACATTGGATTCACGTTTATTGTTATATTTAAAAAATACCCCCAGTTTTATGCCGGTCTTATCATTTTATTTTGTTGTATTTATCCGCCACATCGTAGAGGCCGGTCCGTGAAAATACGGTCTGATATTAAACCGGTCCGTGGCGCAAAAAAAGGTTGGGGATTGTGATAGCTAGCCATAAGCTGTTTAGCTAGCTGTTAGCAACCAGGCATCGTTCAGAATGCCTCTGCTCCACCTATACTCAATTATGAATGACCTGGGAGTTAGGCGGAGTCAAGCACTGCCAAGATGGTGACGGCCATAGCCACCACACCAAGATTCATAATGGCTCTTCAGAAGCCTGTGGGTCACGTTCATGGAAACTGCATCTGTATTTTATACAGTCCATGCTAAATACACAATATGAGTGTCTGTAGAATGGCAGTAGCCTACATGTGAACTGAGAAGTGGCTTGCGATGGACAGAATAGTAATGCTTTCACCTACTGACAATGTGTCAGTTAAAAAGGCATTTAAATACCAACACTCCACAAGCATGGCTTAGTAGTCAGTAGTAGAAGACTATGATTGTACTAACCAACCTTGTGACTTCTGTAGTCAGACTGGACACTATTGCATAATAGGAGAGTGTACAGATTAGATTGGCAAATGAACATGAAAATAAACATATCCACCTGTTTCCAGTTCAGGCTGTACCTGGACTTGCAGCAGATCTTGAAGGCTCGGATCCAGCTCCAAAGTCAGCTCCATCTTCACACAATACTGTGACGGATCTTGCAAAACCCAGCGAGAATGCCAAGGCTCCTCAGGAGACTGAAAGCACACACTTTGCCCTTGCCCTGGTACATTTTCTTAAGTCCTTTGGTCCTCAGACATGTTATAGTGTCACATTAGGCTCTTAACCTTGTAGTCCCAGTTTGGGAATTTTTTTTCTTTATAAATTGAAGATATGAAACTACTGAATACATATTTAAGCAAAATCTCTCTTAAATCTGTGTATACAAAGTTTATTAAAAAAAACACTTTAATAATTTAATATAATAAACCAATTCCTTTGGTGTGGTTTCACTTCAGGGGGGAGATTTGACCACACTCTGCAGTCTCTTGCCTGAACAGCTACTGGTTGATATTCTAGCAGAAAGATTCCAGGTAAGTTAGCACACAGTTTTTCACTTACATACAGTATAGTGCAGACAAGACATACTGTCCGTTAGACCGTTAGATTTACATGCTGCATGCAGACATCATTTAAAGCAACACCCTTAAAACAGGCAGAATTTCACTTAAGTTTCGCCTGTATCTTTCTGTCTTTGCTGTCTTTGTCTTGTCATCGCTGATGGTCCTGCCATTGTGATAACAGCTAAGCGACTGTCACCGTGGTATAGTGATTGGGGGGCTGGAGTGTGTGTACACTCAGTCAGTGGCAAGCATGCTGCAAGTTGTTCTCAAGGCACTTAACAACCGCAAACACATCTATGTAATCAACTTGTCTGACTCCTACGCTGCCCTGAAGTCACGGGAGAGAGCACAGAGAGAAGCTGAAGGTAAAAATGCACCAGCTCACACACAACATACACAAATTCTTATACAGAGTATGTGGAGGACAGAACCTAAACAGAATTATCATTTTAATTTTTCTGTGAGGTTTATGATGCTGTAGAACTTTCTGTGTGTATCCTTCAGAGGCTCTACAGAAAGAGAAAGCTGACAGGGAGGAGAAATGGCTGCAGACACTAGATGAGGAGGAGTATGATGCTCTGCCAGAGGAGGAGAAGGAGCGTATTATGGTGCGTCACAGGGAGAAGCTCAGACAAAAGAAACTCAGGTACTAACTGGAAGAGGGGCAGACATTAACATTTTTCTGTCCTTATCCGAAATAGATTTGCTGTAAATTGCCCCTTTGTTGTTTTGCAAGTTTCAGTCATGTTACCAAAGATTAAAAAGATCTTTCACACCATGGAGTTTCTAGTCTTGCTATCAAAATCACCAGACACAGCACTAAGTTTGGAAGTGTCAGCAGTGGTATAAGAGAGAAGAGCCGAAACAATTAGAAAATGTTAGCAGAACAACTATCAATGTTTTGATACTAGAAATATCTTCCTATGACTATATGAGGGGTAGTAAACAGGAAGACAAAAATTACATGAGAGAATATTAAACAATTGGTGATGTTCACGGCGGCACGGTGGTGCAGTGGTTAGTACTGTCGCCTCATAGCAAGAGGGTTCCAGGTTCGAATCCCGGTCTGGGCCCTTCTATGTGGAGTTTGCATGTTCTCCTTGTGCCTGCGTGGGTTTTCTCCGGGTACTCCGGCTTCCTCCCACAATACCAAAAACGTGCACATTAGGTTAACTGGCTACTCTAAATTGCCCCTAGGTGTGAGTGTGAGAGTGTGTGGTTGTCTGTCTTTGTGTGTTGGCCCTGCGATTGACTGGTGACCAGTCCAGGGTGTACCCCGCCTCTCGCCCGTAGTCAGCTGGGATAGGCTCCAGCTCCCCCGCGACCCTGACGGATAAGCGGTATAGAAAATGGATGGATGGATGGTGATGTTCACTGGCGGGTGTAATGGAGGATGGTCTTTATAGACCTAGTAAAAACCCCAAGAGGCATTTGTGTGAGAATTTTTTCTTCATGAATTTTCTTTCAAGCAATATGATTTTTAAGTTATCGAGTGTGTTTGTCTGTCTATATATACATGACTGGACTGGGTGACCTTTTCACCTTTTGAATGGACTGGCTCATAGGAAGCCAGGCATTGGAATAGGCCTGTCAGGCCTGCTATTTCAGTCAGTAGGTCAGTCAGGACACTGTTGCTGCATTCTTGACTTAGTGCCACCAAGCACAAATGGGACTGGTTTAAGAAATACGAACAGTCTGGTGTGTTTTTTCAACTATACTAGAATGATAATGGGTTCAGGTGGACCTTTCTCCAGTGCTGATACATCACTTAGACAAAGAGTGAAGATGTAGCTTTGCAAAGACCTTTCAAGTGACTATGAAGACAACCCTGATGCGGAAAGGGCAAAATGGTTGAACTATAGAGATGAAGGTAAAGGAAAATAAAGAGGCAGCCCAGTTGTTAAGGAGTAGCAAACTATATTGGTAAAGATCTGATAAAATAATAAGATCCTCATTTGCCTGTGTGTAAGGGAGCTCGAAAGACTAATGAAAGAGGAGGAAGAAAAGAGGCAGGAGATGAAGAAGTTGAGAGAAGAAGAGTTGAAAAAGAAGAGCAAAAAGGGTGGAAAGAAGGACACTAAAGACGTACCACTGAAGAAAAGCTTGCTGGAGGGAAAACAGGTCTGTATATGTATCCCATTTCAACTTTCCTCCATGAACAAAATCCTGTATGAAGCAAAATACATATTCCCATCAGTACATATAAATACACATTTCATTACAAGCGATGATCGTGAGATTCATTTGTTTCATTTCCTCTCCAGTCAGCAGATGTATTAAGGGTTTCATCATGTGACAACTCTATAGAGTCACTAGTGGACGCAAGAGAGCAGCATAATTTAAATGAAGGTACACTTTAAATGCTTTTTCTGAAATCTTAGCACCAAAAAAATGTGGATAATATACAGTGAGTATTCTATGTGATTGGTTATTTTCTGACATATTTTCCTCTTTGCTGCTGCAGTGCATCATAACAAAGAGGCTGAAGATTCTCAAAAACAGATAGAGGAAACCAGCACATTACATGCAGAGTCTCCTCAACCCACTGAGAAGCTGGAAAGAGAAAATGTAGGTTTCCTGCTGTGTGAAGGCAGTTTCATATTCAAACCCCACATTACAAATTCACTGTATTGGATTATTAAATATTTGGGTAAGAATTTAGATTACAGCCCACAACATAATTCTTCAGCCAAGACAGCTGTTGAAGATTGCCAATTTCATGTCCTGCCTCAGTGCAACTGTTATGAACAGTAAAGGGAACAAACTGAAAAACTTTATTTATCATTTATTTATGTATTATATTTAAATTTTGGTGTGTGGCTCTCAAGGATGTTCACCCTTATGATATGATATGATATCAATTATTTTTAAGCTCCCAGGTTTTTCGTGTACTGTACTCATACACTGTTGGTACAAAAACTAAAACTGTAAATAGATTCACTCTAATCTAAATTTTGATTTATGGATTTATATACCACATACATCATGATGTTCAATCATGGATTTTCCATTTGTACCTGACATGGAGTATATTTGTGATTATATCTCAGTGTACAGAAAGTACAGTAATGAAGATGCTAACAAAAGAAAAAGAGCTGAAGAAAAGTAAAACCTGGGCAGAAAGAGACAATAAAGAACTATCAGGGAAGAAGGACCTGCCTGATGTTAAGGAGGTCTGTACATGTTCATACACTGAGTTCTGTGATTCATCTCTGAACTAAATTCCACATGTACTGTGTGTCAGTTTTTTAAAATTACTTTATTTACCCTGCAGTCAACAGCTGGGCTGGATGGTCATCCGATGTCTCTCTGTAACACCTCTAAAGAGTCACTACTGGACCCAAAGGAGTATCATCATTTAAATGAGGGTGCCAGCAGATGTAAGGAATTATAGCATGTTTCAGTGCAGAACAAAGGGCATTTCAGGATTATAGGAGAGGATCATACACAGTTAATATCATGGGATTGCATTTTTTTAACAAATATACATTTTCTATCCCAAACAGCATCTCATAACCCAAGATCAATTCCTGCCGATATTTTCTAAGTAATAGTAATTAGTACTTACCTAATGGTTGTAAGTGATATTGAGAAACTTAAAAAACTACACTAAGAAGTCAGTGTTGTTCTGATTAACATATAGCCCTTACTTGGAATGATGTGAAATCAAACCATGTATTACTATTGTATTATTGTATTGTTATACTAATACAGTGCATCAAAGCCATGAAGCCGATCATTTACATGTCAAGATGGACAAATCCAAGGCAGAAGCTCCTCAACCTGCAGACAAGCTGGATGGAGAAACGGTGCGTTTATTAAAGAGCAAAGGCTGTGACACGGTCAGCCTCACACAGCAGTGCATACCTTCATGAATATTTCTGCATTCTTAAGTAAGATAATGATAGCCATAATGGGTCCTTCATTTAAAAAACAAATTGAGAAACCAGCATGTTTTATGTCACTTTCACCTTTACGTGCACTCTTGCCGCTCTTGAAAGGCACTATTGTTCTTGAATACTTGGACAATACACAACCATTTAGTGTGCTTTGATAACATTTAGAAAGAGATGATAGGAGACAAGAAACGTACATTCACAGTTACATCTGATACAATTAAATGTCAGCTTCACCTGCAGCGTAACAATAAATCAAAACAATAAACTCCCATGTTGTACCTTTAGTGTATAGACAGTTTACTTGTGTAATCTGTGGAATGACAGCCACACCTGCAGTGAGCAAGTGAAAGCAACAGATACTGTTAAATGCTAGTGATATATTTACTTACTGTTTTTACTGTCCATCTTTGCTTTCCAATCCAGTCCAGTGTAGATGAGCTTCAGTCTCAGTTCTGTGCATATGAGCAGATCCAGAAACAGGTGGAACACATCCTGCAGCACTGGGACCGAGCCCAGGGCTTATTGCTGGTCCCAGTCCCAAGTGAAGAAGCCCCATTGGTGTCAGATGATGCCACAACAGGGAAACAGGTGAGTTTGCCGACTTTCAGTTGTATTTTCCCTATAATTAAGTTAATACTATATGAAAAATTGAGAAAATGATGTTTCTTTGTCCTCTCCCAAACTGCAATCTGCCATTGTTCAAACCTCTTATGTTTTCTCTAATATCCAAATCTTCTTCCAACCCCAACAAAAATAGCCGCCACTTACAATAGTAGTGCATAATTTATGCTTTCAGGTGGCATGGTGGCTTTACAACAAAGCCTATTCAAGATTTTAGTAATAAATTGAAATACAGTACAAAGTGTTGTATGTATTTTCTTTTTGTTTGTGCATTTACTGTATCATAATTAAAAGGGAAAAAAATTAAATCACAATATTTTGACTTTCATGTCATGACTCAGCTCAGGGTTCAGAAAAAAAAGCAGAGGGCTCACATATAATTATGGATTAAAGTAAAACAAATTTATTTACCAAATAATGAACTATACACAAAAGTACATGTAAATCAGTTTTATCAGTGGTATAGCGACTGCATGGATGCAGACCTTAGGCAAGGTTTAAAGTGAAAAGCAAACCTAACAAAACCCAGAACCGAAACCTTGCTAGATGAGAGGAGAGAGGGAGAACCTGAGATGATGTATCCAGTCCTCTTACATAGCAGTCAGGAAGAGTTGACTCAGGAGTAGCTCATCCTCTGAACAAACCTCTGCCATCCAGACTGTTTCATACACAGGAGCAGAAATGCACACAAGGGGCTCTCCTCTCTCCTCCCTCCTCCCTCCTCCCTCCTCCGATCTCAGCATGCCATCTTGAAGGACATCTCAATTCAAGATATGCATCCCTAGGAGAGAGGAACGAGGAGAGGGGAGGTTTATTGGAGGAGCTATGAGCACAGGCGTATCCTTTGTCATTATGCCAATGTGGCACAAATAATGAAGTGGAGATGAACTGAATTTAAAGTAAATACTTAAGTTGTTGTGAGCTTAGTTCATGTTGCTATAACAAAATAATGGGCGGATGATGCAGCTGTGCCAGAAGTCATGCATGTCTCATACATGACTAGTGTATTAAGTGCCTGTGTGGCTAACTGTTGTGGCACAACTGAAGACTGTGAATTTAATTACATTTGTGAGTGACCATCAGTAGTTTTAAGAGGCGTGCTGCAGGAAGGTGTACATACACTTAGAGGGATCATGACCTGAAGTGTGTTTTCTCACTGTAAATGTTAGGTTAGGTAACACATCCAGTCAGTAAAACTAAAACTGTACAACAGTGACAAACAGTGAAATTTAAACAGATTTAGATGATTTCCTTGTGTACACTAGGACTGCCACGATTAGTCAGTTAATCAGTTGATCCAAAGAAAATTAGATGCAAAGTATTTTGATAATTGATGGATCATATAATTTTTTTTCACAATTTGTTTGATATTTTAAAGAATTAACAATTAATGAACTAATCAAAATAAAGTAAACAGGAAACAGAAAACAGAAATACACATTAGTGACAACCCTAATGTTCATATTCATACATCATACTTGTTAACTGAACTTGCCATGAAAGGTTTAGAAAACCTTTAGTAGTAACTGTTGGCCCTTTTTATATTTGCATAAATGACCAACATAAACAAAGACTATTACAAGTTGTTTTTTTTTTCAGTATTGCTGTAGCTAAAATTTGGAACACTTTAATCCATTTCATCCTGTGTGCACAGACCCCTTTTAGCAAGAAGAGCAAGAAAGCCAGCAGCAAGGCCATGTCTCCAATGTCCAATCAGATGCAAGTACCATTTGAAGCAGACAAGACAGGAGACAAGGTGTCTCCCCAGGACATCATCCCTCACATAGTGCTGAATGTAACAGGGAAAGACAACTTGAGTGCAGTAGAGCTACTGAAAGGGAACACCCTGCCTTCACTGGACCAGGTATGGCATGTCTCGTTGTTCTGCTTCTGTTCTGTGTCACTTTTCCATCAGTTTATTAGCACATCCTAATTTGCTTCCTTCTCTCTTTTGGTCCCATCAGGTTTTGAATGATTTGGGTTTAGGAGCCAGCGGCCCCCCCATCCCTCCTGCCGTCACCTTCTCCATGGTTCCTTTCCCCAAAAACAGGCAGCAATCTAACAGTAAACTCACCTGTGATAGTTTCACCTTCCTGGTTCCATTAAGGCTGGGTGAACAGGGTGAGGTGAAGAAGGATGCAGAACAAGATGTACAAGCACCAGTTGTAAAGGTAATTTACCACATGATTATACACATAAACACACACATGTTCAAAATTAACAGTGTGAAATGATGCTTATCCTTTTAGCAGGATTTAGAGGTTTAGAAGGTTACCTGACGGGAAATACAAGCTACACTCATTCTTATCATGGTCACCTAGGTTCATGATAACAAATTTATAACAATCAGTAACGCAAAAGCACAAATTGATTTTGAAAAGTTATTTGCTTGTCCTTATGCACACTCAAGGAGGAAGCAACACTTACACCATCCAAAAGCCATGGCAAGGGCAGCATTAAGGAGAGTGCAGTAGCAAAAGACCAGGACAAAAAGGGCAGAGAGAGTCAGAGGAGCAAGAAACGAACACTGCTACACATCCCCTCTACACCTGACTGCACCGAAACACCACAACAAGACCAACACCAAGGAAAGCTAGAGCTGAAACGCAACCAGAGGCAAGAGAAAACACACTCAGACACACTGCACAAGGACTCTTTATTGGGGTTTTTTTATGTTGTTATTTTACTCAGTGTGTGTGTATGTATTGTGCATGCATTTGTGTGCAGATTGACAACATTTCGCTGGGTTGTACCAGCTCATGGCGAGGTGGTTCTGAGGATCTGGTTCTACTCAGACTCCCCAGGGAAGTTTGAACAGACCTTCAACTTTGAACTGCTGGGCACCCAGAGACACTACCAGCTGCTCTGTAGAGGAATTTGCACCTACCCCTCCATCTGCAAAGACCACACGTCAGTCAGCATTGTTGAAGAACTATTGAAAATATATATATATATATATATTTTATAATTTATAATTTTCACTTACTGTCATTTAAGGTAAGAGCCACAGGTTAGAACCCAAGGCACTGCTAAAGATACAGTCTGTCTTCCCAGCCTGTCTCTGTGGTTTGGTTTGTGGCAGCTGTATTACCTTTTTGGGTTGTTAGATGTTTGAATGCTTCAAATGTTTCTAATAGTAAGTGCTGCTCAGTGGCCTCTTGGGCTGACTGTTGTATTAATTAATTCTTCTTGATTTTATCTGATGCAAGTCATGTGCTGGGACAGGCTTATGTATATGTCACTAAGTTCTGTTTAGAAGCTGGTGTGGTTCTTTACTACAGTCTGTATAAAGGGATAAGTAAGGGATAGCTAAATGTGATTTCAGTTGGAGTTAAGGTTATTTATGTGGTTTCCACAGGACTCTTTTTGCCCACAGTAAGAAGGTGCCACAAATGCAGGAGGGGATCCAAAAGACTTACGTGATTGAACCTGAGTACTTTGAGTTTGGACCTTTACTCTGTGGCAAGACCAGAGACAGGTGAGAGGCAATGTTCAGTTTGTGCAGTGATTGGCTTGGTTTGTTTGTACCAGTCTTTGTTTTTGTATTTACAAATTCACATGAATCTCTGTTTAGATACAAGGAAAATAGGTATCCAGAGAACACAGAAAGACTAGTGATTCATAACAATTCAGGTCTGGAGGCTGAGGTCCAGTTCCGTTTCCAGCATGATGCCCAGGCCACCACATATCTGCTGGACCCTCCAGCCATGACTCTCAGACCTGATCAGAAACAGGTTTGATAGCATTGTTTATAAAAACTGGTCTTTACTGATAATGTGTGACCAAAATAGGAATGTCAAATTGAGAATTTTGGTGTCCACTGAAATAACACAGATGATCGTAATAGCATTGGTACATTTAAATATTCCTCTGTCCTATTAGGAGTTGACCGTGTGGGCCTACCCAACAAAACTGGGACAAATGAAGGACAGTGTTGTTTGCTATATCAAGGACAACCCAGAGCTTGTCCTCATTGGCTTCTCATGTTGGGGTGTTCGGCCAGAGTTGAAGCTGGAAAGCAAGCATTTGCACTTCGACAGGATTTTGCTGCACAGGTATAGAATACTACATAAGTGAAAACAAATTATTTTTCACCGATAGCTTGACAAGTGATTTACACAAAACACAGCGAACTCACTCCAAAGGGAGAAGCAGCATGATGAGTCAAAAAACTATACACCATTTACGAAACACCTTTTTCCCTGCTCAGTCTACCATCTTCCCTCCTTCTCTCAAAGGCAGGACAGCCGTAGTTTAATGCTGCATAATAAGACAGCTCTGCCGGTATCCTGGAGACTGCAGGGTGTGGAGGAGTTGGGTGATGAGTTCAGTGTACCACAGGATCAGGGCATCATCTCATCAAACTCCTCTTTCCCCCTGAGCTTGCACTTCAGGGCCAGGAAGCCACTCCACATTAAGAAGATCTTACGTCTGGAGGTACTGTTTACTGTTTTGGACTGTTTTTGTGATTCTAAGCAGTCTAAAGGTCAGATGGAAATGAGCAGGGCTGTGACATTTCTAGGCAGACCAGAGACCCAGACACAGAGATCCACAGACATATGTCATGGTCATCAGTCTACGATGCAAGTTTGACAGGCTTTCTTTGCATGAGCTAAAGAGTGAAGAGAAATGAAGACTGTCATGAAGGTGGTTTCCGACTTTCTTTGTTAACCCAGGTTTTCTTCATCAGGCTCTGTACGTGTCCCCACAGAAAAAGAACATTTGGTCTGTAATTTTACTCACAAAACACACTGCGCAAAATAGACAAATCCTGTCCTGCCTACTTCATTCAAGAGGACCAGGTTGTTATGGAGAATATTAAAAAATTACAGCAAAAGGCAACACTGTCACTGCCAATAAGGCAAGAGAGGAATGCTGATTGTTCTAATTCTTAATGTATTTCTTTTACCACTAAATGCATTCTGAATGCCTCCAGTTTATTTTGAATGTCAGCTATAAGTTTCAGTATTGATTGTGATGTTTTGGAAGCACACAAAATGGGCAAGCATAATGATCTGAGTGACTCTGACAAGGACCAAGGACCCAAATTGTGATGGCTCAGTGACTGGGTCTGGGCATCTCCAAACCTGCAGCTCTTGATATGGGATGCTCCTAGTCTGCAGTTGTCGGGATCTACCAGTGTGGGCCAGACAAGGAAAACCAGTGAACTGGTGACACGGTCATGGGTGGTAAAGACTCACTAATGCACGTGGGGAGTGAAGGGAGGCCCGTTTTGTCAGATCCAGTAGAAGTGCTGTAGTACTGTGGCTCAAATTGCTGATAAAGTTAATGCTGGTTCTAACAGAAAGGTGTCAGAACACAGTGCTCTGCAGTTTGTTTTGTATGGGGCTGAGTAACTGCAGACCGGTCATGGTGCCCATGCTGACCCGTGTCCACCAACAACAGCATTTAAAATGAGCACGTGAGTGTCAGAACTGGACTGCGAAGCGATGGAAGATGGTGGACTGGTCTGATCAATCATGTCTCCTTTTCCAAAAGGGAGACTTACTCAATATTAGGTTAAAAGTTAAAGGTTGTAAAGTTAAAATAGAGCAACCTTCATGACACTGAACACTCTGGCTTTAGGCTCAACATACATCGCTAACCCATTAAACTTATTTCTTAGTACATCCTCAGGTGGAATTTGAAAAAAGAAAATCTTTACTGATGCAGCCACACACAGGAGGTCAGAGGGGTGTCCATTTTACATGTTATTCTTTTTATCACCATCTATATATCTATAGATATATAGATATATAGCTTATTGAAACTGCCACTAACAAAAAGTCTGGAAAGCAAAGAACACACCAGAATGAACAAAGACAGTCTGGCAGAGTAATGGGGAAACCAGGGGAGTATTTACATGGGGCTGAGTGATAGAAAGACCAGGGCAGGTTGGCGCAGGTGTGGATGATCAAGGGAACAGGAGACATATGAGGACAGGAACTGAAACAGCAGGCGATGTTAGTCTTTCAAAATGAAACAGGAAGATATGGAGATAACTTAGTAAGGTAATGTATGGCATACTGGATATCTCACTTATCTGCTTGTATTTATGTACATGTGTGCTGTGTGTGTTGTTTCAGGTATCTGATGTGGAGAAAATTCTAGGCATTGTGCACACTGAAAACATACAGGTCACTGCTGAAGCCTATAATATAGCTCTGGACATCTCACCAGGTAGCAACCAGCGTAGCTTTCAAACACTTTCAGTCATGGACAAAGTTAATTTGGGTCTTTTAATTCTAAGACGACAAATCATTCGAACTGATATTTGAACTCGCAGTGACAATGTTAACCCTGGGGTGACTAAGCTGTGGCTTCATTGTCTTGATAATTAAATATAATGCATTTACTCTTGTTACTGTGGCAGATGGCTGTCTGGATTTTGGAACCATGAAAGTCTTCGAAGAGAGCAAATTGTCTCTGAGGATGAAAAACCAAGGAAAATACGAAATCGCCTACAAGTGAGTTTAAACTGCTAGTTTTAGACTCAATAGTGCACCATAGTATTAAAGTTTCAATTTGAGTTCCTTTTACTGTCAGTGAGTTTTATCTCACCATGAAACTAGTGAAGTTGTTTACTTGTGTTATTTTCTCTCCCTAAGGTTTACACTTCAGCAGACCGAGCCAAAGCAGCCAGCCCTTGACTCAATTTTCACGGTGTCCCCCCACAGTGGGACTCTAATGCCCCATGACAAGCCCACAACATTGCAGATCCTCTGCAGACCCAATATGGAAATCTTGATCAGAGAGCAACCTGTACTGTCTTGTCAGGTCTGAGCCATACAGTGGTTTCAATGATCACACAGCTGGAGGTTCAACTATACTGTACAGTAAAGTCATAGTGGAAGGGAAGAGGATTAATAATCTTGTTAGCTAATCTGTGGTACTAAAACTGAATTCATTTTGATTTCACTTCACTTTCACTTTCACTAATAAATGGTGTATACCCATCTCACTGCCTTATCTGAGTAAAGGAAAGCAGACTTTAAAGATCACTAACTGTAGTGCATCCCAACTCAATATCCTACTTTAACAGAACTATACACGTATACGGATCTTGGTGTAGTGTTTTAAGATGCATCCCGTATAATCACAACATCCCTGGTTTCATTCAGGCCACGATGTTTCCTCTCTCTCTCCCTATTATTCGTGTCTGAATTTCACCCATAAACAATTCAGTTAAATAAATGCTTTTTTGTGTTTTTAAAATGCAAACGAAGAAATAAAACATGATTATTTGTCCCTCAAATATGCAAACAAGATTCTCCCAAAATGTTGTTTTCTCCCAAATCATTGTTTGTTCATATGAGTTACCACTTGTTTCATGAGTTACTGGACCATGGTTCCATTTTTTACATTTATTTAAGCATGCACATTTCTTTAACTATATCAAAGCTGCTGCTGATTTACTGGATGCCGTAGAACTCACCCAATTGAGATTTGGATTTTCTTTCATGCAGGTAATTGAACCCAACATCGGGAATGGAGGAGAAACCATAGCCCTCTTAGCCATCAAGGTTTCAGTCAAGTCTGTCTTCACCAGGTTAAGGCTTGATTCATACTGTCTATTTTATATAAATACAGATTTAAATTGCATTAACTAAACTTCATTTTTGGATTCTGCCAGATGATCATCTTTCCTTGTTTTCTTATCATTTGTCATCACAGTTAGTCTATGTTTTGCTTTACAGGGATTAGAATGTGTCACTTATCTCCTCACATTCTGTAATCATAATTTTGTTGATAAGTGGTAGCTCTGAGAATCCACCTAAGTATAAATTGCTGTGTGGACTTTCTTTAGCTACAAAATCACACCTGCATGTGACATCAACTTCGGTCCACTGGTTTACGGCTGCAAGAGAAGCCAGAACTTCACTATTGAGAACAATGGCGCCTTTGAGACCCGTTTCATCATCTGCCGCATGATCGCTGACCCTGCTCCACCAGAGAGGCCAGGGTAGAACTCACAGAACTCACACACACAAACAGGGACACACAGACACATAGACTAAAGGGCTGTCCTCACCAAAAATGATAACCATAACAGTAACTATAAATATATTGTTTTTTAAAAACTTGTTCTAACTCAAGTGGAATCCGCACCACAGCTATAATGACTACAGCTATAGTTCCAGGCAGATGGCTGTCCATCTAGAGCCAGGGTCTGCACCAAGGTTTCTGCCTGCTGGGAATGTTAGGTCTCTGTATTAAAAACTAAATAAAAGAGTATGGCCTGCTCTATTTGGAAAGTGTCATGTCTTGTGGTTTGGAGCTTTAGAAATAAACTGAACTGAGCTTAATTGAAAGTGTCAAATGATATTGTTGGGATCACTTTCAGAGCAATTTGATAAACGATAGAAACATTGACAGCTAATCAAAATCCACCAGTGAACATTGTTTTCGAACTGTAGTCAACCTATTTTGTGTACACTTACTGATGGCATTTCAGAAACACTTAGATGATCTCCCCCTTTAACTTAGTCTTGGCTGTTGTGGTGTACGACTTATTAAATGTTTGTATAAGCTACCATAATATTAGCCTGCATTTTACACATAAAAACATCATTTTCCCTGAGATCTACTGTTAAAGAGTCAGAGTTATAAATGTCTGTTTAACTACTGCTAAGCTACGGGAACTGCTGGAGCACACAGCACATGCTTAGTGGCATCAATGCATATGCTCACATTGTTATCAGTATAGTTATCATTAGTCTAAGTTGGAATTAAGCAATCATTTGAAAACTTGAAACTCACAAATTTCTAAGTAAAAGAACTGTAAGAGGGGCAGCTGTGTGGTGATGGTTATACAGTATCAGCAGGCAGTACCTTACTGAAAAGGAGGGGGGGGGGAAAACTAATGTGGCTTTTATGGACATAAAGTATTATTATTTCATCAATAACACTGTGCAAAATTTAGAATCGAGCATGAAAGATGTTTTACGTTTTGCTTGTAGCAATTATATTTCATGTTGGAATGTAAGGAATAAATTAACAAGCACTGAAAAATTGCAAATGGATCTCAGCATAATTGATCCAATCTGTTATTGCTCCTGTAAGGTAGACATTTCCAAAGTGTGCAATTTATTAACAGGAATGCTTTGAGCTGTTGAGGTCTCAGCTGCTGCCTGACATGGTGACAAGCAGACAGTCAGTCAGTCTTTCTACACTGTCTCTTTGCTTAAAGATATTACAACTTATTTGTCATTTATGTCTTTGTGTGCTTGTCTCAGGGGTCCAAGTAAGAAGATTCCTCAAGAGAGCCACTCAGGGAGGGCTACTGGTGCCAGTAGCAAAGTTAGACGTGAGTCCTTCCAAAAAGACATGAAGATTACCCAGGTGAGAGACTGCTAGTGCAGATGACAACAATCACAGTGCCTGTTGTTTTTTAAGTCCACTCCATGTTTGTTTTTCTGTAAGTGGAGGAGATCTCATGGGGAAGTAGCAACTGTGCTCTGACAGACAGTGACAAAACATGACATGCTCGTTGTTTCCCATCTTGTGTGTTCTTTTACACTTCGGGCATTATTTTTTCTCATGTCTCATTTTTCTGTGTATAGCAACATACTTAATTTGCGCAACAAAATCATATATTATATTTATTCTATTTGTGTCTGTATTTGTGGCTTCCTTTATAACTAATTTCTCCAGTATTCTCATCTGCACCTCTCTAATCATCCCGTGTGTCTCTCCAGAATAACCTCACCATGGGGGTGTTCTCAGTGTCTCCCTGCTCAGGGAGCCTTCAGCCGGGGTCTCAGCAGGTGGTGACAGTGAACTGTCACGCTGAGCAGCTGGGCAACTGGAACCAGGGTCTGCTTATCGACATCAGTGACCGTGACCCATCAGACCAGCCTGATGGCATACCGTACAGACTGCTGGCAGAGGTCTGCAAACCAGGTGAGAGCTGTTGAATGTTATTTGGTCTTATCTGATTAATAAACCTGACCAAAGTTTTAGCTCAGTTTCATACGTGTTATATGCATGGGTTTGCCTGAGATCCCAAAGATGGACACAAACTATCCCCATTCAGAGAAAAAAAATCTTGCTGCTGTTACCCTTCATCAGAACAATAGTTTTTCTCCTAATGATGTAATGATGTACAACAAGCGGTTGGCCATGTTCACAAAGTGCTTTTCCTTTGACTAATTCTGAAACTGACTCTTTTTTTGGTTTCCTAGGCATAGTGTTAGATGTTGCCTCCATCTTTGAAGAACACCATCTGTGTCACAACAGCAGTCAGCTGTCCTCTGAGCAGTTTTGCAATGCTGACGGCATTTACGTCCGAGAGGAGAACAAGTTTATTTTCAACAAAGTTCTCATTGGGCAAACTGCGCAGGCCCGCCTCAAACTCGCCAACAACAGAAAGGTGCCCTGTGTGCTCAGCCTGGCCATCAAAAATGCTGGCTTTAAGGTAAGACATGTCAAGACTCTTGAGTTAGACACATGGGTGAATGTGTGCAAAGCATCACTGATTGTGTTACATGGTATTAAGCACGTCATATCTACTCTGTGTTTCCTGACAGACGTCCCGTAATGTGGAGGCTTTTGATTTGTCTGCTACAACACTGAGCATCCCCAGCCAGTCACACTCATTCGCCACAGTCACCTTCACACCCCAGACGATGCAGTTCTACAGTGCTGTGTTTGAGGCCACAGTGGAGGGAACCAACAGGTATATGAGTGCATGACACTGCATGCTGTTCTAGATTTCTCTTTCCTGTATGTTTGTCCATTTATTTCCACTACTGTTGTGTGCATACAATTATCTTTTCCTTTGCCTCCACTGCCCACCTACTCTCTTCTCTCTCTGATCTAGAATGACACCCACATTTAAGAGTAAGGTGCTGGAATTTGAGCTAATGGGAGAGGGGAATCTGCCTAGTGTGTGTGTGGTGCGTCCAGCTCTGAGGAACAGTGGAGAAATCCCAGTGCTGCAGTTCAGACGGGTTTTGGTTGGGCGCAGACATACTTTGCCCCTAGTGCTGCTAAATGATGGAAATGTTCCAGCTCAGGTAAGAGGAGACACACTCCTTTTGTCCTGTTACTATTGATTAGGGCCACCCTGAAGCTGTTTTAAACCAATCACCAGTATTTACAGTACTCACATTAAAATAATAAAGCAGATATGATGCACTTAAAGTCTGTAATTAACTAATTAACAGTGCTTTCTGGCTCTCTGCTTGGTGTAGGTCCAAATTGACCTGCTGGATAAACATGGAGTGTTTACACTCCAAGCTGCTTCTGGTAACACTTGTAGCTCCATCCACTCCACACAACTTGAAGGCACCACTGATTCAGGTACACCCTTAACTTTTAAAACTCTGTTTGTCATTGAATGCATCTCTTCTTCACTTAATCAATTAGTAGTTAGCCTTTTGCACGTATGCAGTGGTACTCCCCAACATCTATAAACAGGCTTTGATATCTAAAATTGGTGGAGCTGGCGTATTATATGGAGGGCTATTTCAGTCTTAAGCCATAAGTGCAACTTGTGTCATTTGTCATATTTTGATTGTATGACTATCTAGTTGCCCAACCCAGTGGCTGAGAAGGCACAGAGCTCCGCAGTAGCTGTATGGAACATCCACAAACAGGCCAAATAAAACATGACATTTTTGGCAGAACAGCAATGTGTTTTGATTTCACAGGAAACATATTCAAAATTGTCAATACTGTTGCTTTGCACTCTAAGTCAGTAATTCGGTGAACTCAGAACAACTTTTCATATTTCTTGATGGTGACACTTCTTCCACAGAGCATCACTTCATGCACAGAGCCAATCTGAGGCTGAATGTTAACGCACAGGTGGAGTTTGAGGTCAGCTTCTGCTCTGACAAGCCCCTGAATGTCAAAGCCAAGATGTTACTGCAGGTGGAGAACAACCAGTACAGCGATACCGTAATACAAGTGGTCGGAGAAGCTTACCAGGAAATCGTCTCTCTTTGCAACATCAGTGGGTCATCGCAGGAAATAGATCAGGAAGATGATGAAGGAGGTAAGAGAAGACCGGCATGGGACATGAGACCAATAATGTGGTGTGAATGGAGGGGAAAGGCTGTGAACCATATACATTAATCAGCCAGAGTACCAGTCAGTTCCTGACACAGAAGTTTGCTTCTTTTCCTGGATTTTTCTACAAGGCCTATTTGTCTCACACAGGTAACTATGAAGTGCTGAATTTTGGTGACTGCCATGTAAACTGTCCCTACCAAGAGAGTTTCACCATGACCAACCACAGCAGTAGCCAGGTGGTGAAGTTTGAGTGGCCTGCTGCTGGACCTCATGTCTACTTTTCACCACAGGTAAAGAACAGGAACAGGAGTGGGCTTAGAAATATTTAAATATTTAATATTTATTTAAAGCCCTTTTTTTACATTGATGAACAGTAGATTATTAATGGTTACATTATTTACTCAGTATAATAAATGAATGTCAGATGAACTTTTTTATACATTATACTGTAACATGTGCACAAGTAAAATGCCCCCACAGCCTGTATGTAGGGAGAACACCCAGACTGAATGAGACACAAAACACAAAACAACTTATCTCTGGAGGTTGTTTTGTCTCTCTTTAAAGCTGTTTTGTGTCTCTTTGTGGTTGTTTTTTGTCTGTGGTGGTTATATTATGGCTCACTGTAGTCATTTGTGGTTGTTTTGTGTCTCTTTATTGTTGTTTTGCACTTCAAAGAAATTAAACAAAAAGTACAATATAATAGCACCCCTTTTCACTGCTTTCTTAGGATGATTCTTTGCTGTTTGTAATCCAAGAAATTTTATTTATTCATTTTTTACAGGTGGGACACCTTCATGCTGGTTGTTCCAAGGAAATGACTGTCACCTTTTGCTTCAGTCAGCCAATCACTCTGACCAGCCAACCAGTGAGATGCAAGGTTTGTCAGGTGGAGTTCCAGGAGCCACTAGAGCAGGTGACTGACTGGGACGACCGACAGAGGACGGTACAGTGGCTGAGTTCTTCCACGCATGCTTTGGGAGCACCACAGCTGCCTGTTAAGAAGAAGGTGAACATGTTGACCGCTATGTTGACGAGATGTGGAAGAGAGATACCAGCTCACAGTTACAGTTGAGCAAACATGTATTCTGTGTGTTTTTATGCAGGTGATTAAGACAGATCCCGAGCCCTGCTGCTCTGTGGTAGAGGGCTCCCAATGGGATTTGGAATTGCGAATCAGTGCAGTTTGTGACTACGTGAAGTTCAGCTGCAACACTGACATGATTCACTTTAAAGACACCATGCTTTACCAAACTCGGATCCAACAGTAAGTCAGGCTCTGGGTGCATGCAGTTTATGCTGTTTCAGTGAACCTAAATTAAGTATACAGCCAGGCAGTCATACCCCAGAGACTTTTAATTTCATACTGTGTAAGCAATTGTACACCAACGATGAAAATACTGATAGTCAAAATGAAGCTTTGGGGTCAAACTGGACCTCCTGTATCATGCCATCCCGTTACACATCATCTTCATTACGCACTTCATCACAATGGTTGCGACTCTGTTCAGAAAATTGTATTTGTATGTTTGTGTGCGTGTGTGTAGACTGCAGATTGTTAATAATGGAAATGTCAAGCTGGAATTCTCCTTCCAAGTTCTCATGGAACCAAGCAACAACACTGTCAACCATCAGCGTGAAGGTATGTTTGTGTGTGTGTGTGTGTGTGTGTGTGTGTGTGTATCATACATCTGTAATATTACTATGTATCATGAGTACACCTGTGTATGATGTATTGATAGTTATTTGATATACCTTTTTACATTTGAGACATTTATTTGAAATCTGTGTGTAAATGTTAACATGTGTTGTCTATAACAGATGAGACCCTTACCTCTCGACCAGGCAGCGGGTCAGCAGCACTGTTAACCACAGCCCGTCCTGCTAGTACGCTGGCCAGTGTGATGTCTCTTCTGATGGGGAAGCCTGAGCTTCCATCCATCAGCGTTCAGCCCAGCACAGGGGTCATAGAGCCTGGTGCAGTGCAGAATTTCAGCATCTGCTTTTCACCCCTGGAGGTGGCCCGGTTTCACGCCAGGCTGATCTGCAGGTACAGTAATGAAGAGTTCAGAAGCTTCAGTTCAGTTCAGAAGAGTTCTGAACTGTGAGGCTCGACTGGCTCTTGCACCCTGACTCATGAAAACATTGTTATATAGAAAATGACATCTATTTATAATTTTCCTTACCTATTTGATAGGTATTAGGATGGACAGGGTGACTGTCAGGAATGAATGGATGTCTTTGTAAGAATATTGGCACACAATTATTTTTATTTATCTGTTTATTTTTTGTCTGTATGTGTTTACATACTTTTATTTTAGTATCCCCAACTTACAAGATGGGGATCAAGCTCCCTGTATCTCTGTGTGTGGCCGTAGCCTGTTGCCCCACTGCCACTTTGATCTGGAGGACTCAGACTATGTCAGGGGGACCCACAGCAACCCTGAATTCAGGGGCCCTCTGGACCCTAACACCAGGGTCATAGAGTTCAAAGCTGTTGGTTTGTCGTCACCATCAACAAGGTAACACAGAGAGTGCAAGCAAGAGTGAGACAGAGAGAGAGAGAGATGAGCACTTTTTTTTTTCTCCATCAGTGGAAGTGGAACTCTTTCAATATACGTGTGTATTCCTGTTTTACTGCACAGATGTTTTAGTGTGGTGAACCCAACCAATAAACCCTACTCCTTCAAGTGGAGGTGTGAAGACACAAGTAGCAGCCCATTCTGCTGCCTCACCCCTTGTGGTACCATCCTGCCGGGGAAGAAAGTGGAAGTAAGGGTGGAAATACACACACTGAAAATTCTCCATTGGATGGTCCTATCTTATGACATTTGTCTTCCAGTTTCCTTCAGCTACAGTTTATAGTTATTATAGCCTAATTTACCTTGTTCTGCCTCTGCAGTCACATTCTCTCTCAATCTCTTTCTCATTTTACATTTTTGGTCTCCGTTACTGTTTCAGTTTCCCTGTCTCCCCAGGCCCCCACCCCAAACCCACTCTGCTTGATCTTTTTTCAGATATTTACTCATGTTGTCTCTTTTTCATGAAAACTATTTGCCATTTGCAGTCCTGTGCTCCATCTCTGTGTGTGCAGGTGTGTTTTGAATATGTTGCTGAGCAGATGGATGTGGTGGAGTCATTCTGGAGCTTTGTAATTGAGACTCTGTCGCTGTCTGTCCCCTTCCTGTGTGTGGGCACCACTAGAGAACCACTTGTCTATCTCGACAGACCTCACGTTGACTTTGGAGAACCGCTTGTTGGTATGAAACTTCTATAGACCCACAAGTTCATACATGAATTTACCCATTAATTCGACAAAACTCTTTCAAGTTTCAAGTTACACCTCACATTAAACACATGCATTCTGCTGTTAATATATATATATATATATATATATACACATTGAAGACAGTCAATTACACACACTCACACCTAGGGTGTAATAAGGTGTAATATAGAGTAGCTAATTAACCTAATGTACATGTTTTTGGGACTGTGGAAGGAAGCCAGAGTATGTGGAAAAAAACCCATATATGTATAATTAATCAGATGAATAAAGCAGATAAATTACCTGTGTGTGTAAATAGTCTATAGATGAATAATCACTGTTTTTGTCTGTCCTCTGTTCCCCTGTCCTATTTGTGCATTCATGAAGTTAACTTAATTTCCCCTCCAGTCAGAAGGGAAAAGTATAAAAAGTAAACGGTAAGCGGCTCTAGATGAGAGCACCATCCAGTGAGCTCTGCTCTGCCAGGTGTTCTCCACGAAACATTCTCCAAAATCCTGTGACATCATTCATGTTGCCTGGCCCTTGCTTTGATATTGTATGTTATAGCATTTGATTTATTGATTGTTGTTGGAATGGAAAGAGAATTTCAACTAATATAACAAAAAAGCTTCTAAAACACATCACCAACCATAGCTTTAAGGACAGGGGGATGTTGTAGAATGCATTAACAAAGATTCATAAGCTCTGTGTGTGTGTGTGTGTGTGTGTGCTTGCGTGTGCGTGCACACAGGTCGCAAAGTTGAAAAAACAGTGGATTTGGTAAATGGAGAGGAGGAGCCCTTCCATTTCTCTGTCCTGCAGTCATCTCTTCTCTGTGATGACCAGCAGTCCAGCCTCATTTTGCAGCCCATGACTGGCACAATAGCACCCAAAAACAGGTTAATGACACTGCAACATGCACCGGGTTAAAAATGCACCACTGTCCATTACTGACAAAACACAGTCACTGACATGGTGATGTATTTTGCATCTGGAACAAAGCAGTTAAAAGAGCAAATATTACAGCTTTGTGAGGTATGACATTTTGCTTCCCTGCTAATTAACTTTGGTACATCTTTATTATACCATACTGTAGAAAGTGATGGACAGCAGTGTATCTGTCAACTGTTGTGTACTCTTTGGTGCAGGTTGCCATTGTCAGTGTCCTTCACTCCTTGCCGTGAGGGCTATGTGAGCTTCAGATTGGTTCTCAGGGTAAAGAGGAAGTCAGAGCCACTTGTACTCACAGTGAAGGCTGATTGTTTCACCATGAGCATGTCAGTTCAAGTTGAGATGCCAGGTGGGGGCCTAAAAGAGATCAGTCCCAAACACCAAGACACTCTGGACTTTGGAAAGGTCAGCACAACTGCACATGACAGGAATCAATTCAAATATAAATGCATGAACAACAACATGCCTATACTTTTGAAGTTCAAACATTACAGTCACCCTCCTATATGTGTCTGTATACACTGTTTGAAGGTACAGATTTCAGACCAGTCCATCTTTAATTTCCTGGTGACCAACCTGGCAAGATTCAACCTGGAAGTGAACTTTGACCTCACAGGTCCCAGTGAGTTGCTGCAACACCTGGAAGCAAAACCACAAAATGCTACTGCTGAGGTTGGGAGGCAGCTGAGATTTTCGCTCTTCTTTTGTCCCCGGAGCATTTGTAACCTTCAGGACGTCACACTGAGTATCAAGGTGAGATATTGCTCTCCTCCTCTCAAGTGTAATGAGGGTTTTTAAAGGAACAACAGTGTGTTAAAGCATCTGTAGGCTAGTTTGGCCTCATCTTGAACTGACAAGTAAACAAGTCTTCCACATTGTGTTAAGTGTAGAAGCACGTAACTGATGGAAGTAACAGTAATAGTTTACTAAAACTTACAAACTAACTCTATGTACTTTTCTCATCATAATCATAATTCCTGAAGACAAAGATTACTGACAAATAATGATTTGATTAAATAACAAACTAAATTTGTATTATTGTTAATAAACCTTAAAAATGTTCATATAATCAAATGTTGGGTACTGTATTGTGTATAGAGCAGTTTAGTTAATAAGTGATTGCCACTAGACAAATATGATTTATATTCATTTTTGATTGGCCCTCTCTGGTTCTGCTCCATTCCTCTCTCTCCTGTACTTCTCCCTCTTGTTTCCTCTTGACAGGTAAAACTCGGGCCAACCTTTACCTTTGCCATTAAAGGCAGGGCTGTGGCGCCTAGCCTTGAATTCTCCTTCACCAAGTACAACTTTGGCAAGTGCTTCCTGTACTGTCCTGGCATGGTGCCGACCTCCCAGACTTTAGTGATCACCAACAAAGGCGAAAGGGACATCAGGTGATGGTGGAATCAAAAGGGCTTTGCTAAATTAAAACTCTTTTTTATTCTATTTAGAATGTAAAGGTTTGAGAGTTGGAAATAACTCTGATTTGAAAACTTTCCGTGCTCTACTTCCCCTCAGTGTCCAGTGCCAGTACAGGAACACCTCTTACCTGGAGATGGACTTCCAACCAGATGTTTTGTCCCCTGGTGCTGTGATGAACGTACCAGTTATCTTCTATCCTCGCGAGGCATGCCGTTACCATGAAAAACTCACCTTCATCTTAAACAGCTGTGTCACGAAACAGGTGGACATACTGGGACAAGGCATCGAGATGAAGGTGAGAAAGGAGAAGGTGTGAATCTAACACCAAAATCGCCACGGTAAATGTGATGAGGCCATATAACATTTGCTGAGCAGTCACAATAAGATGCTGGCGAATTGAACCCTCTGGTGAAGGGTACCACACTGTTCTAACTGAAGGGAAATGGACTTTAAGGCCAGAGAGAAAAGGCACATCTTGTAATGTACAAATACTTTACTTTTCATTTTGCTGTTGTGATATCCGTTGTTATACACATACCATATGGTAACTGGACTGCATTTATATTGTATTGACCACTCAATACACATTACCATACATACAACATTCATGTGCATTCACTCATTCACCCATATACACTGAAGGCAGAGGCTACCCTGCAAGGTGGCAACCTGCTCATCATCTCATCATAAGTGATAAAGTGCTTCCTATTGAGAGCACCCCACAATATTTTTATTTCTCTAATAAACATATGTGGAACAGGCATCAATTTGATGGTTTGTATCTTGCCCAAATATCTTTATCTCAAAGGACACTTTGACATGAAGCCAGAGCTGTGGGTCAGAACCCCGATCTTCCAGTCATTGGAAAACCTGTTCCATCTCCTGGTCCATAGTCATCCTAGGCATCTTAAATCAGATTAGTGTGACCAAAAATATCTGAATCCACAGCAGTGTGCCATAAAGTAGTTGCCAACAGTTAGCAATACTCCACACTTTTTTGAACTGAAGCGTTTGTGTGGTGAGAGAAAAAAATGCTACACATTGATTCTGACTGACATTAGCTAGGTAGCTAACTTAACTCTATGTTGACAGAGGGCTGACTGGGATTGTAGTGATTGTGCAAGCTTGCAACCACCATTTTAAATCGAGGCTTATACCTAATTAAATGCATCGAACATTATGAGATCAAGACAAAAAATCACTTGAGTGATTATTAACAGATTTTCAAAAACCTGTGTCACTAGGAACTGTGTCTCTGCTTGTTATTTTGTAGGTCCTCTTTGTGTTTCCAAAACAGCTCTGACCTGTCAGGGGAAGGGACACAGGACCTCTGGGGGGTACCAGCATTGGACTGTGGGATCTTTTGGATCCCGTGCATTGAGGGTGGGAGGGTGGATTCAGCTTACCCTGTATTGTGCAGATTCGTGATCATGTTGGGATCTGGGGAGTCTGCAGGCTGTTGTTGTGGTCCTTGAGACATTCCTGAGCTGTTTGCAAAATGTCAAGGGGTGCTGCTTCCCTGTAGAACACTGCATTTTAAATGGATGATTAATGTGTTCACTTCACCTGTCAATGGCATTAATGTTGCGGCTGATTAGTATCTTTCTGTTCTAGCTGGAGGTGGAGGATCCCAGGCAAAGGAAAGTGAAACTGGGATCTGTCATGTTGGGTCAGAAGGCGAAGAGAAAAGTGGTTCTGGTCAACCGTAGCTCTTTAGACCTTTCCTTTGCTCTGCTACTCAACGCAAACACACCCATGGATCCGAAGGTAGGGAAAACACGCTCACACACACATAGACTGATAACCAGTGGTCTACGCAAGCAATACTTAATATCATCCTTTCTGCTCCACCTCCTCCTCCAGGATCTGGCATTCAGTCCAGCAGGTGAGGTGAGCCTGAAAGCCAGAGGTGGTTCATGTAATGTTGAGATCCAGTTCACACCTCATCAGCACATACCGCCTTTCACTGCTGAGCTGCAGGCAGAGTTTGCAGGCCTGTTACACCCCCTGCTGGCCATCCAAGGCTGCTGTCAGGTAAACTGTAATGTAAATTTCTTTTAACAACACTGGTGCAAATGATGCCTTGCTTGATGTATGTAACTTTACTGCTTCACTCTTCAGAATCATCTGCACACACGATTTTGGCAGATGTTCATTAATAAACAAGTGCTGACTGTAGTTTTATTTGTAGAAGATGAATGACACAGAAGTTCATCTGTATTGCAAGTTTCCATTCAAGACATTTAGCTCATCAAAATCAGCTTTATTGGCCAAGTTTGCATATACAAACAAGGAATTTGCTCTCAAGTACACAACAAGCACCTAACATATTAGGTTCAACTCAACTCTGTACTTTATATTGGCAAAGGTGATGTTAACCACCAGTTCTGATTTTAACTGTCAGGGCGTGGAAGTCCAGCTGGACCAGGACCACCTTGCCTTTGGGGCTGTTGTCCAGCATTGCCAGGCTAGGAAGAGGGTTGTCATGATGAGCACTGGGGACATTGGTGCCAGGTGAGCCACTGTTTGCCTTTTATCTGAAATTAAAAAAAAAAAAAAAACCTCATTAGGATATATTGCAACTTAACCACAGAAGCATACACATCAATTTATACTATGCTAATATATATGAATGTGTATTCTATATAAAAGCACACGCACTAATCAAACTCTTTCTAGAGATCAGTTGTCTTCAAACCTGCTACTCTGAGAACATAAAAATCTTATTGCACGTGTAGTTTTCTTTTGGGACTCATGATGCTTTATCTAGTTGGATTTCCATCCTGTTTTTTTTTGTTTGTTTGTTTTTTTCATCTGTCTGTCTTGTAACCAGGTTCCAGTGGAAAACAAATAATTTTCCCCCAGAGCTGTCCATCACACCAGATAAAGGCTATATCTGTGCAGGAATGGAGGTCCCTTTTGAAGTGACTTTTGCCCCTGTGCAACTGAGTAATGATACACGATATGAGAATCTGTCCTGCTGTGTGGAAGGCTCTTCCTCACCTGTTACCCTCACTGTGACAGGGTCCTGCATTGCAGCCTCCACTAACAAAGAGGTTTGACTGAAGCACTTTTACGCACAATGCTGAGTTGTGAAGTAAAACAATCTACAGTATATACAGTATCTATGTGTCATCACAGTAGCAATGGAGTGGATTCTTTTCAATGATTATCTTAACTGGTTTAGTACAGTGACACAACATATTCTCTATATAGTACCGTTCAGACACAAGGCATTTGTGTGCTCCAAAACCCTGCTTTAAAGAGGCATAGAAATAAGACATGAAACATTAAAATTGCATTTGGACAAATTAAAGCAAGTAAATACATCGAAATACATCAAACAATAACATTTTAAGTGCTGATTTAAATGTGCTGACGGTTTTAACAGAGTTCAGGTATTCAGGATGCTTACACAGGTGAGGAACATAGAAACTAACTATCTAAAGCTGACTGCTACTTTTTACAGCAGCCAGAGAGTGTTGACAGATTTCAAAATCAGTGAAAATTATGAAAAACTTTCAGTTAACTGATTAGCCACTGCTTACGTTTTTGGTGACAGCCTTTAGCGATAATGCAATCATTCTTGTTCTACTGATTACATAATTCTTACCTCCTCCTTCTGACCTCTCGTCTCTAGGTGGTTCATTTTGTTTGCCCAGTGCGTGGCTCTCACACCCAGAACCTGCATGTGTTGAACCCCACAAACCAGCATTGCAGCATCAGACCTGTCATAGAGGGTGAGCAGTGGAGTGCTGCACCTTCCTTGTTCCTTGAACCCCTCCAAAACAAAACATATGAGATCACCTACCGACCCCTGACAATGACTGCTGATGGAAAGACACACCAGGTAGAGGAGCCCTTACAATGAAATAATGAATTTATATATAATAATGTAAGCTATGAAGGTGACATTAATTTATTATATCTCCCCTTCTCATGTCTTCAGGGTTCAGTCTTTTTCCCTTTCCCTGACGGGACAGGCATGCTGTACTCCCTGCAGGGAAATGCTGAGCCTCCCAAGCCAGCAGACATCATTGTGCGCCAACTGCCTGCCAAGACTCACGACACACAGTTGCTCCCTGTGCACAACTGGCTCTCAAAGCAACAGCGGTAAAACACACACACACACACACACACACACACACACAGAGTTCTAATCCCAGTCTCACCATTGTGAGAGCTGGAAGCAGATGTAACTGAGTAACAGGCCACAACCTGTTTGCTAGTCTCAAAATGATTACAGAAATGCTGACATATTACCACAAGTCTAGCTTATGGTTCTAAAACCTGCAATAACATAACACTGACATATCATCACAGTTTAAGTTGATATGGAAAACTTGCTAGCAATTTATTTACAAATCCAGCAGTTTCAGAGTCACATAATCGTTCATTTGGAGTCCTGTTGATAAGTTCACTCTCCTTTCAGTTCTGATTTTGGTCCCCACCAGCTCTGAGGGAAATATCTGGCTAAATGCTAAATGCTCCACTGTATTCAGATAGTATACAGTGAGATTTTGGAGCTTCATTAGTGAGAAGAGCTTCTGCAGCTCCGAATGACATGAGAGCAGTGAGAATGAACCAAAACAATCCAGCTGAGGGCTGGAGAACTGAACAGTGTTCAGGGGCAGCTTCAATTCTCTATAAAAACATCATATATTTATTCATTCATTCATTGCTATCATAAGGATACTGATTCTAGAAACTTTAATTCCCAAGTTTAAACCATTGTTTTAGTATTATGGCAACAGGTATTGATAGTGTCTCTATGCATTAAAGGCCTGTGTTCAACTTGAGAGTGGAGCTAAGTGAAATTCCACTTTCTGCCATTCCTGTGGTTTCTTCCACTTCCATTCCAAACCTTTCCATCACTTCATGTCTGCACACACTGCTCCTTAAATTTTTTTTTTTGTTGTTGTTTTTTAATTTACCATCTCCCATGTGAAAAATGAAACGGAGCAAAACAAACATGGCATGAACCCTTTCAGGAAAGCTGTACAGTACAGTCATGAGTCTGTCTGTCTGCTCAGGTTCCGTGTGCTGATAGAGATCCTGAAACCCGACAAGCCGGATGCTACGGTGTCCGTCAAGGGTCTAGAATATATTGATGTCCCTGCTATGGCGAAGAGAGACTACAAGATGTCTTTCTTTGCACACAGAGAGGGGCAGTACAACACCAAGGTCTGATCACAGGCACACATTTCTGAGACAAGTAGTGGATATACTGTATTTCAGAGTCTTGTCTTCATCACCCTCGGACTTTTCTTCTCAGGTGACATTTCATAATATGGTGTCTGGTGAGTTCTTGTTCTACCTCGTTAACTTCGAGGTCACATCTCCGGGAGTCCTGTCCACCATAAAGCTGGTGGCCACTGTTCGCCGGACGGCCTCGGCCACAGTACAGGTGGAGAACTCCCTGACCACAGCTACCTGCTTCACCACAGAGTGCAAGTGCCCTGACATCAGTGCCCCACCTCAGCACACTGTGCCAGGACAGTCCAAGGTGTATACTGTGTACATGTATTTGCTAACTGCTGTCTGTTCACATAAACAAACTTTAACTGATTGATTGGTTGAACTGTGTGTGGTCTTTTTAGAGTTCTCTGAACTTTGAGTACCAGCCCCTGCATGCAGGCGAGTCAACAGCCCGGCTGACTCTGTGTAGTAATGATCTGGGCTACTTCCACTACGATCTGCTTCTCAGAGCACTGCCCCCGCCACCAGAGAAAACCGTCCACTTCAGCACTTCTCTGGGCAGCAGCCATTCTGTACTGATTAAGTTCATCAACTACTCTCGCGCCAAAGCCGAGTACTCATGCAAGGTAAGAAAAATATTATTAATCGATATTATTCTTATAATATAGCTGCATGAAGTACGGCTCTGGAGAAATTTTGTCAAGCCTGAGAAAATAAGCCTGGTGAAGTCATTAGGGTTATATTCACTTGAAGTTAAGAGATTTATAACAGAAAGCCTGCATTACAAACTGGAGGCGATCACTTTAGGACATGTATGATCCATCGCTCTCGGAGCCTGACCTAACAACAGGGATTATTAAAGTCATTCTTGTGACACAGGGAGGCGCTGACTGCATATAGGTTACAGTACTATTAGTTTGTGCTGTTTTTAATTGGTCACTTGTTCAGTCGGAAAGAAAATGCAATGAAAAATTAGAGTGACTGAAATTTTCTTTGTTTCTAACTAAAACAATACTAGCATACTCTCAGAGCTTTACCTTGAACATGATCCCCTTCTTGTTGTCTCTGTCTTTATAGACTGATTGCCCAGACTTCTATGTGGACAAGAGTCTTGGTGCTTCTCCAGGTTTCCAGGCAGGGTCAGAGGCCAGCGTGGAGGTCTGTTTTGAACCTCATCAGCTGGGGGAAGTGAGAGGCCAGCTCAGCCTGTCCTCCGGAATGGGTGGTGAATACATCTTTCCCTTACATGGGGTCTGCCTCCCTCCCAAAGCACAGGGCCCGTTTAGCATCAGGGCTGGTCGCAACATTACCATCCCCTTCAAGAACGTCTTCCTGCAGACCACCACTTTCTCTATTCAGGTAAAGAAACAATCACCCAAGAACCAATCAAATCACTAGGCTGAATGATTGACTGAGTTCACATGTGATATTTTAGGATGAGCATTAGAGTCCCTAAGAATGAAAATGATTCATAACATTCCAGTACAGTCTTTACAGAAAGACAAATCGTCTCAAAATGCAAGAAAATCAATTTTCATTCGCTTATTGAGAGTGCACTGGCTTTTATGTTCATGTTTAGATTAGGTCTCTTCACACATCCAGCTTCACTTTATATATATATGTATTTATGTATGTAACGTAAGCGCTATTTGCCCTGTTTATAGGTGGACAAATCCTGTTTTGCTGTCAAAGAGGGGGTCACTGTCCTCTCCAAAAAGACCCAAAACATCATGATATCCTTTGAGGCCCCTCCAGGAGACTCTCCAGGACCATGGTTTGGCAGGATGACTGTCTCCAGCCAGCGCTCTGAGGGCCACAGCAAACCTTGTTCTTGGGTCTATTATCTGAAGGGCTACCTCCCCAAGTCATCTTAGAGGCATGCAATTGACTGTGTGAACACACAGAACTTAAACTAGATGTCACTGTAAATGTGCACAGACAACCACTTGGACTCCAGCCTTAATCGTTTAACTTATTTTCACGATGCTTCGGTTGAAAGTGTTGCAGACATTATATTAAAGCGATGCCATTTGTCAGTCATAATTTTTGATCTTCAAAATGCTCTTTTAAAAGCCTTCATGCTCTTTTTTGGATGAGGTGGATATCACTCAGAAACATGTGCCGAGCCATCTCAGGATACATTATTTTTTTATTTTTGTTACATATAAGCAACATGCACGTGTATGCACGTGTCCATTAACTCTGTTACCAATATATCAGTAACTGATTGAGAAGGTTTTAAATCCATATTTAGAACGAAGCTTATTTATGATGGATGGAATGTTTTTGTTGAGAATATTAAAACACTTTACTTTTTCCCCATGAATGAGGTCATTTAAAACTGAATAAATGATTAAAAAAATCATTTAAAATCATTTAAAACTACCTTTTTTATATTATCATATGTATATTATAGGGCCTTGGTGAACTAGCCAAAAGATAATCTCACAACCCGTTTGACCACAATGTTGATTCAAACATGATCAAAACTATGATTCTGTTTCTTAATTTTGAAATGTCCTTTATATTATAGCCAGACTGAAACAGCTTATATCTTTTTTGCCCTCAATCTCGACATCTGCTATGTTAGCTGTAATTCATTGTCACTGTTTGCAACACATCCTCCAAGAAAGTGTAACTGAAGTAACATGAAAACGTGTCAAATCAGTACAGCTGGCGACATCACTCAACTCAACTAAGTAGTTCACTTAGTTTGGAAACGGAAGTAAGAGGACATTAAATATCTTGATCTCTACTGCGATTCACCTGAAAGGTAGGTTGTGGAATTCTTCAAGATCGATCTCGATCTAAAATCATCTTGACTCCCCACCCCTAGACTATAATTAATATGATAGAATTATTTCATTTTTAAATATTCCGGTTATCATAAACACTGTTATACCTTTTATACCTTACCTTATTACTTTTCAGATGAATATTCCTACCCAGTGTAAGCACTTCACGTTGGCATGTGCTCCTTCTGTTTCAGTTAAGAGACTAACAGTCTGGTGGTGGCTTGTGTTAGCCGAAGCAACATGCCTTCTTCTTAAAATGATACATTTTCATGCATGAGCTAACAGTGAGCGAGCAAATATATAGTGTATTCAAAAGTCCACCCCCTGTACTGTCCGCTTTGAAAAAATCTGGCCTTTGGTCAAATGTGATGTGGCAACTTGTCACAACACTGCCCAACAGCACCCTCTGCTGGGCACAGATATATGTTCATCTTGCTGTGTATTACAGGCAATTGTTGTTTAACCCCTAAAATTGATCAGAAAGAGCAAGGATTTCATTACAGTGAGGTGTGGCTGACTTCTTTTTGCTTTATGTAGACACTTTCAGAAACAAACTGCTTACACTTTTGACAGAAATGTAAATACACTACACGGACAAAAGATTTGGGACAGACGTCTTTATTATTGAACTCTGGTGTTTAAAACAGACCCATTGCCACACGTGTGATCAAGCATCTAAGCATGCAGTCTGCATTTACAAACACTTCTCTGTACTCCTCCTTATTGTCTTTGGTGGTACATTTGACAACAACATTTGTCAGGGAATTTCTGGTGGTAGGAACCAGACCAGAGTCCCTACCAGAGTTGCAGTGTAAAGTGTGAAGAGAAATGGTGCTAGATTGTTCTTTGAAGATCGCTAAGCTACATCTATGCACTCTCACATACCACAATACCTAACAGTGTCTGGGTGTTATTGCAGTTTCAGCAGCTGTTTGGCTAGTTTAGCCAGTCTGTGTGTTCTTTTGCAGTAGAGCAAGTTTGTTAATTAAATAGTATCACCTTTGAAATGCAGGGCTCGTCCGGGATTTGAACCCGGGACCTCTCGCACCCTAAGCGAGAATCATACCCCTAGACCAACGAGCCCCTGCTGCAAACCCTGCTGTCGATTACTTCAGACTTAACTGACTGACTTTGTTAAGCCGCGCCTGCTGCTGCAACAATAATAGCATAGCATGCGTAGCGATTCAGAGTCAGGATGGCCGAGCGGTCTAAGGCGCTGCGTTCAGGTCGCAGTCTCCCCTGGAGGCGTGGGTTCGAATCCCACTTCTGACAAGACCATTTTAAGCTGACGGCTTGCTACAAAACAAGCGTGACTTGTCTGGACCTCACTTCATCACCAAATATAAATACGCAGTACAATACCTTATGTAATCTGTTCCCATTCACTACACACTGTGCTGCTGCGGTCAAACAATTCTGTACTTTTCCAGCCTGGACCTAGAATTTTTCTTATTCCCTTCAACTTTGTAAAAGCACTTGGTATAAAATATAAAATTTAAATTATTACTGACAATTTGATACAGCACATCTAATTTAGTTTGCATTAAGCAGTAAGAAGAAATACACAAAGTGGCTCATATATTTCCAAAGCTGCATTTAAACTATAAGAATAAAAATAAAATTAAATAATTAATAAAAACTAAACTAAAATATGTATGTAAATTATGTATAACCTTGTGGAAAGTTAGCAGTAAACACAACTGAGTGCTCTCTATTACTGACATGTTGCTTTTTTGTATTAAATTTTGTATCATGGGTACATTTCATGGGTCAAATTTTTAGTAAATTAATGATGATGAAGATAATTCTTAATCTTAAGAGAACCTTTCCAATTTCTTGTATTTTTCTTGTAAAATGTATTAGAAGCAAATTGTTAAAGTGGCTGGCTGGGTGTTATAGTACTGTAGTAAGTACTGGTGTCAGTGAAGGACAGGAGTTACAAGTCTGAAAAGAAAGTCTGAAAGAATGAAGAAGTGGTGGATAGATTTTTAAAAAAAACACATGGAACACACAGCTGAAACATATTCACAGACATTTTATTTTTGATTGAAATTATTTCACATCATACTTGTTATTTTTCCTGTTGAAGATCTTTTGTATTTTTATTACAACAGCCACAGAGCAGTAGCAGCAATAATAATAATAATAATAACCCAGCAGGAGAAGCAGATCAATGCGGAGAAAGACTGAAAAATAGAGAGACATGATGGACACCCCCTTTCTAGCTGCCAAAAAGAAAAGGTTTTACTACAAGGAATTATGGGAAAATGAGTTTTTTTTTCAGTCAGTCAGATTTGTCAGGCTGTGCAACATCTGACCTTGTTCCTTCCATAACAACTGTTAAGACTCCAGAACAGCTGCACACAACTTGGACATGACAGAAATTCTTTACAGTCTGAAGAGAACAAAAAACATCAGAGGTAACAGACAGAATCAGGATTGGAACAGAAAGCAAAGCAGTGAGCTCCACAGGATACAGAGATATGGGACAACAGAAGGGACATTTCTGTTCAACCATTACATGGTCTGCAGTAACACAAAATCCTTACACTATAACCTCGCTATGCTAGCACCCATACTGGGCAAGTGGCAGCTCATAATGGCCTAAAAACTGTTGGATGAGTACATTGAAAAGATTTTCCCAAGACTGCTTAATTCTTTAAAGGAGTATCTCATCTTGGGAAACAGACTTATTCACTTACATGCACACTTAGATGAGAGGGTTGATACCATTGTCAGGTCTATACATATGAACCAACAACCTGTTAGCTTAGCATCAACACAGGGAAATGGGGAAACAGCTAGCTGGTCTCTGTCCACAGCTAACAAAATCTGCCTACCAGCAGCAGCAGAGGTAAAGCTGCTCAGGCAGAGTACTCTCCTCTGCTTCTGATGTTGGCAAAACAGCCAAGGTTTTAAACCACAGCCTTTGTCAGGAGGCTGGATTTTCTATTTGCTTTGCTAAGAGCATTAATCTTTCTTCTAACCTCAGGACTATAATGATAAATACTTGAAAAAACTAATACCATTCCCATCAACCTCAACTGTACTTCACATTTACTATCGCACTAAACGTGCCAAACACGCCATCAGTTTGTTAGCATGTTTTCTTGCTGCGTTAGCATTTGGTTCAATGCCCTATCTAGGTACAACCTCACACAGCTGCTAACATGGCTGGAGATGTTTTAGGCTTGTTATTCTTCAGTAAAGCTCATTTCCCCCCCCAACTACTACTACTACTACTCAATTTGCCATGACTACTGTTTTGCAAAGGGATTATGCTGTCCTAGACTGTTTACAACTTTTGTCATGATAAAAGCTACTAGCTGACAGACAAGAAGCAGAGACTTTTTCCATGTTTTTAAACAAAGAAGATGTGGACATAGTCAGGCTAGGTTTCAATCTCTATGCTAAATTAAGCTAGCTGGACACTGACAACAGCTTTAAATGTACAGACCTGATATTGATATCAATCTTTTCATCCTACTCTCATCCAAAAAAGCTATAACTAATTAAAAAAAAAAGTTAAAATATTCCTGTAAAACATTCAAATACTAAGACAAAACATTTCAGAATGAAACAAATCTACAATCAAATTAGACTGAATTGTCAGCTTGCTGATGTGTGGAACCAACAACTTTATTTAAACATGATAATGGCCAGTCAGTGTGATCCACCTCTGATTTGATCTGGCAGAGTTAGAACAAAATGCTTGGGGGAACAGAAAATATTAGCATTTTTGATATGAAAATGGTCAGACTTAAATGATTACATCTAAGCTAGGGGCAGCTTCAGTCCAAATGTACCAGTACTGGTATTGGCTTCTTAGAAAATCAATGTCAATCAAACCCAAACTGCCTTTACTCAACAGAATCTGTCAAGGCTCGTGGGAACAACCTGGCAACAACCATTCAGAAAATAACTAGAAGGGATCTCTCCATTTCAGTCCTTAACCTCAGTGAGATAGTGATCAGATCCTTTATCATATTTCAAACCTTTTATAAAACAAAATTACAAAATAAAAATACCAGGTGATGCAGCAACATGTACATGCAAAAAAACAAAAAAAAAAAAACAACCTAAACAACAAGAAACACAGGAAACAAATGCTTGATTACAGTGATCAAATCAACAATGCTAGAAACTTAAAAGATATTATGAAAAGATAATTTTGTTAGATTACAGTGCACTTTGTGTGAAAAAAAACAACCACACACACATTAAAATGAAGGCAACACCAGCCTACCAATGAAGGCAGGCCAAGAGAAATACAGAAAAGGATGAAGAAGGAAAAAACGGTTCAAAGAGAGGAGGGGAGGAGACGACTATATACACTCGTATATACATCATACAGGATATGAAAGAGAGCACAAGGTCCTAAAGCCAGACCCAAATATGGCCGGACACAAACCGAGTCTACAGGCCCAACAGAAAACTGTCATGGCACCCAATAAATAGGAAACAAAAGTATCTTTTAGTGGACGGCATCCCGTTCTCTGCTGCAGCTTCTGCGTTGATTGAACAAACATTCGGAGCATTCTGGAGGTCAACACCAATAAACTAAAATGGATGGATGCGGTCAGAGCGAGGCTGACTGGGAAAACGGGTGGAAATCTGACTTGTATTGTGTTTTCTAGGGCCATTGGCACAAAACAAATCCACCCAAACACATTTAGACAGAGAGGAAAAGGAGCTTCTGACAGACTTGCAGTGTGTCATGGCAGTTACCGCATCATATGAAAAGTTGCCACAATAAACAGGCAACATTTTGAGGGAATGTAGATGGGCAAATATGGCCGAAATGTGCCTTTTTCTAATCTTTTGTCCCTTATAGCCCACTTTGATAGAATATGTACAATGACTGTCCCATCCTGTGATGAGAATTATTCAACCATACAGCCTAAAAATGTTACCCATGTATTATGGCATTATATAAATACAGCAGAACAATTCAAAACAGGCGGTGTGACAGATAAAAAGATAACAATAGGCAACTCATCCACAGCTCCACTAGAGCTGCTGCGACTCTTCACTCTGACCTCAGCAGGTCGGAGGACGCTCGGAGACGTGACCCAGAGCGGTGCCGCCGTCTCTCCGCAGGCAGCTCATGACGCTTGAAACACCAATCAGTACTGAGACTGCTCTCATGTTGGCCTTCATGAAACAAGCGCACACGACAAAAACTAGACTTGATGATGATGTTTGGCAAGTGTCCTTTCTTCTTTTCAAACAGAGCCCAAAAAAAAATAGCAGAGGATATGAAAATATACAACTCTCAGCTGGTGATGAGTCTTGTTTACAGGTCCATTTTAGAGAAACTGCAGTCCACTTTACAGGTTACTGCCATGGCATTGTACAGAGAGATCCATGTACAGGCGCCCTCTCGGGTTGGCTTCTTGTGTTTTATGTTGCAAAAAAAGACAACAGGGCCTGTGTACTTCATGTCAGGACAGACTAAAGGAGGTTTGAAAGACACAACTTATAAATATTAGGCAGTCCCAGACCACCCAGCTACTGCTACACAACTGCCCTATTAAATAGCAATGGGAGATCATTGGTATGTACACTGAAAAAAAATGAAAAAAGAACAAATGTTGCCACTGCCATTTGACTTTACTGCAGAGCTCCCGAAATGGCCCTGAAATCTGTCATCGCTGGGGTTTATCTTCATATATATGTTTTCTATAGAAACACAATATATGAAAGCACAGATCTCTGGAAAAATATGTTCATTCAACTTGATAAAAACCTTTTTGATTTTTCTTTTTTTCTGCATGAACATGTCATGAATGAACAATTAGGCACAGTCTTGCAACTCATCTTTTCTCTGAGGTACCTCATTTTCCCAATGAAATACTTGAAAAGACCTAAATTTGAACGCGTAAAAACCGAAGCCAAAGATCGTGAGAGCGACGACTGAAGTGTACAACATGTCTGCTTGGAAAGCTACACTGTGGATCAGATCAGAGGAATGTGAGCTGCTGTTTCCGGGCCTTCATCGCACGAGGGCAGGAGCAAGAGAACGAGAGGATGGCTCTGAGGAGAGTGTCGATTCAAGTTTTCCTCTTGACACGGATGCACAGAGGGGGGAGGGCAACAGCCGGAGAGCTGGATTTAGACTGAATATGAATATTGATAGACCGTATATGAAAGGCAGGGCAAAGGATAAAGACAAAAGAGAAGAAGAAGGTCCTTTATGTCACAATATAGGCGGTCCTTGCATGTCCTCTGATCAGGTCAGTAAAAACAAGGTCCTTGAAACATCAGTGACAGAAGTAAGGGGAGCGGCAAGGTCCATGAAGATTTCTCACCTTCCCGGTGATGGCGCCCACTACGGGGGTTGGTGACGATGAATCTGATGGAGGCTCCTCCTCTGAAGCAAATGTGTCACAAACGTTCCGTTTACATCAGGTGATCCTCACTCCGGGATAAAGTCAGGATTCCTGGTCTAATGATGCCGGCGGTGGAGACGACGTCACCACACAATTTTCATGTTTTGTATTTGAGCTCGTGTTTGTGTTGTGCATGTGTTCGTGTGTGCGTGCTGTGAATGGAGGGGTGTGTGAGAGTGGTGGATCACCAGGCCTCTGTGTACCGAACATCAACGTCTTTCAGGTTGGGCAGTTTGGCCTGCAGACAAATGGAAACAGACACTTAATGTCAAGAATTTATTCATCTAAAAATACTGATTAGTTCAACCTGAAGTAAATATTCAGTCATCATTCTTTACGATTGGAAACTTGATACTTTAGAATTTCTTATCTTTGTATGCATTAGACATTTTTATATGCTCAGCTGACCTGCTCACTGACTAAAGTATTCTGGGTTACAGTAGCAGTGAACTGCACTGCACCAACTGGAACTGTACCAATTCAGTTCAATTCAATTCAGTTTATTTATACAGCGCCAATTCACAACAAAAGTTATCTCATGACACTTTCCAATTAGAGCAGGTCCAGACCAAACTCTTTAATTAAACTGTCCAACTGTCCAACACCAACTGTGTCTAGTTTCCATGTTTACAGGAAATCGTTCATAAATTACAAACTCAATGTGAGTCTCAAATCATTTCACGGTGATATGCTGTGTGTGTTAATGTTGACCTCATGTTTTCTTCACGAGTACTGAATGTAAATTAGTTTAGCATATGAACGTAGATCTAAACTACAATTGGGGTGTCTGCTTCTGAAATAGGCTACACACAGTTCAGACATACACTCTCCTGCTCAAAAGATAAAAAAATCTTTGGGGCCATAAATTAACACTTAAAGGAGTTATTCTGTACAATAAACACTTTTAAACACTTTACTGATTATACTTAAGAAGAATTTTAAATGCAGGACTTTTACCTAATGTAACAATGTAGTATTACTACTTGTACTTAAGTAAAGGAACTCAGTCATTCTTCCACCACATACCTTTAGCCTGGTTGGCTACACACTGGGATATTTCTTAAAGAATGGGGCTTTAACTGAGAGTATGCACACGTGTGCAGGCACCACTACACCACTAGAAAATGCATTCATGAGAAAGAGATGATGGATGGATGGATGGATGGACAGATAGACAGATAACCCAAAAACATTACGCCTCCAGCCATGGCTACATAAGTACACAGATATAAACACATATGGAGTCATTGTTTAAAAACACAGCTGAGATGAAGGGCCAAAATTGAGATGAAAATATGCATTTTCACATCTCTGTTCTAATCAATGCTGTGCAAATGAACCATTTGCATTAGGTAAGAGTTTCCTGGCAGGATTACCTTGAGGTCCTCATATGTGTCAGCTGTAAGCTTAGTGCTGTTCATATTCAGGCTGCACAGACTTTTCATGGCTGAAAAGAGAGTTAAAACAGTTAAAATTAGCCAACAACGCTAACAAACTGACTTTCACACACAGTTAGCATATTAACTCCGAGCTCATCCTTTCAGTTTTGTTGCTATACCACTTCTAGCCATTCTTGAGATTCTCACTAAGCTCTAAACCGATTTCCATGCAACACAGTCACATGATTCATTTCGTGTGCTTTCTTACAGCTGAGAGCCAGCAGACCAGCATCTGTGACAGGAGTCTCACACAGGTTCAAAACCTGAAGACAGGCCAGATGTTCAGATAGCAACCTCAACCCTGCATCCCCGAACTGAAAGTAGAAAACACAGATAGGACATATATTAGACACCGAATCATTAGTGATTACTAGATGTGTGTGTGTGTGTTAGTGCTGTATTTGTCTACCTGTGTGGACCAGAGGTTGAGCTGTTTGAGTGAAGGCAGCTTAATGAGCTGCTCAGCACAGGCACTGGTGACATTTGTGAAGGCCAAGCTCAGGTTCTCCAAGTTCCCAAAAGAACCTGAACTCAACAGGCGGGCCAGGTCCGCATCCTAAACCACGATGAAGAAAAAACATTGAATACTGAAGCAGTAAAAGCAATTATTTTTAATGTACCGCTGTATAATTAAAACTCCTTCATGGTGCAGTGAAGGCATCAGTGTAATCTCACCGTGGACTTTGAGGGCAGAGTCAGCCGGGTGGGGCCTCCTTTCCTTTGCTGAAAAGACAAATAGAGAAAAGATGGCATCTGAGCCTCGCAGGAACCTTTTCACTCAGTAGATGGTGTGTGTGAGCAGCTTTTGGTTTGAAGGCACATTCCCTCATTTTGAATTTAAGGATCAGACTGCGAAAAATACATACAGTACTGGACAAACTAGTAGAATAAATACAATACATCCCATACATATTTATGTGGATTTATATAATGGCATTCCTTTATATGAAATGTGTGTATGAGTTGTCTTTGTTTATGCTGAAGAGTGTACCGAGGGCAAGTTCAGTGGTTGCTGCCCTGAACTGACTCCACATACAAATGAAGAGCTCAGTTCTGCAGACAGAGTCAAGTGGCTGTGATTCAGCGTGTGGAGCATGAAGAATGAGCTGACAGGGCCAGTCAATGTTACTGGTCTGATCTTTACTGTCCTAGCATTTCAGGGCTCAGGAAAGCTCAGGTAATCTTCATTCTCCAGCTGATGTTTGCTGAGAGTCGTGCAACAGAAAAGATCCAGTTAACTTGCCCTTCTGGATGAGTAAAGAGCTGTGTGAGACATTAGTCGAATCTGGTGGACTTGATGCTAAATATACTCATGATCATTAAGTGGAGACACATTATCCAGCAAATAATATTGATCTATGGCTAAACATTACAAGCTGTTGTTGCTGGCATATCGGTGCATAATCACTAGTCTCATTTGTCTCCTGGGATCAGAGAGTCATCAATGAAATATTGAACAAACATTAGAATAATACGTCTTGTGTGCGGAGCCAAAAAAACGCTGCAGTCCTAATCTTTTAAATCAAAACTTATCAAGAATGTTATTGCATGTAATGGATTCACAAAAAAATTTATAGGTGAGATGAGGACAGAATTGTGAGCAACCTCCTGGCAACACAACATGGAAATGTTGTGAAAACTGGTTTAGGAAATAATGGACACTGAGTTCCCCTGGCGAAAGAGGAACAGGGCCATGCAAATTTCAAAAGCCAGCAGCTGAGATGGTATGTGGGTGTGTTAGTGTCCATGGCAAGGATAACAGGCTTTGGAGCCACATATGTTGCCATCCTTGCTTATTCCAGCATGCTACACCAGTGTGAAAGGGTGTCAAAGAGAACAGCATCATGTTAACTTCAGGCCTCAGTGCCCCTAATAAATTACTGTGTGTGTGTGTGTGTGTGTGTGTGTGTGTTGCAGCAGTAACTCACCAGTTCCTTGAGCTCTCTCTGTCGGTCGCATAGCTGCTCGTACATGCGGAGGCCCACCTGAGTGCTCTCCAGGGTGGAGATGATCTGCAGCTGGGTGTCTTTGTTCTCGATGATGTTGTACTCCAACATCAGACACAGGATCTGGACACACATGTAAACGCATACACACTGTAAACGGGTACTCCACTGATTTTACATGTGACAGTCAGTTTACTTGTTGGCAAACGTTTCAGCACGTGGAAACATTTGCATAATGTGTTTTTTGACTGTGATGAGGCTTGCTGAAATCAGACCAAATAACTCTGATGATAGAGTGATGTCGTCAGGGTTATCTTGGCCAGAGATCAAGACAAAAAAAAAGCTTTTGCTTGCATTATGGGTAATGTAGGATCTAGTAATTTGAAGCTTGACCCATAAATGGGTCCAGTCTCTTAAAGATCCAATGTGTAGGATATAGTGGCATCTAGCAGTGAGGTTGCAGTGAGGTTGCAGTTGCATCCATTAGGCAAAAAAGTCCTCTCTAGAGCCAGTATTTGGTTTGTCTGTTCTGGGCTACTGTAGAAACATACCAGTGCAACGTGGCGGGCCCATTCCAAGGTAACAAAAATAATCAAAATAATCAAAACCTCAGGAAAAGCTGCTTAATTTTTGCTGGACAGGTACAATCAATGTCAAACACTATACTGTGTTATTATTTGGAAGGTATTACTTTCAAATATATTATTTAACCAGAATGTAATATGAGCATTGCTATATCACTGTCAATTGTGACAGTTCTTTTTAAAGTATTATAATGATGATTTTATGAATGGTTATTGTCTGAGAGTGCTGTGCTAAGTTCCTAGCTAGCATACATGCTGTGCATTAGCTTGAAAAGGAATACAAAGTTAATTGTATTCATTCTACTGTTCTGTTTGTAAATATTTAGGCATGGCAGTAAAGGATTTTTCAAATTCTGAATATTTCTGGAGACAGAAACCAAATCGAAAATAATAAAAATAGCGAACGATATCGACACAATCTACCAGAGAAATAATTCATTAATTCAGAAACTATAACTGACAGAACAATCCATAATAAACACAACTGTTAGTATAGCCTTAATTCTTAAAATATAAAATAACTAATAATAATAATAAACACGCAGTAGTATGATTCAAATGGATTGATATAAAACAAGAATAACTGGTACAACAATGATAAAAACGGTAAATAAACTAAATTAAAATCAATCAAAATTGTTAAGGATAAATACTGCTAGAAAGAAAATGTAAATGTACATTTTTCTGGATAGAAGAATTAACAGGGACACAAACACAGACATACCTCCACCATGGTCTGGTTTCCACGTAGCGCCAGCAGCATGCAGGGGCCCAGCTTGTTTTCAGCCAGAGACAGCAGGAACTTCTTGGTCTTATAGCAGGAGCCCATCAGGATGTGAACCTGGAGGGGATGGACGGGAGGAGAGGATCAGGAACCGCACATTAATTAGCACACATCAGTAGCTGAGTTTGACTCTGTGTGTGTGTGTGTACACTCACCATACTGGCAAAGAGCTCTCCATCGTCATCACAGGCCACACCTCCTGGACTGTAGAGCTGAAACCAGCCATCTTTACCTGAACGCACACTGAGTAGGCATGAATGGACCTGGAAAACACACACACACAGATGATGTTTTTTGTGTTGGTCAATCTCAAGAAAAATCTCCCCAAAAACACTTTACTTTTCTTTCACGTGTAGAGCTCCTACAAGGTTGAAACAGTGATCACCAAGCTTGAAGACACACTCACCTCCTGCCTGGGGTCCTCCGCAAACCTCTGAATGACATATTTCAGTTCCCTGTTGGACAGAGAAACATGGAGACACAAATGTCAGATCGTTTTCAAACTGAAATCTGTCTGCGAAGAATTGTAAATGATGTCTGAGTTACTTACTTTGTGAATTTGGCATGTGCAAGGGCCCTGGACAGAGGAAGACAAAGAGACATGTGAGATAAATAGTCCAAAACAGTTTGAGCTAAGAAATATGACATAGCAAACTGATTTAATGCGACTCAGATGTGGTGTTCTAAATGCACAGGAGTATTTTTAGAGGTCAGTTGAGCATGTTTTGGTTGGAATTCTCCTTTATGCTGCCTCTTATAGTGGCGTTAAGCTGATGACACCGTAGCACAGTATTACTTTATATTTGCGGATACAGTCAACACGCTCAGGTAAGTTTCAGAGGGAGTGCAGAGCTCATTATGACCTTTTCAGCACATGAGCACATGAAATGAGCATGTGAACTTCCAGGGATTGTTTGTTAATTTAGATGATATTTTAATGATCCCTGTAGGGAACAATTACAATTATGTTTTAGAAGCAGTTGTGCGGTTAGCTGTGGTGATACCGGATATGAATCAGGTGAGAGAAATGGACAGTTACGTTCCAAATTGATCACAAACAGCACAATTATCATCATGGTCTCACTGGAAAATTTAGACTCTCTACTAGCTTTTCAAAATAAATTTCTAAAAGAATACCCAAAGGTCATCTACAGAAGATCAGAAGGTGTATTAGGGTCTAAAGGTGCATATGAGCTTACAGACACATTCAGTTTAATGACACACCTAATTTATGATGCCCTTTTTATACAAATTCATCAGTTTATTAATGAAAAAAAAAATGAAGTTACAGCCCTCACAGCAACAGCTAATTTAGCTTAGTGTAAAGAACCAGAAACAGCCATTTTGGACACATTAAAAGGACACAAATTAACACACTACATCCCATTTGTTTCATCCATATAAAACTGAGGTGTAAAACAGGATTCTTTTACTGGGGTGTTGTGCCCTCAACTATATCTTGACTGGAAGCAGTAACTTCCTGGAGTCTCCACTATTTGCCTTGCCTTCTCCTGGCCAAGAAAGGGTCTGCCAAATAACCCTCCATAAAACCACAACGTGTTGTTTATTCAGGTTTTTATAAGGATCATGCAAACCAGATATTACAGGCTAACTGGGCAACTTTAGAGTTGAAGATAGGTGACTTTCTGTTATCTTAGTCTCCCTTTTCCCCATGTTTCCAGACTTTATAACCAACTGGCTGCAGCTACGTATCAACAATACAGACATCACAGTAGTATCAACCTCCTCACTCAACTTTTGTCAACAAAGCAAATAACCACAATGAACGATTGGACTTTAACGCTGTTGTAAGAAGTGACATGCACGGCAGTTGTTTTCTGCACGTGTGTGCATGAACACATCCAGGCATGCCAATGCGTGTGTGTGGACACACAGTTGTAAGGACAAATCTGTTTACACAGTCACATTGTGGGGACCTGACTTATGGGGACAAATGCAAGTCCCCACAACATAAATCATTAAATATTAGGATGAAGACTTGCTTTAAGGTCAGGTTGATGTTAGGGTTTGGTTAAGGTCAGGGTTAGGATTAGGCAAGTAATGTTTATTGTTATGGTTAGGAGGTGGTTAAGCCTCCAGGAAATGAATGGAAGTCTATGCAATGTCCCCGAAAGTGATGGAAATACGACTCCGTGTGTGTGTGTGTGTCTGAATTTGTGCGTGCACTAATGTGACTCATTATATCCTCAACTACAGGGTGCTGGGGAGTATTTGCCTTTCCTAATGACGCCTGCAGCTATCGACCAGGCAACAGTGGCGCAGGTGAGCAACAGGTGCGTTCTAGTGTTGCAGAAACAACAAGACATCTACCATTAAACGCTAATGAAGCTCTGGATCAGCTAGCCAATTACAAATATGGCTCGGGGCTGCTTATAGCCAATTAAAGCGGGCTCTCTGGAGAGAGAAAAGCTGCCCCTCCAGGTCACCACCCCCAGGAGGCATGGTGAGGTAACTCAACCACGTCAGCAGCCAGGCCCCATCAGGACCCTTCAAGAAACATGTATACATCCCCAGACACAGTGATGGTGGTGCGAGAGGTGGCATGTAGCGTCAGGATAATGCTAATGGTTACAGTATGGTTATGGCTGCAATGGTGTTTTTTGACTGGAAAAAAGTGCTCCATTCCACATTTGTCCGACGCAGCATTTAGACAGCCATGAGACGCCAACACTCTCCGCTGAAACACAGTATATTACTACAACTGCTGTTATTTACACTTACAGCCTCAAAAACTACTATTAGAACTTCTAAGTGAAGGGACAACGTCATACTTCATAATTCCCTCCATCAAATGAAGAAATTCTGTGAAATCTAACTCTGATTTGCTGTTTTGTTGTCCTTGTGTTTACATGTGTAATGACAGCGACTGTGTGTTGGGTCCTGAGCGCAGCTGAAACACAGGTGACCCACGCCTCAACACGTTCTTTGTTGACACAGATGGAGGATTGAAGCTGCTGCTGCTGCTTTCACCGTGCAGGCTGTGTAGACACTGTCAAGAAACTATCGCATGCTCACGGGGAAATGAAAAGGGCAGCTGAGGCCTCGACATTACTGACCAAAGCTGTTGTTGGTTTGGTTCCAGAAGTGAGGCAGACACAATGAACTCAAAGGTTCTTTCACCAGGCAAGAAGGAAGAGAACGTTGTTTTACTTTGGTGGAAAGAAAATAAGTACATTTACACTGTACTCCAGTATAATTCTGAGGAATTTATATTTTATGCTAGTATATATTTAATCCACTACATCCATCCATTTTCTATACCGCTTATCCGTCAGGGTCGCGGGGGAGCTGGAGCCTATCCCAGCTGACTACGGGCGAGAGGCGGGGTTCACCCTGGACTGGTCGCCAGTCAATCGCAGGGCCAACACACAAAGACAGACAACCACACACTCTCACACTCACACCTAGGGGCAATTTAGAGTAGCCAATTAACCTAATGTGCATGTTTTTGGTATTGTGGGAGGAAGCCGGAGTACCCGGAGAAAACCCACGCAGGCACAGGGAGAACATGCAAACTCCACATAGAAGGACCCAGACCGGGATTCGAACCTGGAACCCTCTTGCTACGAGGCGACAGTGCTAACCACTGCACCACCGTGCCGCCCTTAATCCACTACATTTCAGAGAAAAATGCTATAAGCATATGATGAGCTGATAAAACATTATAATGATACACAACAGTACCACGGCATTAAAATGCTGCAATTAAAATACAATAACGCATCAGTAAATTTGATAGACACTCAGTTTTGAGTCTCTTTACAAAAAACATTAATTACCTCCACTCAGGAGGATTTTTTTTTTCTCTCCCATCCAAATGTAATATTTGCAGTTATTTCCAGAAGAGTTACGTTTGTGCTTACTCCCTCACACCTACAAGGGTGAGCTGAGGAATGCATGTGTGAATACTCACTCTTTAGGGAAGGGGATGGGCTGCAGCAGGCTGGCCAGAGCGGGTCTCCAGTCATCGTAGTCCGACCTGACAGAAGAAGACAAGAAAGACAGAGTTCATGAGACTCAGTGGAACAATGTTAATAGGAGGGCGGAGCCTGGGCAGGTGAGACTTGAAACTTGAGCGCCACTGAGGTGACGCAGACTTATGTTGTTAATTTAAAAGAAAACAGAGCAGAATCACGTTACTGTGAGTTAAGTAACAGTGGCTTTGTTAAAAACGCTACAAGCGCACAGACAGTACCAGTTTTCAGGCCATCCTATTCGGTTACAGCCCGACAGAAGGACACAGACACGTAACTGCTGCTCCACTTTCACGTCGTGTAATCAGCACTGACGCTCATACGCTCATTCATTCGGGGCTGTTTAACCCATTTAGACTGATCGGTTCTTCAGGCTCACATAATGTCACCTTTACAAACTAGGACACCTCCTGAGTTGTTGACGTAATTTGGACAATATGAAATTTATTTGGAGTTTATGGACGTTTAAAATAGCTTCATCAAGATGTTTGTTTAAAAGGCTGTACGAAAACCTGTTTGCGTTTCTTTATTACAAGCAGCACCTAGACTTCAATGATTTTTCACTGTATCATCTGTTCACATGCCAATTTGCATATGTGTGCCTTACTTGTAAATGACTACACAATGACACATTTTTGTTAATTTCTCCCAACATCCTGAGCACAACATCCGCACCGACTGAACTGGCTGAGATGAGGCCTGTTGTCTGCATCGTTTGATGTGCGCCTTCATGTACTGCCACTGGCCATGTGGACAGCTGAAATCATGGGAAGCAGATTTGATAAAACTAAACTCAATATGCAGTAATTACTTCTCTAAAACGTATTACTGTGAGCAGGAAAGCCCAGAAGACTTATCAAGACACAATGCATAAAGAGCTTTTCTGCAGTGGGTCGAATGCTTCTCAGACAGGTGAGCTGACACTTAACTGTTTGCCGTGGGTTTGCAGGCTACCTGTGCAATTACGTAGACGGGCAACATCACTGCGAGATGCATGTGCATGCTGGGATAGACAACAAACCAGAATGATTGAGAATGAACGCCGAGATCAGCATAATGACTTTTTTTGTGCCTTTAGCTGTATAGATCATAAACGTATTTGGATGTTTAAATTTTCAAGAACTTTAAATCCATGGTAGGGCAGAGTGCAGAATCAGCCATTTGCATGTAGCGATCAGGACAGAACCTGGATTTAAATAAATAAGGCGTAGGAAAGTTCTGCACGGAAACTGGTGAGAAAGAAACACAGTGTGCTCATACTAAATGCACAGCTCACACTATGTATGTGTGTTTGTACAGCTCTTAAATGAATAGTGCAAAAGTGTGCTTGCCTGCCCATGATAAATGCGTTGGTAATCGGTTTGTCAGTGATTCAATATGTGGCTTGTTGATGGGCGCAACAGAGGAAGCAGGCTGATGGTTTTTGGATGGAAAATGCATCACAGAAAACAAACAAACAAACACACAAACAAACAGATGTCCAGAGTGTGTTTGTTTGATTGACACTTCCCCAAAAATACACTGCGGCTGAAAAACAACGCTAAAAAATCCTGCAGTCTATCGAAAAAATGTGTCGCAACACATTTTGGGAACGGGAGCGCAACAAAAACATTTACATCTAGGAAGGATAATTTATTTTACTTGTTTGCAGCAAACTGATAGCGGTTGAAATTCATCATAATTAAAGGGATGATAGAATCAGTGAAAAAAGCAGTTCCAACAGTATTCAACAGAGCTTAGTCAAAGGCACAGTCTGACATTTTGGGAAAAATGTTTGATGTCACAGTCGTATGAGGTAGTATAGAAGTAGAGCTGAACAGGTTTGGGCTCGCTTAGTGCCCTGAATTAAAACTGATACTGATCTTCCTGTCTGACCCACAGAAAGCAAGTCATGCACAATGCTGGGCTGTAACATTAATATTCAGTAGCAGTGACCTCGGTGTAAACTCACAGCATCTTGAGGATGAGGGCGAAGCAGCCCAGCACTCGGTCAGCCTGGGCTGGCAGCTGGATGGACAGAGTGTTGAGGGCCGGACTGACCAGAAGACAGTCGATGAGGTTAGGCTCGCTGTCGCCCCCTGATGGCCCGCCCTTCCGTCTGGCATTGGCTGAGTTGTTGTTTCGCTCCAGCTCCACAAGGATCTCGCTGGAGTTGACGACGGAGGGAGGTGGGGAGAGGGGCAAGGAGGGCGTTGGGGAGGAGATGGGAATGGACGGGGCGGGGTTTGAGGGTACGGGGTGAGGCGGCTGAGGAGGACTCGGGTTGGCAGACAGGGGGAGGAGGGTGGCAGGAGGCGGCGTAGGAGGCTCTGGGCGCAGCAGACGGAGCGGCATGGGAGGCTTGCGGTCGTTCTGCTGCTGGCAGCCGTTTCTGATCTCCTTTAGGCTGGGGGAGTTGTCCCGACTGCAAGGAGTTCAGACGGGAGAAAGGCGATTAGACCACGTATGAATCCTATAGTCACAGTACAGAAGTAACGTCATGAAAAGATAAGTAATAAGCCAAAAATAACAAAGGGTAATAACAGAAGGGAAATCAAACAGAGGTGTGACATAGGAAGAGCCAGGAGAGATGGCTGCCGGAGTGATGGTTCCTTTGTGTGCTTGAGTTTTGGAAAAATTTGCTGAAAATGTCCCGCTCAGGGGCCAAGGAGCAAAGGAGATGACACTAATTAGTAAAGTGTCATCTCCTTTACTGTGACATACATCTGTAGTCAACAAAACGTCTCTATGGAACGCAGCAGAAACAAACAACATCATTTGAATGGAAATCACCAGAATGAAGCCAGTTAGAAAGCAAACATGCTGTGATTTTCAACCAACAATAGAGACTAATTCATTTTCTGAAACTGGAGGTCTAACTGACAAAGATGAAATCTCAGATGTTGTGTGAAAAGTTTATTGAAGGACTGATTTAGGGCTGGTACATACAGTGGCTCCTTTTCATTACCATAACTTTCTACATTTTAAGAAATGAATGATAGAGGCTCTTTACCTCATAAACAATGAACTACATTTAATGGTGTACAAAATATACAGACAATTAATAAAAAATTTATATATGTCAAAAGCAGCAAAATTTGGAAAATGAATGACACACCTTGAAGGCTCAGGTCTAATTAGTCACCTGTAAATGCTATGCTTAGATCCTATTAACCGCAAAAGGACATTTTTTAAAACTGAGAAACTCCAAATACCAACCACTAACTTCACCTGGCACCATGTGCAAAATCAGTGTAACATAATTATGTTATGTATTTCATTCACTTCTATTTAATGTTTGTATCTGAAACATTTGTGTATCTTCACTGCACTGCAGAGGTATTGTTTCTTTAAAAAAAAAAACATGTTGGGACTCTGTAAATTAGTTTAGGCTATAAATGGAATAATGTGTTCTGATGACAGTACAGTATCTGATCTGATTTCCTGGTAACATCTGCAAATTACTGTTCGTGCTGTTTCCTTCATATTAGTTATAAAAGATGTGGGAAATTACCAATCATGTTTGTCTTATCAATGAAAAATGTTCAGAGGTAAACAAAAGAATGAGCCTTCTACCACAACAGCTGAATAAACAGGTAGCGTGCGCGACAGTCAACCGGTCAAACCAGCCGCAAAGCTCCTTACTGACTGCAGGAAACAACAGCAAACGACACCGCGCTGTCCAAGACCACATTCCACCAGCACATATCCAGTGTTTTTGAGGCATTTGTTTATTTGTTTTTACAAATTTTAAATTTTGCTCTGTGGCAAATTTAGCAACCAAAGACTTAATTGTGCAGATGTAGCTGTCAAGGATCAGCATTTCAGGAATGTTACATTTTAGTTTATTATTATTATTCTTGTTAGCTTTGGGCAGTGTAACTGATAAACTGGAGTATATTTCTCTTTTGAACAAAGAATACACAGTCAGACAGTACAAATTAGGGGATTATGGCTCCAAGTTCTCACTGGCACTTGTTTCTTATCAAAGTTATCCACAAGAATATTCTAATAATCTCAGTAAACTGCAACATAGTCTATCAACTTTAACTCATGCACAAGTGGCACGTGAAATGAGCATATCAACACCATCAGTAAATGAACTAAAACAGAGTGCGATCTCTCTGTGGTGTAGAAACAGCATAAAAAAAGATGGAGTTATGGAGTGTGCGTACATCGTCATTAAGTTATGGAGAAGAGTGCACTCAGGTAGCCATTTTGTATACAAGTGGTATAGCAGTATGAAGTTCCAGGGTAGCTGTAGCTTGCCTGGCCTTCCATGCTGCTGACCTTCAGGCCCGACAGATCTGAGCTGCTCAAACTACAGTGGTCAGATAAACAAGACGTCCAGACATGAGTGGAAAGGTAAGAGGATAAGCAGAGGGAAAGGTGAAAAAAATGACAAGATCAGATGTGAAGGGGGTGAGGCAAACCAAGAGGTTACAAACTCAGCTGTGGTTGGAAAAAATGCAGAGAAGCTACCCCCTTGTGTGTGTGTGTGTGATTGTGACTGACCTGTTGATGAATTCCTCATAACAGGAATAAATGGCGGCAAGACACACTGCCACCAGGTTTGGCAGCACCCGTGGGTGAGGGCACTGCCCCGTTGGCCCGTGCATGCTGCAACACACATAAGCGCTGGTTAGCTACCACGGTCCCATCTTAGCATCTGTCACAGCACACAAGCAGCTCCGGACACCTCATGCTGCTTTATGTTGCACATTTCAGAGGGAGGTGTGTACATGCTGTTTACGGGTTTTTCAGCACTAACAACAAAATACCAGTTTCTTACCTGTGGACAAACTTCTTGACGACCTCCATCCCAGCATTGAGCTCGTTGAGAGCCAGAATGTACTCCTGAGTGAAGAGACGCAGTCGAGGACACTTTCCAAAGTCCTGCCAAAGAGACACACAAAAACAAGCAAAGAGTTAAAAATATATGAACCACACCAAAGTGCGAAAGACATAAGACAAAACTTGAAGATTAACTGGTGGAGGATGGTGGATGGTGGATGGTAATATAATTACCACAACTTTCAATGAAAAGAACCTTTCTAAAACAGACTGTGATGGAGATCAACTGACTGCTTCATCCACTGTATGAAGTTTAATTAATGTCTGGCATTCGGCTTGTGTTCAGACATTCTGGATGCATTTAGTCTACTACTTGACCACAGAAATGTAGTGTTTTTATGCAATTTGCCAAAACCATGAAATTGCATGCAGTAGACAGGCACCAAAAGATGAATCGGACAGTGTGAAACCAATATTAAATGGGAAATGACAATCTACATCTCACCATGTTATGTTTGAGGATTCTCTGGACCACAGGAGTGAACACTTCAATCACGACCATTGACCGCGGCCGCTCCCGACAGTGCTGCAACACACAGGAATGACCATCAACGCAAAGAACTTTTATATCCTTAAAACCGTCTATGTTTACTACAGCAACTGAATGTGAAGTGTTGTTCCAGTTTGAGACGGGTTACAGCTACACTCGCACTTGACCTCACCTTACAGAAGAACTCACACAGGTCAGGTGGTGGGTGGTTATTTTCCAAAAGAGGAGCAATGGCCTGTGGACAGACACGCACACACACACATAGATAAATGAATATTTCCATAACCTATCTCTTATTTACCCTGGCTTGGAGCCAGCAGTATGGATCAGGGCTGTCAGGTGCAGGAGCCTTGTAAAAACAGCCCACAAGTGACTACACAAACACCACAAGCTCTCTTAGCATCAAACTCTTCTGCTCTGCACAGATACGGCCATGTGGGCATTGACAGCAACAATCGAAAACGCACAAATACACAAGTGTAAAATGAACAAATACATGAGGAGAATCAATATTTTTCTTCACTTTAAAGACCAAAACAACAAGAGGCCAAACTCACATGCGTTAATTATTAACTTCAGCCTTACATTAAATATTGTTTTACAGTGATAATGAACTTCATACTCACCACAATGATGTTCTCATGATCCTGAGTGCTGAGATTAGAGTTCTGTGGGGAAAAACAGATGAGTTTAGGGAGGAACTAAAGGGAATATTATAAAGGCAATGTCATAATGAAATGTCCTCTTAAGAACATAAAAAAGGGAACTATTTTAAAGTAAGATCTGAGTTTAGGGTCAACATTAGGATTAGTGCCGTAGACTATCCAAACACCTTCCTGGAATACTTTTCCTTTGAGGAACTGACATGGGCTTCACAGCAAGCACAAGCACAGATTCCAGTATGACGATGAGGACTCTGTCTTCTGCACGAGGCAAAATGGCACACAGTGCAGAGCAAGTCATTGCTAATTTCAAAGCAACGCAGCAGTCATTTTCATGCCCAGCACCCACGTGGTCTACTTGTGTCCATCTGTTCACCCATGGTTGTGTTTGATTTAAAATGAGGTGTGGTCAGGTGTGTTGTTGGCACAGAAAATGACGGCGCCCTTGACCAACAAAGACCTGGTCTCAACTGGTGCAGTATTTCTCCTGAAATTTAAAGGATGCATTATTCAGGTAGGCAAGATGCGCCTGCATAAACGGCTTTACAACGCATCGTCATTGCTGGCTAAACAGTGATGCACAAATCTAAACTTGAAAGTAAGGAGAAAACTATCCACAGGAAAAAGAAATACCTTTTTAGATTGAGAAATAAATATGTTTTAGAGAGCTTTGATGGAGCTCAGGATTTATCAGGAGGAGAATTTCATTATAAGGACCTGGGCTGTGTGTGCAAACATTAGACCCTGAACAATCCTCTCTGTGTGTCAGGACATTTAAATAATCACTTAAGTTATGTTGCTGAGCCTTGGAGAACCCTGGGAGATCGCACTCTGAGTGGGTCATGTGACTCTTAAAACCTACCTGTGATTTATTAAGAGGTTAAATATGACCCCTTTACGACTTGGGTCTTACTTTGCACCAATTAACTGGCAAAAGAGAGTTGGACATACCCTAAATGGACTTGCACTACGCACTTTAGACTGCATGCTACAGCTCATTTAGGGCCTCAATAGGGCCCTGAGAGATTAGTCAGGCAATGCAGTGTAGTTTAATTTTTTCCAATATGGATCCTCTGAGGAAAACACGAAATGGTAAGTGCTCAGTGCTGGTCAAAGATATGGGGAAGGCGTGTTGCTACCTCAGCCAGGAGGGTGGAGATGATGTGCAGTGGAGCCTGGTGTATGGACTCGTCCTGCAGTGGTGAGGTCAGAGCCATGTCCACCAGCGCTCTGATCTCCTTCAAGACCACGTCCCAGCGACTCGGGTTGTTCAAGACCTTACGGTACTTGTAGATCTTTTTCTGTAGGAAACACAGCACAAAACATAACACCCTGTGGAGACTACATAGAAAGCATTTTTTTCTACTTTTATGAAGCTGCTGCTTGCATTGCACATTGCACAAACCAGGTCATCAACACCTCTGATTTTTCATCTTTGTGGATATTGTTCTTTTCATGTCACTATCTCTCAAATTCTTGGTGGGCTGGCAGGCAAAATTCAAAATAGCACAAAGAAAATAAAAGTGAAATGTTTGTGAAGAATCAGAGTGGTGTATAGTCTACCTACCCCACCTTTGTATATATGGGCATATGAGAGGTGAGATGTACAGTGCATCCGGAAAGTATTCACACTGCTTCAGTTTTTCCACATTTTGTTATCCTACAGTCTCATTGGAAAATGGATTCAATTAAATTTCTGCCACGAAATTCTACACAAAATACCTCATAATGACAAAGTGGAACAAGTTTGCTTGAATTTTTTTGCAAATGTATTAAAAATGAAAAACAAAAAATGTAACAGGTATATTATATGAATACAAGTATTCACACTCTTTGCCATGACACTCAAAATTGAGCTCAGGTGCGTCCTGTTTCCATTGATCATCCTTCAGAGGTTTCTACAGCTTGAGTTGAGTCCACCTGTGGTAAATTCAGTTGACTGGACATGATTTGGAAAGGAACACACCTGTCTATATAAGCCCTCACAGATGACAGTGCATGTCAGAGCACAAACCAAGCCATGAAGTCAAAGACCTCTGAGACAGCATTGTGTCGAGGCACAGATCTGGGGAAGGGTACAGAAAGATTTCTGCCCCATTAAAGGTCCCAAAGAGCACAGTGGCCTCCATAATCTGTAAGTGGAAGAAGTTTGGAACCACCAGGACTCTTCCTAGAGCTGGCTGTCCAACTACACTGAGTGATTGTGGTAGAAGGGCCTTAGTCAGGGAGGTGACCAAGAACCCAATGGTCACTGTGACAGAGCTCCACTGTTGCTCTGTGGAGAGGGGAGAACCTTCAAGAAGGACAACCATTTCTGCAGCACTCCACCAATCAGGCCTGTATGGTAGAGTGGCCAGACGGAAGCCAATCCTCAGTAAAATGCATATGAAAGCACGTCTGGAGTTTGCCAAAAGGCACCTGAAGGACTCTCAGACCACGAGAAACAAACTTCTCTGGTCTGATGAAACAAAGACTGAACTCTTTGGAATGAATTACAAGTGTCACTTCTGGAGGAAACCAGGCGCTGCTCATCACCTGGCCAATACCATTCCTACTGTGAAGCATGGTGGTGGTAGCATCATGCTGTGGGGATGTTTTGTGGCAGCAGGAACAGGGAGACTAGTAAGGTCGAGGGAAAGAAGACTGTAGCAATGTACAGAGGCGTCCTTGCTGACATCCTGCTCCAGAAAGCACTGGACCTCAGACTGGGGTGAAGGTTTATCTTCCAACAGGACAACGAGCCTAAGCATACAGCCAGCATCACAAAGGAGTGGCTTCAGGACAACTCTGTGAATGTGCTTGAGTGGCCCAGCCAGAGCCCAGACTTGAACCCTATTGAGTATCTCTGGAGAGATCTGAACATGGCCATGCACCAACGCTCCCCATCCAACCTGATGGAGCTTGAGAGGTCCTGCATTGAAGAGTGGGAGAAACTGCCCAAAAAGAAGTGTGCTAAGCTTATAGGATCACACTCAAAAAGACTTGAGGCTGTAATTGCTGCCAAAGGGGCTTCAACAAAGTGTTGATCACATGGTGTGAAGACTTATGTACATGTTATATTTTTGATGTTTTATTTTTAATAAATTTGCAAAAAAAATTCAAGCTAAGTTTCACTTTGTCATTATGGGGTATTTTGTGTAGAGGGAAAAAAGATAAATTTAATCCATTTTGGAATGAGACTGTAACATGACAAAATGTGCAAAAAGTGAAGCGATGTGAATACTTTCCGGATGCACTGCAGGAGAGGTTTCTGTGGTCTCTGTTCACTGCTTTGATTAGTGCCTGAGAATCAGTGTTGAGTGTGGAGAAAAATAAACACAGAAAAAATTAAACCATAGGAAGTGACTGTAACTGTATTACCTCAGGCATACTTCCCTGTATAGCTTTACTTAGCTCGATGAGCACAGCATGGCTGTAGTACTGACAGATTTAGAGGTTTAATCCTCATAAAGGTCTGTAAAGTGTCATAAAATAGTTCCCCACATTGTGAGAAGATTTGCAATACAACTAAAAACTATTTCTGGCGTTCCAATATGATCAATTTACTTCAGTGTATGTGGTTATCTTTAGAAATTCTGAAAACTAAGCAACAGTAAAGCTGTGAGGAGCTAAAGACCTCAACATGATGCTGGGGCCAATGAAACTAATCAATTAATAGTTAAAGACAAACAAAAATCTTACCTTCCACTGCAGGGAATGAAACCACTGGTCCCTTAAGTAGCTGTTCGCAGCCTGTAGCAACACACACACACACACACACAAACACACAGCCATGAAGACAGAGACAGACTACTTGTTAAATTTGATCTCAGAGAGACAACAACAGAGGGAAAAAAATTCCATTTGTGTAAAAGCTTCACAAAGGCAAACAATGCAAGTTAACATTAAACTAACAGATTGTTTTACAGCCATTTTCTAGAGTCTTAGGCCTATATAAAGTAAGTTAATTGAGAACTAATGCATTCTGACGACAGATCTTACATTGCAGGGTTTTGACTCACAAACACAACACCATGTCTCCCTCCCTCGACTTTCAGGGTAAAACCGTCCTCAGATTTTCTTCATTCAGGTTTTATAGCTCAAAAACACATATGCTTCATGTGGACTGTGTGGTGTGGTTTTAACCTAATGTGGCCTTAACAAACAGCTACAGAATTGTCAGCAGATTTGAATTCAAAAGTTGCCAGACTCTGATTGGTGTACAGTAGTGTGTGACATATGTGTATCGTGTTTTTGCAGCTTTGTCCCACTCGCTTGAAACCAGTGTGATAAAAGAGCATAAACAGAATAAAACAGAAAGCCTTTTCTGTGAAATAAAATCCACCAACTTTGGTAGGAAATTATGTGTTCATATAGGATCCTATGACTCACAGTAAGAAGCTTACTGAGAAAAGAGCATTTCAGGAAATTTCAGGGAACGCAGAAATAAGTGTAACTTCAACATAAACAGGAAATCTACTGCCTACTGTAGTGTGTTATTAATAGTTTTCGATTCATTTGCAGCCAAACCTGACATATGCATATCAGAGCAGTGTGTGAACGCACAGATATATCTGAAGGCAGCTGATCTGGCTACATGCGTGCATCATTAATGGATGTCAAAACATAAAGCAATACAGAGTTCAGCTATACATCGATTAGCAGTAAATGGATATCTGACAGACTGTTTTAGTTGCAGGTTGCATTTTCTTGTAGACTGGTATTTTGTTAAACTGATCATTATCATTAGTCACTTAGGTGTTAGATCATTAATACTGAAATAATATTTGAGCAGGGAAACAGGCCTCAGTAGTGTAGGCAAGATGAAAAAAAAATGGCTGAAATAATTAATTGACACGTAACTGCTTTCTTGTTGAGAGTTAGATGAAAACATTCATAAAGCTATTTAATAATTTTGAAACTACCACCAGCAGCTGGTTAGCTTAGCTTAGCATATAGACTGGAAAATAAAACAAAAAGCATAGCTGTGTTTGAAGGTAACAAAATCTTACTTAAACAATGCAAAATTTACACAAAGGAGTAGGGGCAAGACGAAAACAACGGCAGAAGTAATTTGATGGCTTTTGAAACTGGACTTGTGATGTCTTTGACACCACAATTATAGCAAATGAAAACAACTGCACACAGACTTTAAAAATGAACTTTGGCTTCAAACAAAAAAAACAAACAGGACCAGAAATTATGCAACTCTTATTCCCGTCCGCCGTGATTTTGCACATTTTACTATCTGTGCCAATGTTTGTTAATTGTTGACTAAAAAAAATCTGAATGTTCATATTCAACACATTGAATATGTGAACATGTGTGGGTGGTGGGGGCGGCTCGTAATTCCCCCTCTCCAACCCCTCGCCTTCGGAACAGACCTGGAGTGAAAAGTTGGCAGCCCTGCTCTACGCCACCATGTGAGAGACACACAGCTGAAGACATACAGTCACCAAATAATCAAAAGTAATTGACGTCAATGACCCACCATCCAATTTCTTCAATAAAGCTACTGCTTACTCTGAATTTGACTCATAAACCATTCTGCTCTGAAAAATGTATTGCATTCATTATTACTACCGTAAATATAAACCCCCAAATAATGCTGAGTAACCTTATGAATTGTTCCAAGCAAAGCAGCTGTTTCAGATGGGAATACACAGTGATGACCTGGTCTATATTCATCAAACTTAAACCGACATGAGTCACATTCACCATGAGCTAGCTGCGTAGTACATGAGGACCAACAACTGGCTGCCTTAGACCAACCCAGTATGCTGACAGACTGGGATTTCAGTATCCACTCTACGGATTTTAAGACTGACATTTTATCTTGATCTTGAAACCTTCACCTCAGTTTTCCATGCCATTGAAATCATTTTCTAATTTTCCATTCCACAGTTGGAAAACTACACCAGATTTTCCAGTTTTCCACGACTTATGCATGTACCATGACTGATCTTGGCTTGTGGATTGGAACCAGCAGAGCTTTTTCCCTCAAAGCACAAACTGAATCGGTCTGGCAGTGGTCCAGACAGCTGGTAGCAGGCATAAGCAAACACAGCTGAGGACGTGGGTATACACTGTTGACCCCCAACACTCATAATGGTTTGAATTGTGTATCAGAGTTAATAGGGCTAATGGGTAACAGTACCAAATGTGCTCACTAAATGGCTCTGGTTAATGTGGATCTGAAATTTTCCCAGGAATTCAGAGCAGTATCTCAGAGTTCAGCAGGTACATGCTGTAAGGTGTCCAGTACAGGTTCTTACTGAGTCGAAAACATGACAGCAACCAAACTAGGCAGCCCAACCTAGCCCTTGTTTGACTGTAACAGTAACATAGAAAACTACTAACTAAATTTACCACAAATCTATGACTAAAAACCCATAATAGCAGGGAGCAATGAGGACCCAAGGTCTACATTATATAAATACTATATACTATACTGACTAATTAGACTGGCCTTTAAAATCTCGGTCTAATCAATTATCACAGACCACTGACCAAATAGTGATCAGTTATCAGGCAGTGCTCTACTTGGTCCCCAGATGTTCAATCTGTTTAAACTAATGGATTTAGAACTTTTTGAGATACATGATAGAAGATACAACGACCTTGCCAAGAGATTGTAAGTTCGTTGTGTTGTGCTGGTGCTGTTACACTGCACAAGGATATCTTTGTCATTAACACTGAATGTAATACTCTCAGTGACGTGAAAGGTTTGCTTATGGCACCTAACACTTGCTCAAATCGGTAGCATGGAACAGCAGTTAAAAGCTTTTAAATCTAAAGGATCTGGTTTTTCAGCTGTGTGTTTGTGCCTAACAGCTAATGTTATTGTCCAATGCTGAACAGACAACAATTAAGTTAGAAGCTTAACTATAAGTTTCAGGGGCTGGTGGAGACCAAAGCAGAGTTAAAAAGAGACTGAAGACTCAGATTCATCAGATGGGCACAAAAATGACTAATGGGACATGACTCTTTACCACCTGGTGATAAGGTGCTGGCTGTGTATCTGTCAGCTTATTGTGACATTTTTCTACCACCCAGGGCAAAAATATATGTGGTTTTATGGTTGTATATGGTTTATGTTGCACACTAGCAACTAAACCCAGAGTACAAAGGACAGTGCAGTAATGCTGGATACACAAGCATATTAAATCAATTAGTTAAGCTGTTTCCACTTTCTTTTGTCACTTACCATCACAACATTTCGGTAAATATAAGGCATAAATTTTTTTGCAATGTTGGACTTGAACTGTTTTTTTGGATGGGTGGATGAAACCATTAGGTTCCTGTACGAATACAAAATTGAGTTTGGTTGGTCACATTCCTTTGCCGGGTAGGCCTATATATTAAAAACATATTTCTACATAACCTTATTCTGTAAATTTCTCATAATTGGGCTGAAACGGCCAAAAAGTTATTTTATTATATATTATTAATAAAAATAATATTATAGTATAATAGTATTTATATATAGTGTATTTATATTATATTTATTAATTAAAATGTATTAATCAAAACATGTTTCTATGAAACAGCTGTTATAGTTAACTTGCTAGCCTACAAAAATGTCAAGGTGGCCTCATTTATAGTTTTGTTTTATTATCACTAACCTATTTCATTTGAAGCTTGTGTTTTCCAACTGACTGTAGTGTCCCCAGATCTTATTGTAAAATAAGCAGTAAAATAAAATGATCTGAAAAAACTTAATAGGTATGTTGTCACTGGCTTATTTTTAAAATAATGCAGACTCGCACATTACCTGAAGTAGGACAGTGCCACCAGGGAAGCTGAGCTGGACACAGTACTTGGGAGCGTTGTCCCATGAGAGAAGCTGCAGGTCTTCTATGGAGCTATAGGACAGTGATGTCTCCATGTAACCGGTGGGCTGCAAAGAAGAGAGAAAGCAAGAGGACGTTAGTCTGCCACTGCCTGACATTTACAATACATACTGTATATTTAAACAGAGACGACTGGAAGAGTCAGCTGGAAAGACAAAAAGAAACATATCCTGAGCTAACCTGCCTGGGTAAACACAAAGCCAAACAAAACCTCCAAATACAGCAGGATGGCAAATGCTGTTATACAGTACACAGAGTAGTCTTTATCAGCTGTGGCAACATCTGATGTAGTTCCAAGTGAATAGTCACTGAATGCTGAAACAAAATGGAAAATCAATTTAGCAAAAGCCATTAATCACAGAAATACACAAACATCACCCAGAAGGACATTGTTCTTGTAGCTCTTAGTCAACAAACAAACACACACATACACACACACACACACACACACAGAGTTCTGATCCCAGTCTCACCATTGTGAGAGCTGGAAGCAGATGTAACTGAGTAACAGGCCACAACCTGTTTGCTAGTCTCAAAATGATTACAGAAATGCTGACATATTACCACAAGTTTCCGGACTCAAGAACAGAGGAGTCTTTAGAGAGATGGTGGGGGAGAAAAAAAAGAAGAATCTAAACAGTCAAAAATAACGAGGCCAAGAGAAAGCCACAAAGAAACCAAGCCTGTATATCTTTGAACCCCCAGAAGAAGTTTGAAGAGCAATGCTTAATGCCACAGTGAGTATATAATAAGTATAATAAGACATGTGTCTGTCAGTTATGCAGAAATGGCAGCAAATGAATCACCAGTTCATTTTCCAGAAATCAGCGTCATTGCATGACTTTGGACCAATTACTGTTGATGGGATCCTAAGTATATCTGCACAAATGGGCCCTGCAGACATCATTTGCAGTGGCTTTTGCCCCCTATTTACGCAGTAATGTTTTCTGACATTTTTTTTCTTTTACTTGTCATTTTTCTGAGGTCATTTTTATTTAGAAAACTTGAGACAGTCACTCAGAGTGTGCTGATGTTTTCCCTCTCTCTCTCTCTCTCCCTCTCTTTGACTTTTTATAGAAGAAAAAGTCAACTCCCTCAGCAGCTGAGGGAATGTAGGAAGTTCGAAATGGATGTGGCCTTCAAGTTCTGACAGACCACAGCAGACAACAGTCACAATTCTCAGAGCTCGATTCTTTCTCAAAAACTATTTGATAAATCTTTGAAAATATACCTGTGTTCTCCTCTATGTTATCAGTGTGGTTTACTGTTCTCAAGACTGACACCAAGTACCCTGATAGAACTGACAGAAACAGTGTAAAAAAATAGTCACTAGTCACTATCCTATACTATCAGTGGATTTCCAGTACTGTGCAGTACTGTGACATGAGCTAAGTTTCCATGAGGTAAAACACAAATGCATGAAAAAAATCTCTTTCTTTGTTTTCTTACATCAAAATCTGATCACATTGTCAACCAGCTGATTTCAATTTCAGTCAACAATATCACAACATCCACACATCAATCAATCTTCAACTTTCAGCTGCGCAGAGGCAGCATAAACATTTCATGTCAGAAGGATGTTGCTGCACTAACTATATAATTTTATTTACTGATTTTTATGAAACTTGATTAAATTTTACGGAGAAAACATTTTCAAACATTTTTTTTCATGGAGATTTAAGCAAAAATCTGAAAGCTTTTCTTGGACATTTGGCATGCACTTTTGAGATGGTCACTAGCCTCACCTCATTGGTTACCTACAAGTGTAATCCTAGCAAGATGTCACCCACTGCTATTTATGAACTGACATTCTGTAGCCTGGTGTTGGCAAGCTTGGCACTACGGTCATTGACATCTTGGTTTTTTTGGAACCAGCGGTGACCATATTTGGACTAAAGAGTGAAACTGGGGAGGATATCCTGATTGGATCTGACTGAGAACCCAAGTTCATGTGGTGGTAGTGACTTGTCAATCACAAGGTAGCCAGGCCCTAAAACATATTATGTTATGTTATATTATGTTGCATTATGCATTATGGTCTATTTTACTCTAAATGTCACCATCATTTACAAAATGTTCATGCTGTATTGAAGAAAACCTGAACTAGTCACTGAGTCCAAAGACTCATTAGGAAAGTTAGGTAATAAATCAAATGAAAAGCAGGGCCATTTTCTCATAAGCTTACATACAACCTTATTTCTGTTTGAAACCAGTGGAGTCACCTCTGCTAGCCATTAGAAAAAATGCAGGCATTTCTTCACTTTTCAAAAGCATTGTCCATACTTTATACAGTTGCCGGCCTCTCATCTTGTCAAGCTGATGTTCTTTATGGGTTATGCAGGATTGAAAAACTTAAAGGTATCGACTGCATGCGCACCCATCATTAACTGATCCGTATGAAAAAATTGGAATCTGATCATTATGAGACAAGCTCTGCTGGTTCCAATGGAGTGTGTATCATGTGTGAGTAGGTGATTAGGATTCTATTAGGCAAAAACAAAAAAAAAAAAACAAAAAAAACAAAACACATAAGGAGGCCTTAATTTGTCTTTTATTCAAAACAAAAAAATTTCAGAATTTATTTCAATGTTGAATTCTTGTCAGACAAGGATAATATAATAAAAAAATAATACTGCAGATTGAAGAAATTAATTAATTAATGATTTGGACTCGAATCTGACTGTCTCACTGATATTGTTTTAGAATCGTATTGTCCGTATACGTGATACAAATGTAAATATAAAGTAGGCCATCCCTCACTTCAGAGATAATATGAATAAACTAGTACTTTCAAGTTATAGTCTGTGTCTCAGTAAACAGGCCTCCACCACCTCCCTTCTTCTTCATCTGCTGCTTCCAGACAGATAAACAGTCTGTCTCTGGCCTCCTCCACACACACAGTCATGGCTCCACTCAACACAAACATCTGAGGAGTTACATGGAAGCAGCAGCAGCGAATGCCTGCTCTTGCTCTGGCGTCCTCTGCAGTGGACTCAAGCAGACAGGTGGTCCTCTGTATTTGCATCCATCTGACTTTCTCTCTATAGAGCAAACAGACAGGCAGCCTGACCTCCCCCCAATGAACAAACATGCTATTCCTTTATTTACACCTCCCTCTGTGGCTGATAGAGCAAGCTGGCTCTTCTGTCTCACCCCCACCACACACACACACATAAAAAAAAAATCCCTGTTGTGAAACTGCACCCATACAGGATTTTCATTACAGATGACGTTCATGGCAAATATTGGCTTGGACCGAGATGTCTCATTTCCTTGAGAGAGTAAACGTCAGTCCCTGTCTCTGTATATATATGTCTGTCTGTATGTCTCACGGTCTGTGTGTGCACTGCAAAATAGTCTTTTTGAACTAGTTGTTGTGGAGTTGGACGCACAGGCCACACTAACAAGACAAACTGCAAAATAAAGAGTGGAATATGAAATTGTGTGCTAAAGGAGGAGATAAATGGCGTTTCTGAATAGGCACAGGCAGAGCAGAATGGAGACAAACAGAAGGGGCTTCAATTTTCTGATAACCAGCCGAGGTTACCATAGATACTCCTTCCTGCACAAGAGCATGTGATCGCTTGCCTCCCTCTCCCTTCCTCGCTCTCTCTCGCTCTCGCTCATCCTCTACTTTCCGTCTTTCTTTCTTTCTACTCAACTCTGTTTTCCTGCTCCCAGTCCTTTCTTTTTTCTCATTCTGTCTCTTTCTGCTCTGTTTTTTATCGAGGAGGAAGGTTGGAGGAGGCTACTCTTGTCTACCCTCCTCACTGCTGTGTTGCCATAGAAACAAGGGATGGAGATGAATGTTATGGTTTTTTTTTTCCCCCACAAGCAGACGGGGAGCAATAACGGAAGGATAAAAGAAATACAGGGAAAAGAAAGACAGACAGAAGGAAAGCATGATCTATGCATTGTATTTTCAAAAAATGTAAAATACACCAATGCCAATGATATCACATTACTGACTAAACACAGTCAGAGACATCACTCAGGACACGTGACACATGCACAACTCTGTCTCACTGTTGGCTGAACATGTCCAAAATGTCAGCTTTTATAAACTTGAGATCTGTTTCACCCTGCAGCTGGTGTAAATGCATTGAATTGGTATAAAAAAAAAATACTGTAGTATTTCCCCCCACTTGAATTCCCATGTGAAGGACCAGATAAGTATGTTTGTATGGTTTTAACAACTTACTATAAATCATGTTTACTTTTGCATATCATTGCAACTATTTCTCAAAAACACATTTTCCTTCCAGGCAGCCTTTGGCTTCCATTCATTTCACTACAGAAAGAAAATAAACCTCAGCACCTTGAAACATGCTTCTGATGAACAATCCATCATAGTGAAGTCCAAGTCTGGTTTTAGTGTTTCCATTGTTACCTTAATGTTACATATTTAGCTGTGCTGAAATAGTTCAATTTTTCAGCTAACTGACTGACATAAATATAAGCCTGTTTGTGGTGTTGTATTATGCAGAGATGTGACTTGCAGCTTCTCAAATCAGGACTTGCTTAAGTTTTATTTCATTTAAACATGTAAAATTTAAATTTGACATATCTGCGACATAGAGCTCCAGTGATGTTCAAACATTCTTTTTAAAGCAAATCAGCCCCATCGTGATCAACATGTTATTTCATGACCATGAACACACACACACACTGTAGTTTATTTTGACTAAAATCGGTGTGACTTTGGAAGCCCAGAAGTGAGAGCACATGTAAAAGCTGAGTCACTACCCATCAGCTCCCTCATATGTATGTTCACCGAGCACTGCAGGGCGGGGAAAACTTTGTAATTGTGCCTTTGATGACTCAAAGCAGGAAACACATAGGCCCAGTGAGAGAAAGAAGAAAGAGAAACTGAAGTGTGGTGAATCGATGTGGTGGGGATTGAATCAGCTGACTGGATCATTCCGAGCTACAGGTCTGACACCTATCAGGTGTTAAGCTCCTGCTGTCTGAGGCAGTGCACTGAAAATGCCCAGTGGCCACTTTAAAGGCCAGTCCATGACATACACACCAAGAACAACAGACACAGTATAGGATTAGCAATTTTATAATAGCAATATTATTTCTTGTTTAAATGTAAGAGAGATTTAGACAGAATGACAAATCTAACTCGAGTGTATGAAAGGTCCTTCCTTCATTTCATTCCATTTTTCTCAATCAATCTGCATTCTTTGTGGTCATTTCTTCCTTCCCTCTTTCCTTTCTACTTTACTGCTTCTTTCTTTCTTTAACTTCATTTGTTCACCTTTTATTTCCTCCCTCTGTTCCTTCTAGTCATTATTTTCCCCTCCCCATCTTCTAGCAATCTCTTCTCCTCTATTCATTTTCTCCTGCACTCTGTTTCCTTCTGTTGCCCTGCCCTCACTTCCTTTTCTTCTTTCTGTTCCTTAATCATCTCTTCTTTTCCCTTTCCTTCCTTCCTTTCTTCCTTGTCCTCTCATATATACGTTTCATGTTTACTCATCTTTCCTTTTTTCCTTCATTTACTAATCTGCTTTTACCCCTCGACTCTGTTTGGAGACTGATAGGTATGTACAGCCACCAGTTTAAGTGAGACACTGTGGACACTGGGTGAAGTCTGGTTTACAAGAAAAAAACCCCCATGGTCCTCTGCAGCCACTGTGTTTTGTTTGCGTCACACAGTGACAACCACAGCACTCCTGCTGAAGACAGATAGCAAGTGGATAAGAGGGCATTTCAGTGCACATTTCTTCCTGTTCCTATCATCATGCAAACGTTAGAATTTCACATCCTGTGTTCCATCATTTTCATATTTACCAATAATCACACAACAGTAGTTCTGAAACAAATTGACACTGAGCAGTGAGCCACATTTGAAGGCTGGTCGATTTAATGTTTTGGCTCCATTTGTTTAAAGACCTTCGCTGTGACCAACAGATTGATCAAACACTAACATAAACATGTCATATGTTCTGTTTAGGGACTTAGTCACACCGCGGAACTGCTGGACTCGCATATGACGTTGCTAGGCTTTAAAGAGTCACTTCCCTGAACGATAAGCTGCTCTACTTCTCTATTTGCGAAGGAACAAGCAAAGTGCCGCTCATAAACCTGGAAAAACACACTGCTGAGCTGCAGCAGATCGTCAACAAGTCATGCCTTCACAGAGAAAGAGAGCACTTGTGTCGAGTTAGCTGTTTGGTGACAGTGCTCTGTGGTTTAACACTGCCACATTCTGTGAAAACACACTTCCAAGAAATGTCTCGACCTTTAAATGTTTAAGTCTTGACTCACTGAGATTAAAAAAAATAAATAAAAAATCAATTTCAGTTTCTACCAGTTATGGCCTTGTCTTTTATCAAGATGCAAGATGACAAGGAAAAACAAGTATCAATCCAGTTCTATGAGAAACTAGCTCAGGATTACAGAATGCTGCTCTACGAGACCCAACTTAAAGGTGCCTGCTGGGCTTTTCGGCCACTACAAGCGCTGTGGAACAATGTTTCAACAGGCAGTCCCTGTTTTGTTTGTATTGCCTCCAGGGGTGTCAGAATACACTCTGGCAATGGTTCAGTAAAAATAAAATGCACTTGTGTCTTAGACTATTAATAAAACATGGAGTCTGACAACTGTGACAGGCATATAGATTGAATTAAAAAATAAAGAACTCTGAGAATGTGGACAAAGAGCGTAATACTTGGCAACTGCACAGAATAACTAAATACGTACAATCACACACAGAAACAATGCAGCCCTAAAATGGACCCAATGAAAAAAAACGACTGCAATGACTAAAACAACAGCAAAACAACAAGAGATATAACAACAATAAACTGCCAAGAAAACCAACAAAACAGTCATAGTAGGCAAGAGCAGCATCAGCTCGTGGCATCTCTGCTGACATCTTACAAAGTGAATGGGAGTGTAAGAGCTGGAAAACTGTATCCACATATAACACTAGCCCAAACACTACCATAAATCAGACTGCAAAGAAACACGTATGTGCGGTTCTGATTATCAAGGAGTGTTACAGTGAAAAATAAGCCTGCAAACTGCAGTGCTGCGAGCTGTGGTGCTCCCTGTGTTAGCAGGTAGCTGTTCACAAACAGGCACAAACCTCAGTTAGAGAGAAGGTGCATCACACCTGAACGTTTCCTATTGAAACATCATTTCCCATGTGTGTATATATATATATATATACTGTGTATATATATATATATATGTGTGTGTGTGTATGTATGGAGGACAGAAAAGTGCCAATATCATTGACAAATAAACAATGACTTAATAAATATATGAATAGGCCATTAATGCAGTAAAAATAACATCAAAAAACAAGTCATGTCATTAATTTAAAAATTATTATCACCTAAATTGATATTGCTGTTTTAATTTGTTTCCGTATTCATTTACCGTTATAATAATTCCCCAATTTTCTAACTTTCTCGTTTAACTTTCCATTTTACTTAATAAATTATTTATTTTCAAATTATTATTATTAGGGGCAGTAGCAAAATAACAAAAATGGAACAGACTAATACTTTCACTGTCAGCTTACGAAAAGAGAAACTCGCCAGTCTGACGCCCAAAGGGAGGCTGTTCAAAGTTAGGCCACAGTTTCACATCTCGTTGTGGTCCGGCAAGGCCACAACTTAGATGAACTTAAAATGTCATTTTACACAGGCTGGACAATACACATTTAACATTCTCTATTTCAGTCACACACTTTTGAGCAAATAATTAAACATATTTTACCATTTCCAAACTGAAACAAGCATGGCCACTTTACACTCTGTAAATACAGGCCCTGCAGCTAGTGAAACTCTGAAAATGTTAGTAATATTGTTGAAATACACTTTTTTATATTTTTCAGGCTCTGCTCTTATTTGCTGCTGCTATGGGCTGTTGTTAATGCAAAATCTTTATCTGTTTATCTGACTCTAAAAACTATAAATTTAGATAAAATGCATCTTACACTGCACTAATGGTACAACAATACGATCACGTCACACACAACTTTTGCCAGGCTTACTCTTTTTAACAGAAATATTGCTTTTATTCAAAGGTTAACTGTAGTCAGTTCTACTTTGCAAAAACACAAGACCCAACTTAAAGGTGCCTGCTGGGCTTTTTGGCCACTACAAGCGCTGTGGAACAATGTTTCAACAGGCAGTCCCTGTTTTGTTTGTATTGCCTCCAGGGGTGGCAGAATACACTCTGGCAATGGTTCAATAAAAATAACATGCACTTGTGTCTTAGACTATTAATAAAACAAGGAGTCTGCAGGAAGGAAGCCTGCAGTGAAGAAATGTAACAACTGTTTTAAAAAGTTACTGGTATGTAGAGCTGACTCTTTGAACTGTGAACAATAATGTCAGAGCCTCCACCAAAGGTAATGAAGACTGTTTCATAAGGCAGCCAATGAGAGGAGACCAGTGTTGACTAATGTGTTACTTTTCACACGTCACATAAGCTCGACTGTGGGTTCATATAATGGTGACTGTCTTTCATCACACCGTCTATTAATAAGTCAAGTATTTCAACATTTCTTTTTAAACTGGCCTTTCATCCACTTATATGACAAATATGTTTTTTTGGTCTGTCTTGACAACAGTTTGCCGGATTAATAAGGTAATCTGTGGAATCCCAAAATGGCTAAAACCGTGACTTGACCTCTGACCCCCGTCTGAATGTCAGGCGCTTATTTCCGTTTGGTTTCTGATCATCACATTCCCTAAAAAAAAAGCTAAACTGGGCTGCAAATATGCATTATGTCACCGCCAGCTGTAATATTGTGCTTTCAGCTTCTGGGAAATAATGAGATCAAGTCGCGGTGTGATGGGTGAGAGGGTGACATGAAGAGTAGCAATCAAAGTTGCTTTTAGTTTGTTGCTTGTCTTTGGTGCTGTGACAGTCACAGCAGGTTGTTGTCGTTTTAAAACCCGTCCATTTGTATTTTCTGATGCACGTCACTGCATCGGTGACACAAAACAAAATGTAACAGTAGCCTGTCTCTTCCTGATGATGTGTCATTATCGCCGTGGTGATATTCAAGTGAACCACTCATTGAAACTGAGAATTTTTATTTGACATTTTTTAGTTATGTGAATTCTTTAGTACATTTACGTATTAAAAAGTTTATAAATTATGAGAACACGTGTATTTTAACCATTTGACAATGGGCCCCTGTGTCTGGCTTGTTTAATCTGTACAAAAAGCAAAGTGAAAAAAAAAAAAAAGCTTTAGTGTTTAGAGTTGTGTGTGGAACTACTTCTTGGCTGCTTGCTTTGACCTCATTTCTTTTCAGCCAAGAAGTAGCTTCTGCACATAACTCTCTGTAAACCCCACAACTTTTCAAGTTTCAAAAAATGACACATGACAGTTTAAACAGTGAGAGGTGTTAGTATGTTTTTGGGTGTTTTTGTTTTTTATTTAAACAGAGCCAAACTCGCTGTAACTGGTTTACCGGTTGCAAATGGACAGCTATGTCCAAGCTCAGAGAGTTAGCAAGCAGCTGGTAGCATGCTACGTATAATATGCAAAGACGAGGTGCCAATATAACATCAACATGTAAGCTGTGCCAGTGTGAATTACCTTGGAGTTGAAACAGCTGTGCATTTATCACTAAATCTTGCAAAGTAGCACTGTGTGACATCAATGAAACTTAAAATGCAAAGATGATTACAGGGGGTGTGAAGCAAGGTGCGAAGACTTCCATGTGCAAGAGATTAACTTTCATAGGTCCAACTGCAAGAAGAGCTTTGTGTGACTTCCCTCTCTGAATCACTGTGGTGAAATACAGCCCAAATTTCCCCTGAAAGACGCAACTAAAAACAGCCACAAGCAGAGCAGAACCACTGCAGGGCTGCAGGTTCCACACCCTGTCAAGAGTTTGCTCCCCCCCTTACACACTCACTTCTTTGTTTTTGGCTTTTCTTCACCTTATCTATCACTCAGACACAGATAACCAGGCAGAATGAGGGGAACAAGTCCGATTCCAATCTGTTCTAAATATCATAAATCAAGATGGCAGAGAACACTATCATTTGCTATAAATCAAATCTTTGCCTCATGGCTGCATTGTTCAAACAAAACTAGGAGGATCAAGAATTTGAATATGAACATGTACTGCAGCCCGTCCTGAAGGCCTGCCAAGAGCCTGTTAAAGACTGTGTGTGTGTCCTTATACACTGCAGTCACTGCGCGTTGTTTCTCTTCCCTCTATTTTGCATTGAACAATGTCACCGACAAGGTCTGGCAGCTCAGTCATCTTGTGCTGCTTCTGCTTTGAGGAACAGTATGACGTGCTGTGTGATCAACTGATCTGGATGTAGACTTTCCTCACAGCATCCTACGGTTCTTCTTCAGCAAAAACACACATTGTCATCATCGTTGTGAGGAACCTTCCCGCACACATGTCCTGTTCCACTATGTCCGTCCACACATTGCACTGAGTAAAATCTAGTTTAAATTGAAATGACAATCCAACCTACATTTAGGATTTATTCTTGTGTGCAGATACAGAAACGTTGGCTGTTGTTACCTGTGCATCAAAAAACAAGGCTTTTTCAAATTTGGAAGGAGATACTGTAGACAGACTATAAGGTGTTTCTGTGCATCAAGTTCCCCTACATTTGTACACCATGTAACTAAACAAACTGTTGTGTTTAGGTCTAGTTTAGAGATGTGTGAGATTAGGATTAGGGCATGGGGTTGAGGCTCATTTAAACAGAACGAGGACAGATGACGTGTTATCCAGCAGCATCAGGAAGCTGAGTTATATGTACTTTTTTTATAAATGTGGGGGAGTTATGACAGCTGGGCTGTAACGCCACACACACCACACACAGTCAGAAACGACAGGCAATATACTTCTGAAAAAGAAAATAGATAATCTCCCTCTTACAAATGAAAAGTTGATTCATGAATGATTCAATACACATACACTCCCATGCTTGCTGTGGTATGACCAGTGGCTTATGGTGGCCAGTATGGGTAGATACAGCTGATAACTGATATTATTCATCCAATTTGCTTGCCTCACTCAGCTTGTGCTGCTGTTACTTTATCTTGCAGCTTTTATCATTCCCATGTAAATGTCATTTGTGGCCTCTGCGTCCAAGTGTTCAGCCAACATTACAGTCACATTTCACAATTTTCATACGTAGCACCCAGTGTTTGTATGCTGGTATGTAACTTACATACAGCATACTTGAGCTTTGTACTATGTGCTGTTGAAGAGGGAGACCACTATGATCTGTTTTAGCTCTGTTTTATTTAAAGCTTGTTTACACAGTGGAGTGCAGTAGAAGACAACTCCACCAGGGATCCAGCGTGTCAACTATGCGTGTGTGACGCACAAACCGTACAAGCAACATCGTACCAGCCGCATCTCTACAGCTTCAATGTCGGCTGCAGCAGTGCCGCTTTCTGCGTAACACAGCAGTCACATACAGGACTATGAAATGTGTTTGCCTTTGTCATTTGAAATCATCCCTGCACATTGGTGTTTTCCACCTAGTGTAATGACTCTCTCGGTCTGTGTAGGAAAAAAAAAGTGAAAATTTGTTATTTGCTGCAAATTAAAAACAAAAAAAAAAAACAAACTACAAAGCAGGATTGACTACAATTAATTAGGGAATAAAAGCAGCATTTCTGTTCAAGCTCAAAGCAACAGCAGTGGAGAGTATGGCACAGTTAAGTTATTGTACTGGAGTACTGTGTTGTGTATGGTGCATTTTATTTTGAATCTATGTCAACAGATTAAGACTGCATTAACAGCAAACAGCAGCTGTAGCAAAAGTGTTTTGTCAGTGGCCTGAGGCCCAATAAAAGAAATATTAGTGGTTTCTATTGTCTTTGCAAAAACTGAAATAGCAACTGAAACTGCTCATATCAATGGACATGTACATTGGGAAAAAAGTGGGAAAAGTCAGTTCTTTCTCACAAAGAGCTTACACACACACAGAGAGAGAGAGAGAGAGAGAGAGAGAGAGAGAGAGAGAGAGAGAGAGAACGTCATTGACATAATGCATCCCCTAGTCCCTCACCTCATCCTAGCTATCACAACTACATATATATCTAAATCCAACCCTTAACCCTAAACTAAGTCTAATTCTAACCTAAATCATAAAAACAACATGTGGCTTGTGCCTCTAAGGGTCTCTTAAAAATAACAAAAGACATTTGGCATCATGGGAGTTGTCATCTTCATTATTAAACAACCACCACTGCCAATGAAAATCTATCAGGTAAAGAGGTCGTGTTTTAAAGAACATTGTGTTAGGTCACGTTTGCCAACTTCCTTCTTCACTCTCTGACTCGCTCCTGAAAATTACACTGTTTAGCAACAAAATAAAAGCCACCGTCACCTTAAATTATAGATTTCTCTGGGTTTGATCATCGTTGGAAACATCTGGGAAAATGTAAGTACAACAAAATATATAACAAATGTTAATGCAGAAAAGCCACATATTATTTCATATATAACAGCCCTCTGAGGGTCTGCCCCAAAAGTGAGAACTGACCAAAATGTCCTTTCTTTTAAAAAATATTCTCACTCCCAAAGTCTCAAACTCAAACTGGTTCTCACAAACAGAGATGTACACACACATAGACACACAAACGCAAATGTGGACTTCTAAGTGAATAGCATGTCGTATTTATGACCTCTGTATTTGCTAATTAAACACCAATAAGAGCATTAATGAAAGCAAAACTGACAGAGAGGATCACATTCATCCTAACTAGAAGAAGTACTATCATTAAAACAGATTGGTCATGCTTACTGCTGCTTAGATAATCACTGGACACTTTAGAATCCATATGTGACCAGGAGACACTTCAGTCTACCTGACTGATTTCTAACAGGATCCTTCCCTTGCCACAAATAATGACCCCTCGTGCTCAAGGCACAACCAGATTCCTTTCATTAAGGTCTTTTGTGAGTGAGGCGCAGCACAGGAAGTGCTTGCTTGCACTTCTTACGCAAATGTGATGTAAGTTAGGTTTCTGACTACAGTCATGAAAGGCATGTCTGTCAAGGGAAAGAAAAGTGAGTCACAGCTCTTGTTACCCAGTGAGAGCTCTCTCTCATACAAAGACTAGCCTTCTACCTTTACTAGAACATACAGCATCTGCTAATGCTGAGTCCTCCTTACATTAATAAGAATCAAAGAAATTAATGACAACAATTAAATGAAGACAAATGATTTAGCAGGGTTCAAGTTTTGAAAAAGGGACAGCTGCTTTAACTTAAAGCAGATTCATGTGATTTTTGTTAGTGAAACTAATGAAACCCTCTTGGCAGCCATGCTCACATTCACAAAGCTCTTTTCTCACAATCATCTCAATTATTTGCTGTGCGCGTGGATGTTGTTGGAGATGCAGAGTCAACACTCTTTGCCTCCTTGTTGGAAGTAGTCTCTTTGTAAGAGAGCAGAGCAAATGGGTCAGCATTGCTCTTCTGCCCACATAACCACTCTGTTCGACACCGAGCACAACAACTCCACTCAGGAAATGCGCATTCATGCTTCGCCCTGAATATAGCCCTCTTCCTCATATTTCAGCCTTTACAGAGTGAAAAACATGTGATATCGGCAACAAGCTGTGTATGGGGTGTCACCATCCACACACACACACACACAAGCCCACAAGTTGATTCAAAACTAAAGAAAAGCATTAGCATCATAATTTCGGCCACAGTTTCCTGCCATACAAAGCAGACTGTGGTTCACTAGAATCCAGCTTATGATAAATTACACCATTTTTAGTTATTTTTATGTTTTCTAGTATGTTAAAAAATGTGCAGTGTCTAAGGCATTATACTGATGACTTAAAAAGCACCTTGTTACCTCATAGAGCAAAATCATTTCCATTAGCCTCTGGGGTTTTTACAGGATGATTTATGACGCGCAATCCCTGACTGTAAGCGCTCTTTTAAGCAAAAACAATAAAGCGCCTACCATAAGCTTGTGAGATCCATGGAAAGATACTGATTTAAAAGGACAACATAGCAACATTTACAGTAATTAACCGACAAAAAATATCTTACTGGCTTGTTCTCATGTTTTAAACCAAAGATTCTCTAGGAAAGTGTAAGCTAGTAAGAGGAAATTGAGGTTTTTGTTTCCCTCAAACTACTGTTTCCAAGATCAAGAATGAACTTTCACACTCAAGCCCCCACCCCACACACCAATCAACAGACAAAATGGGAAGAAGCAATTCTACAAAATCAGAAGTTTCAAAATCAGTTTAATTACCTTGTTTTGTTTTGTTACCTCACCAGACTTTTTAAGATTCGCATTCAGCACAGCCCTAGTGGTGTGGTTAGGGAAACATCGTGGTTATGACAAATGGGATATAGTCAAGATATGGTTAAATGGTTAAAAATCTTGGCTTTGTCAATAAGATGGTGAACATAAATTGCAGATTTGTGACCGAACACAAAGTCTATATCCACACCCATACTATCCATCTTGCTACATCAAACTGCCTTCTGCACTGGTACTCAACCAAAATTGTAATCCACAGTATTGTGGAATATGGATGTGCTTCCTGGAGAACACTGGGCTGGAAATGAAGTGATTCACTTTAAAATTTAAAGTAATAATCTGCAACATTTGCATATAAATAAACACCTCTATTATAGCATGAAGGAAAACTGAACATTGTAAGACTCATAAAGGCAGAATTGATGGGACAGCTGTTGTACTGCATTAGATTTTACAGGAGTACAAAATAAAGCGCTCGCTGACGATATTGAGCAATTTTTCTCTACTGACTGAACGAAAAAGTAATTCAATTTACGCCAGTCCGACATCTGTTACATTAGCTGCTTGCAACACTTAGTGTCTAGTAGCCATTTTAAGTTTGTTCTGGAGTAAATAGATGAGGTAGTTAGTAGGAATTCCCAGGAAAAAAAAAACACACCCGTCATTGTCTGAGTGACGAGATCTCTGGGAAGCAGGAAAACAAGAACCCCACGGCAATGAGTGTTTAAGGCCCACAACTGCAAGACACTTTCCATGAATTCTAACTTCAGAGATGTGGAAATATGTTTTGCCTGATTGCTGCTCCCACAGAGATGATTTCCTGCCAGTCGCTGAGGACTGCTGTTGACTGGCCAAAGTTCGAAGGCTGCCCTCGTTCCCTACTGCAACCACAATCGATAAAGATTCACTGATATGTAGAGGAGCTCAAAGCACACGGCTTAAAACCACATCAAAGAAATGTGATCTGAACAACACAAAAAGTCCCCAAGGAGCACGCCGTTATTTCACAAGATGCGTATTGGAACTGTTAATTCTTACAAATATAAAACAGCAAAATGGACCCAAACATGCTGCACTATATGTCAAGACATTGTTTGCTGAGGTGTTGGCATAGCTCTTGCTGTTTGCTCAATCAACAGTCTTGGGCCATAACAAACTAGCACAACAAATGAACAGCAGAATAGCAGCTGGGACTGTCTAAAACAGGTGTTCAAACTTTTTCCTTTGCTAAAACTAAAACTTAATGATGGGCCATGGGGCAAAAGCAAACAATAATAAGAGGGATCCTATATATTTAATGAGTGTTTCACCTTTCACTTTTGTCAGCCCTGGTCTAAAGTCTTGTTTCTGATAAATGTGATTCAGCTGCATGTTGTGTCCCAATAGTAACAATGCACGTACAACATCATACTGGCAGATTCCTTACAAAGTTTGTTAAACATAGTCAGATACACGGTCACTTCAATCACTAACAAGGAAGTGTAAGCACCAATGGAAGCTTCTTCTTCTGCTTCTCAAGCGGCCTTGTCTCTCTTGCACCATCAACGCTTGGCGCTCCTGTAGGTGATCTTGACTTCTATTCAACCCTCTAGCAGGGTAGTTTTGCCCAAATCCATAGAACTCCCCTTGACTTTACGGAGCTTTATCAGTTTCAGGTGGTGTTTAGCTGGTCGGGCAGAACTTTGAGGTTTTGGTTCAGTCTCACTGCTTTCATAGTGTTGGTACGTTGCCTGTTCAGAACCAAACAGCAGGCAGACACAAATACACAACTAGCAGGTGAATGTAGTGGAGCATTTAGAACCTGAAGACTGGTAGTGCTGGTAGAGACTGAAAACAGAGCTAAAAGAGAGGGAATAATGGACTTACATGCACCAGGTGACCAGAAACACAACTCAAAATAAATTACAGCGTTGCTCCTCAATGTGTAAATAAGCAACTGTTGGTTGGACATTGGTGTATCAACATAAAACACGCACACTAAACAAAAAAAGTTGTTGTGCGCGAATTACTTCTGCTGCCCCGAAGGTGGCAGGTTAGCGTAACTTCAAGCAGAAACATTAAAGCTATGACTCAGTAAAATGTTAAGGCTGTGTAATACAGATATACTGTTCCCTTTTGTCGCCAGTCTTCTTGCACGTCTTACATATCACCATGGTTTCTTGTACATCTGATCTTTGTAACCAAACCACTTCCACACTGCTGAGGTCGCCCCCATTTTTTTTGGAACTGACTGCTCCGCTGCGAAGCTAGCAGCAACTTCACCATCACTTTCAGTCATGCATGTTGTTGCTGAGCGTAACATCATTACGCCAACAAGTCAGAATACTGATATTCATTTTTATTAACTGCTAATCATGTTAACTGTTCACGATATTGAAAATCATACTGGTATTATAGCAAACAATATGACACACCTGCAGTCTGCTTTATGAGCATAATACAGGGATCCCATTATTTATGAGGTAATCAGCAGGTTGCATTGCGTGGCATTGCGCTTTAATGGTGATGTCAAAAAGTTAACTTTGTACAGGAGCTTGTAATGCGTGTTAACAAACAGGAACTACAGCAAAGGAAGCAGTCATGAGGTAGTTTTATCATAAATCAGGAGTAGAATAATGACTTGAAGCACCACAGCCAGTGAACTACTGGGGACAAATACATGAATAAGGTCATGGATTTATAAACTACACTGTAGTTTAAAGTGTCTATAGTGTATTCACAGCATTATTTAGTCAGAAAGAAGCTTTCATTACATAATGCTTCATGATCAAAGACTATCTATCCAAGCATCTTAGATTCTCTGATTCGTAATTTCAGTGCGTCATTGGCTTTTATTATCATGTTATACGCACAACAAGTTAGGCCTAATGTATACAAGGTGAAAAATGAAAAAAAAAAAGGCTCCAGTCATAAACCAACTCAGTTTTAATGTGGAAAAAACAGCAATTGAGGCATTTTTTCATTACAACCTTGTATCCTTTCACAATTTGAAGAACTATTCTTAGTGTGCAATTCATTCAGCTGAACCTTTGAGATTTTTAGTAGATTAAAATGCCATAAATCCCCTGCACACAAGCAAGTAAATGGAGTTCAGGTGTATTTACCCAAAACCACATCCACATGTCTTTTCTGCAATGATAACAGTCTCCAAGACATATCAAACTGTAGTAAGCAAATTAGCACAGTCTTCCAGCATGGGTGTGATAGGCAGACATCCAAAAAAAACCTCTATCTAGGTGTGTTGATAAAACAATGAGCCTGGCTTTATGGAAAATGTCAGAAGTGTTGATAATAACAGAGGTGGAAATAAAGGCTTTTGTTATTTCTGCATTATTCTGCTGAATTACCAACAATTACACTTGATTACCACAGACATGACTCCTGTAGTTAATAATCACATGGCGGCTATGATTTGTCCAGGCTGTTGTGCATACGCAGTTAATATGTTAAAGATAATGTAGTATTAGAGTTTAGAAAATAATGAGGAGATCATATTTTAAGGAAAATAATAGTGATTTCCTAAGAATATAAACAGTTTTTGCAGCTGTAGCACATAAGTCTGTCGGTCAGTCTCTCCTCTTTGTGTTTATCACTCCACCATCAGTTTCCATTCATATGGAGTGATATTTAGGAAGATGTACAGGCCTGTTGCTATTGAACTGATACACTGAGTAGGTCTGACAGCTCAGCCACAAAACCTAAGCTGCCACATCAGCAACACCATCAGCAACACAGAAAAATCCTCAAAGTATTCCCACCACTAAAGCTAAGCTCGCAGGATTATTATAATAACAATGACAGCAACATTATTTAGGATGGAACACTGTCGGTACATCTTTTCTCATCCTTCCATTGGACGGGCAGGAAGGAACACACAAACACCAGTTTGTTATGGTGACACAGGCTGCTGCGGTAAGGTTCCTCAGCTGGGTTCATGTCACACACCTAAAAGGCCCCTCTGACCCCCTGCTGATGGTTTTATTTCCAGAGACTAGTAAGAGAAGATCTTTGTTGATGAATCATTTAAATCAAGAGTTGAATTCCGGGGCCGAATAAAGACCCATAAAACACACACACCAACTTCAGGAACCTCCACTCAGGGGAACCTTGCGCAAGAACCAGATCACAGGTTAATCAGATCACATCGGTAAAGAGGTGCTGCACACGGAAGTGAGTGATGGAGAGGAGGAGATGTGGGAGCAGGCCGCAGCACCAGAGCTGCCGAAATTATCACAAGAACGGGCCGTGATATCACTGACACGCTGCCTTCTTGTAAACTGCGTCAACAATAGGCTGTGCGTAATCTCGGCAAGCGTCTGCTGCGTCCAGACAAGAAAAGACAAACACCAAAGCTGCCTGTGGAATGTGACACGCAGCATATTATATAGTCTCTCTCTCACACACACACACACACACACACACACACACACACACACACAGAGGAGGCTAGAAAGCAACTCACGGTGGCCGAGGTCAGGCTGCTGTCTGTGAGTGTGAGGTGGTGAGGTTCCCATCTCCGCAAGAACTTGGAAGTGAGGATCTTACTGAGGAAGGTGCGAGGGTGTTTGACCACGCACACCTGGATGTCCCCCTCGTGGAGCAGCTTGTATCGCATCCCGCTGCTGCAATGGTGCAGGGACCTCTTGCACGGCCCTGCGCCGAGCTTGGTGTTATTATTCCCCTCCGACATCTCCCCCAGCAGAGGCTTGTTCTCCTCGCACTGATAAAACTGGTTATTGTGCAGCTCGTTGCCCCCGCCGCCGCCGCTGTTGCTGTTGAAATCCATAGTTCAGTAATCCAACAGTTTATTGTTTCCAAATGTTAGTCTCAGGCAGGGGAGGGTGAATGAACGTGTCGCAGCGATACAACAATCCTACATGTATATGAAAAATGGATAATGTCCTAGTTGGAGGAGGTACCTACCTACCAACCGCTATAACACGACCTAAGTTACTGTGGACACGGCCAAGACGGGCGCTGAAAGGCCACCAAACAGTGTCTTATGGCAGGGTAACGAGACGGCGTAAGGTTTTTATGATACAGTGCAAATAATCCACCATTTTCCTCTCCGCACAATGCCCCATGAATCGTCTCCACGGTGCGCGTCTCGTCTTCCCCCCCCACCACCAACGAGCTATTCAATATGTTAGGGCCATGGCCTTATCCATTCCGTCCGGTACCGAGCCAAACAGAATAATCCACGGCGACGAACGCATGGGAACAACGAGAAAACGGGCAAAACATCCAACAGCGGCGAGTGTCGGCTCCTCCGGTGGCTTTTGTGGTCATTACAGGCTCACTGGCACGGTTTCCTTTTATTCAGTCTTTTCCCCTATCTTGGTGTAAAGCAGCCAGCACTCTAAGGCAGCGCCGTGCCGATTGGTCCCTGCTCGTTCATGTGATACCGGACTGACGTCAATGGGGAGGCGAGCGGATGAGCTGTGTGTCTTTTGCGCTTGACTGTCTGCCGAGGGCGCACCAACTCCCCCCCCTCTCCCTCCCCCCCTCTCCCTCCCCGCACGCAGAAAAAAAAAAAAGAGGAGGGCACAGGGACTTCGAGTGAATCCACCTCTTTTCCTTTCACTGGAAATGATGCATCTTGTCGATAACAGCGGAGGAAGAATTCATATTTGTGTAAACAAGTGTTACACAATGTAAACATTAATCCGAATAAATGCCACGTATTCAAATTTATAAAAGTAAACCTACTCATTATTTGACACAAAAATATTTGCATCAAAATATATTTTAAAGTACCAAAAGTAGAAATACTAATGGCCCATTTGTGAATAAAATACATTAGAATTATTGAATTACAATTACTGATGCATTAATGGTTGTTCATCATCTGTTGTTGAAGCTGGTAACGGCAGATATCATTTCAACTACTTTATCTGCTGGGTAGCTTATGGATTTCATTCAGTTGTTTCTTTCATGTCAAAGCTTTTATTTACTTATTTTATTTTTTTCCTAAATGCTGTTAAATTTATACATATTAACTCTAAACATACTGATTAGCTTATTAAATACCCAAGCAGCATTTAAAATTTGCTTCACAGATCTTTAAGTAAAGATTTTTTTTTCAAACCTCTGACCTTTCCACCAACACCATAATACCCAATTATATGTAAAATTAACAGATGGATTACTGTGAAGAGGAGCTCTTACCCTTTTGGGCTAGTTTTCCTCTACTGTTACCGTGAAACCTGAAAATAAGATGCAATATTTAATCTTATGAAATCTCCTGTTCCCCAGAGGATGAACCTTAACAGTTATGCTGTTAACTCTGAGCCAAATTCCCACCTGCATGAAATAAAGCACAATAGGCATCCTATCGTGCCTTTTGTTGAATACAATCATGTTCCACAATGGAAGGACCCCTTTGAATTTAGTTAGTTAATTGAGAAGTTAAATTTATCATATTATCACCTGCAGCAGCAAGAACGACAGCAGCATTGACATGTTATTTTATTCTGTCAGCATATTCATATGGTAGTGTGTAATGAATATTACAGCCTCTAGGGGGCCTTTAGCTGCCTTTAAATTCCACCAGATCAAGTTTGGAGTTTGAGTTAGAGTGCAGAGAGAACCATGCCTTACCACACCTTGGTAGAGATTTATTCTCTTTGTCATGGATACCTCAGCAGGGTGGATGCTGAACAATACAACAGGGCCCTGAAGTCATGCCTTCCACTTCAGTAATATCTCTAACCCTAACACTTAGTCACTTATGAATCAGCAAAGCTCATGTTTCCATCTGCTCAAAAATAAATGAGCCATAAAACGCTGAGGTCACTTCCTATACTTTAAGTCTAGCTGGTTCAATATCTCCCAGATTGATATTTTAGACTGTGTCACTGGCTGATTAACAAGAGTCCATAAACACTTTGAGTACTTCTTCAATTATTTGGTTACTTTTCCTGTCACTATTTACCCATGGCTCCATTTCAACAAGATCAGCAAAAAAAAAAGGTAAATGAAATACACACATATGTTAGGAAGTCAAGTACAGGCAAAAGGGAGCGATGACGTTGATCATATTGTGTAATCGTCCTCTGATGAAGTGGTGACTCTGTGGTTTTTCTAAAACATTCCAGTAACCACTTTGACTTCGCACCTGATCAGATCACACTGAAGGCCTTCAACAAATGAGAAATAAAAGCAGAAAGAACAGACACTATGTTTTTTTTTCTTGACCTTATATGTGCTGCAAAGCATGAAAACACCTGATTGTGTGCAAGCTTCACTCTTCACTTCACTCTAACAGAGAGCAACAGAATTTTTCATAAATCTTATTTAGTGTAAATATGTAAAAGAGTAAAATCCTTTGAAACAATCTAACACAACATTTCATACGAGGAAAGAAACAACGTAATGTATTGCACTTAATGCCAAATTTAAAAAATGGATACTAGTTCAATGGCAAACTCTGTTAAGACATGTAGTTTGCATTACGGGGAACCAAATGGAAATCGGGCGTGTTTCGTGCGTAACCCACTCCACTAATGAGAATCCATTATGCTTGTTGTTGTGGCTTCTTGTTTCGCCAAAGACATTAGCTGAGTAAGCGGTCCTTCGATGTGGTCTAGTATACTTTTGCAAACACACTGTTAAAAGAATATGGTCATATGTGGAATGTGGTCTGAGCGATTAGATTTCAATACGTCTTTGGTGGCGTTTTTTTAATTTAGTTTAACAAGGCTGCATATGCTATCTACTTGTATTACTTACTTGGATAAAAAAAAATGAAGAGAAAGTGTTAACAGCAGTAGTTGTTCCTGCCAACAGAAGATAGACTAGCTCAGCCATTCTCAGCCAAAGGGCCCCATAGCACCATCTAGTAGGCTGTGGAGAGGCAGGCCTCCTGTGAAATGCTTAGATTAAATAAAGTGAATTTTTTTTACATCTAAATGTATAATTCCAGGTGCAGTGGTTAGCACTGTCGCCTCATAGCAAGAGGGTTCCAGGTTTGAATCCCGGTCTGGGCCCTTCTATGTGGAGTTTGCATGTTCTCCCTGTGCCTGCGTGGGTTTTCTCCGGGTACTCCGGCTTCCTCCCACAATACCAAAAACATGCACATTAGGTTAATTGGCTACTCTAAATTGCCCCTAGGTGTGAATGTGAGAGTGTGTGGTTGTCTGTCTTTGTGTGTTGGCCCTGCGATTGACACGCGACCAGTCCAGGGTGTACCCCGCCTCCTGCCCGTAGTCAGCTGGGATAGGCTCCAGCTCCCCCGCGACCCTGACGGATAAGCGGCATAGAAAATGGATGCATGTATAATTCCATCGACCAGTGACGTTTGAATACCACATATCTTCAGGTAGAGGCAAACATGTTTTGCCACTATTCCCCAGCTAACATGCTCTTGCATACAGCAACACAAAATGGGTGAGGTTTTGAAATGAAAACGTAGTATGCGAGACACTGAGTAGAATATATTTGAATTCACAATGGCAGAAAGTGAGTCTAAACCGTTGTGTTGAATGTGGTGAAATTCAGTCAAGTGAGGCACTAAAACCATCAAAGTTTCAGAGACACGCATACGCAAAGAACTCATGATGTGCTGGGAAACCAAACAAATATTTCCAAAGGAAAAGGGACGGGCCTCAGGCACAACAATAACTAACACAATATTATCAACTCAGTCAAAAGTCCCTGTGAAAGCAACATGATTGCCGTTCACGTAGCATCTATCTATCTATCTGTGAAGTGGGCCTTAAGTTATAAAAGGTTGAGAACCCCTGGACAAGCCAACACTGCTAAACTGAGCTTTTACATTGATGTCAAGACATAATGTAAGATCACAAGCCAGCCTAGCTAAGCCAGCCAGTTCGTTTGGAAAAACTAGCAAAAGCTGACAAGCTAAAGAGGACTAGCAGATGTGTTCTAGGCACTAGATGGTTTGTACACACTAGAACACTCAGATCACAGAGTGCAGGTTTACTTGCAGTTCCCAGAATTCATAAAAGTAGAACGGGAGGACGAGCCTTTAGCTATCAGACACCCCTACTGTGGAACCAGTTGCCAATCTGGGTTCAACAGGCAGACACCACCTCTACTTTTAAGACTAAACTTAAAACCTTTCTGTTTAGTAAAGCATATAGTTCCATCCATCCATTTTCTATACCGCTTATCCGTCAGGGTCGCGGGGAAGCTGGAGCCTATCCCAGCTGACTACGGGCGAGAGGCGGGTTACACCCTGGACTGGTCGCCAGTCAATCACAGGGCTGACACACAAAGACAGACAACCACACACTCACACCTAGGGGCAATGTAGAGTAGCCAATTAACCTAATGTACATGTTTTTGGTATTGTGGGAGGAAGCCGGAGTACCCGGAGAAAACCCACGCAGGCACAGGGAGAACATGCAAACTCCACATAGAAGGGCCCAGACCGGGATTCGAACCTGGAACCCTCTTGCTATGAGGCGACAGTGCTAACCACTGCACCACCGTGCCGCCCAGCATATAGTTAGCACCAAATAAAGTGTGTAGGGCTGGTAGGCATAGTTTCACCCACCTCATGATATATAGCCACAGGTAGAATAGGTCTGACTAACTGTTAATCTTTAAATCTCTATCATAGCTAAGCTGCTATAGGCCTACGCTGCCGGGGGACACAAACATGATCCACCAAGCAGTTTCCCCTCCTCCTTCTCCTCTTCTATCCTCTCCCCTTGTCAGATTAACATGCAGTTCATTATTTTATGTCACTAACTGTGTGTCCAGTGCTCCTCGTAGTCTTGTGTCTCTCCCTCCCTTTCTCTCTCTCTCTCTCTGTATCTTTCCACAGGTATCTCTCCATCCAGATCTTCAAGTTGAACTGTAGCTGGCTCTATGACCAACCCAATGTGTATTGTTGACATCTGCCTGTCATTCTTCTGTGTACCGACTATCAGCGGGGTGGTTCTCCCTACGGGCTGAAATTGAACTGAATAGAATTGATAGGATAGTGATTTTCAACAGCACATAAAACATACATGAATGATACAGCAGTTCATTATAATTTCATTATTATAATTTCAGTCTTGTGAAATGTTAAAATCATGCTGAGGTGGTATCAAAAGTGAAACTAAACAGATGAATCACATGAAAATTTAAAAAAAATGTATGAGTTGAGATTTTGTTTTACTTGTCTTTTTAGTAATGTCGTTCTCATGTTGTTAACTGCTTTCCTGCCTGTACAACATCCATTGCACGTCTGCCCGTCCTGGGTGAGGGATCCCTCCTCTGTTGCTCACCCTGAGGTTTCTTCCATTTTTTCCTGTTAAAGGTTTTTCTGGGAGTTTTTCCTTAGTCGATGTGAGGGTCGAAGGGCAGAGGATGTTGCTGATGTTATGTTAAGCCCTTTGAGACAAACTGCTTGTAAAAATGGGCTATACAAATAAATAAGTCTTTAAGGTAAGGTTTACCAGTCAGGCAAATGAAGGGTGAAAACTGGAGAAACTGAGCTAATTCATGATGAAGTAAAGGAAGGGTGACACTACTATCCCAAAAGGTCACAGAATGAAAAAACATGTGTCATTGGGAAAAACTGAAATTTAATCAAATTAAATATAATTGAAAGGATAGGAAAGAAAAGAAAATCAGGAAATTAGCTTTCCTTTGGCATGGGATCCATTCATTAAAACTCTTCATTTAAAAGATCAACAGCAGCATGTCCGGATTTTATTTATTTTCACATCTTCTTCTTAATAATTATTTGGGGGAAAGCACCCAGTGACAAAAGTTAAAAAGGTGATTGCTACATAGATTTCAAAAGTTTTAAACTAAACTCCATTCATCGTCATTATATTTGGGGTGGCAGCAGCAAGCTCAGATGGATATACAGAGTATATAGCCTGGACATATGGGAAACAATCAATCCATCCCAAATACAAACTGAAAACTGCACTTTAGCTCAACAATGGCTTAGATTTTGTACATGTAAGGGACAATATCACCTGATATATGTGCTGGTGGAAAAAATTCTACTTGATGACATAAGTGTTTTGAAACTCTTGGAAGAATGAGCCCAAGAGAGAATGGCTTAAGAAACACAGGTGAGCGTTAGGGCAGAGCAGCAAGGTGCAACAGCCTGTACTGAATATAAATGACTAGTAACAGAGGCTTCACAGCTTCCCGTCCCAAGGGTCCCAGCTCGCAACAACAACCACCTTGGTATAACTTATGAGGTTTCCACATGTTCCCGCTGGGATGTCCTGCAGTTCTCCTCATGCCTCTTTTTTTTTTCCATTCTACCCACAACCCCCATCAGCAGAGTCCTTCCTGCTGCAACACCAGCACTTCAGCCAATATTGCTGGAGACAAGTTACAACACGCCGACTGGCCCGCCTGCAGACTGTCTGCTGTTGTGACAACAGTCACTGAAAGCCTAAAGAGAAAGAATAAATGTAGCAAGAATGTCGTATGTCAGTGAGTCAGAGTGATGCACTGATTTGCCAATAATATAAATTACATCAATAAATAACTGATGACATGAAATCAACACTGGAAATTCATAAGAAACATTGTTGCATAGAACCAATACATGTGTATTGAAAATGAAAGCCAACAATTCAGATTTCATTCTGATGCACATCACAGAATCAATGGACCTGATACAGTTGGATTAAATATGGTATTTATTATGGAAATGATCAATACAACACAGACTGGCTGTGGAATGAAGCCCTTAAACTGAAAAGAAGAATTTGGATGATGTTCCCGATGAAACAAGATGGAATGAAACCATTTTTTTTTAATATGATATTACCTCAAAGAAGAGACACATGGTAGGGTGGACAGACAGTAGCTCTCCAAATAACAAAAGTGTTCACATTTGCTCACGATCCATTATTGGTTTACCTTTAGTTTCATTCAATTCAGTTTATTTATATAGCGCCAATTCACAACAAAGGTTGTCTCATGACACTTTCCAATTAGAGCACGTCTAGACCAAACTCTTTAATTTAGTTTTTTGGAACAGACAGGTCTGTAGATTAAATCCTATGTTCTGCGTTCCGGATTAGACGGTTGTCTAAATATGCAGTGTCTGTACTTGTGGATGGGATGGTGAGAACTTGGGCAACAGCAAGTTTTTTTTTTTATTTTCTGTCATTTCATTTCTTACTTTTTTGAAAGTTTTAGCATTTTTTTGTTTTTCCTTTCTTTGCTTTAATATTCTTTACTTGATTTCTTCAATAGAATTTTATTTCTTTATTTTCACAATGTTGCTAGTGCGCCCAGGGTATTTCTGTACGTTACTTTGATTACATCTGTATGACCGACTAAAGCCTTTAAATCTGTGTGCCATGAAACACTCAGGCAGAAATTTCACTCGATCATAGCTTTATGGGTTGAGTGTGTGCTCACTACTACAAACACTTAATCTTACACCTTTGACTTGCTTTGTCTGAAGACATCATAGAACTGAACAGCCTCCTGTGTGTATGTATGTATTTGTGTGTACTTTTGCAAGGGTTTGACTGATTCTGAGGGATGCGTTTTAAAATTTTGAGAATTCCCAATTTAAACCTGTAGTGCAGATCTTCTATTTCCCTTCTGGTAACAAGAGTAATTGCACACAAACTGTTAACGTGTTTGCAGTGTGGTTATTGTTAATGTGCTTATTCATTTGGCAAGGGCTTGAACGCATCTAACAGTCCTTTATATAAAAAAGTCCCGCGCTGCAGGTGAGCCTTTGTAACACTTCGTGGTCAGCAGCCATTACAGGTCATTTGTAAACTTTAAAGCATAATGTAACTTTAGCACAAAGGACTCACAAAGTCAACAAAATGCCTAAAAAATTTTTTTCCATTTGCTGACATTTGCCAACTGATACTACTTGTCACACAAGACCAAGTAAGGATGTAACATTAAAAACCCTAAGTGGGTGCAACTGGGTGTGTTTTATCGCTTAAGAACTGAACATTTTGCATGAACATACTTGTATAACGTCTTCTTTCTAAAGTTACATCATTTTGATTTAATTCTCAAAGGGAAAAAGTCCCTGGAGCAGAGTTTGGATCATGAGCTAATGATGTGAAATTATGACACACAGGGTGACTGAAGATGTTTCTTTTCCTCTGAGGAACCTTCGTCACATGACTGGTTTCTGCACTGCGTGGATTTCACACAGCTGGCTACTAATGAAAAGAACATCATGAACTCAGTCTAACTCTCAGTTATTCTCACTGACAACCAGTGTAGCATTGATCAACTTTGGCTTTACTTTATCTCAGTGCATACCTGGTTCTTTACCAAATTGCCATATCAGCCACCCCTCCCCCACCCCGCATCAGTCACAGGACCCAGGTTAGCTGGATTCTGGGAGAGGTCATGAGAGCCGCTCTCTTTAACTGAATTAACTCCATCCTGGTCATGCTACGTAATCCTGTTAATCCCTTGTCTAGACTTTTCCTGATCTACACACACACACGTACAGTGTATCCTGCTCATACACACAAACCTGACCAGACACAGTTTCCACTAAACACATTTCACATTTATGAAGTACACATAAAGCATTGTCTGTCAATTTTCAGCATTCAATATATTCAGAGGCAGCTTTGTAGGAACACACATGATGTGGAAAGCAGTATTTTAACACTGATATTTGTTGAATGTCTGAACATGGCATGAAGTTTATGGCTATTCATGGTCCACAGAGGATGATCACTAATAATCTTCTTGGACTTCCACCTAGAGCCTCTGTTAGGACAGAAATTCAGACTGGTCTCTGACAAGTTAACCTGAAAACAATTTTTTTGGATTTACATTAAGTTTATCTGAATGCACTCCAATCTTCACTTTAAAAGAAGTATCACGATCTAATGGACATACCGTAAAAATTTAGTATGCAGAATTCATGCCTTGTTCCAGGGCCATCCTTATGTTAAGTCATCACACTGCAACACAGGCCACCTCAACAGTTAGATTATCATAAAACTTTCAATGCAAATGCATGATGCAACAATTGTATCACACAAGTTCAACCAGCTAGATCACACTTTTGGTAAGACTTTAAGACTAGTGCAATCCTATCCTCAATCCTAATGTAACCACAGAAATTGAAACTCCAGTGATAATTTAAATGTATCTGCTTGTACCTTAATTTGGAGGTACCATTGAACACCGCTACTGAATAAGCCATTAAAAATAATAATAATAAAAATGTTTGTATTTATTGACAACAGTTTTATAAAGTGTTCCTGAGCCAGTGCAGTTATATTCCACACAAAGTGGTACACCTCACCCCGTCCTTGCTCATAAACGACTGAGCCCTTTGAGAATGCTCCTTTCATACCCAACGATGATCCTATCTCCTGTTACGAATGAACCCGTTTACCTGTGGAAAGTTCCAAATGGGTGACACAACATACCCACTCTACTGCTGTTCCTGTCCTAACCTGTTGCTGTCCTCAAATTTCAGAATAAGGATGTATTTGCAAAATCAATGAAGTTGTTGATGTAAAACATTAAATATATTGTTTTTTTGTACTGGCATCTGTTAAATACTTGTCAAAAAAAGATTAGCAAATGATCACATTGTGTTTCATTCATAGTTTATTCATGTTTTACACAGCGTGCCAACCCTTCAGGAATCAGGGTTTTTCAAGCTAAAGTTAAGCTAAATCTTAGTGTGATCAAAGTTTCGCTCTCGTGATCAGTATCAGCACTTGGTGCTCGGTCGCATACAAACATAAAACAGAAACAAACGGTAGAGCGGATATCGCTGACCACTTTGGTGTTTTAATTCCTTTTACGTAGATGAATGACTATCCCGTCTTACAAAACTTCCGCATGCATCAGTTACAAAAGTACAAACTTAAACAGCAGTTTCACTCCCCATCTTTCACAACATGACTCTGGTTAAAACTAGACTTTTTTCAGAATAGACTGCTAGAATTTTCCCTTATGCTGTGTTCCAGTATGTCACAACAGACAGTCATAAGGTGTTCACATGTTAGAACAAGCTCTGTTTAGGACACAGAGATGCTCATTAACTTAACGTATTTACTGTAAATGATGAGACACCATGGAATGTGAAGTGTTCCGCAAAAATAAGGAAGCTGAATATTGTCAGCTGGGCCACAGCAGATTCGTCCTGCAGCTTTGCAGAGCTGTAGGAAATCCTTTTTTAGCTGTTGTGTTATATCACCAGGGAATACACTGCATGTGACTTGTTCTTTTTCTGACACATTTCAGCTGGAGTGTGAAACAGTAGCAAAAGTGAGCCTTTCATTTCTCACATAACATTAAAAAAAATATCTAATTTTGCTGGTTTATCGGCTGAAGTACATGTACAATACATGTATTTACTGTCAAGTTCTCACGTTAAACTGCAGTTTAACACTTCATGTTCCTCTTAGCCATGCTCTGTGCTTAACTCTGCTAGAAGCTATTAGCTTTGTTAGCTCAGCAGGACCTCAGTACAGATGTGTTGTGCCATCTTGGTTTTAGCAGTGCAACATATTGCCAGCAAGATGTTTGCCAGTGACAGTCAACACAGTAACATTTGCTAGTCTGTTAGTTAGCCTGGTCGCTAAGGATTTTGTTGGTGACAATGGGATGCCGTTCAAGCTCTGCAGTCCGCTGTGGCAGTTTAGTGGCGCACAGAGAGCTCTTCTGATTGGTCGTTATAGAGACCACCAATCAAACTATATATTAATATTGAGGGGACTGAGATCAGCTGGGCACACACTCCTTGAATTGGGTTGACTGATGGGCTGAAATTGTACTGTGTGGATTGGGGGGGTATAGATTGTTTTTACGGGGAAAATCTGGCAGCAACTTGGATGACATCAGACAAGCAAAGTTTTGAAAGGAAAACTTGGGGCTGTATCATACCAAAAAAACAAACAAACAAACAAAAAAAACCAAAACTGACATTGTCATATTTTTATTTTCTGTGATATATAGTGCAATTTAAAAAACACAGGAATTTGGCTGACAGTCAGATTCACGTCATGTCACCAAAAATTCTAAAATAAAAATAAAACAGATTTGTTTAGACACTATACAAAGCAAAAACAAATAGTTACAAACAAATCAACCAATCAAAAGCTATATATGACTTGTCCCGCAGTCTCAACCAACGTGGTAAACACACTCTTCATTTTTCTCAACACCCCCAAAACAGCTCAGCTCCAAGCCATTTGACAACCAGAGAAAGAAGCACATCTCAAAAGTCTGCTCAGGGTGTTTCCACATATCCCCACAAACCAGCAACTCCAGAGAAACTCAAACAGGGAAACACACACATCTAATGGATTCCTCCTCTTCCTCCTCATGATTTGCCATGAAGTGGCCACAGAGTTGCGGACTTTACAGTGCGGTCTGATGCTGATGCTAAAGCTGACCTTTTGCTCCTCCACTGACCAAAAAACACAGGCAGCTCTTAGACGCACTCGCTGTGCAGGCAAAGCCAGCACTCACTAGCATCAGAGTTAATGCATCAAGCAGCGCAAAGGTCGTAGCATGAAGTGTTTGAGTGAATTTGACTGACTTGAAATCTCACAATGTGACTACTGCATATGTGCACGTTGCATCAACAACGCTGAGACAACATACTGTGCAGTCCTAATTCATAGTAAAATGTGAGGGCTTTGCAAGAGTTTCTCACCAGCAAAAGAAAAACAAAAGTGTTGGCAGGTAGAGTTTGAGAATTAAACTTTGATGGATAGTTTTGTTTTGACTGGGGTCCCAAGCTGTGTTTACATATTTTCTTGCACAATGATTCAAGAGGTGATAAACTATGCTGATTCCAACAGATTCTACAGTTTTCCCACACAGTACAGTATTTGTTTAGAACTTATTTCAAGCCTACATAAGTGTCTTTGATGTGTGTGTGTGTGTGGTGTGTTTGTATCAACACTCAACAAGCTCCACTGAGTGTGCCTCTGCTTTGCTGCCCCTATGCTGAGGACAGACAGCAGCAGCTGTAACTCACGCAGAACAAATGGGGTCAAGGGATGCCAAAACTGTCCTTACTGGGAAGCCAGGTCAAAGGTCACAAAGGCAGCAAAACATCCAGCCGCTCAAGAGTGTCACTCACAGTGACATTTCTTTCTGAGCAGGCTGGGCCTACACAGCTTTTCAAAGATAAAAACTAATTATCAAGTAAAGCGCTTTAATGTGCAAACATTCAGCGTATGGAGTGCATTCCGGGATTAGTTTGTTTTCTTTTATCACCTACTACTTCAGCTAGTGATTTCTACACTGTCCATGATTAATTTGCTGAGAAACATCTGTAGGCAGAGAGAACAAATGTGTCTGAGTATGAGATATCGTTGTTAAAATTTGTGACAACAGTGAAAAGAAGTGTGGTGAAGCAAAGACATACATATAGCCGTTTACTGATTTGATGCCCCTCTCAGCAAGAACACATGGTCTGTCTGCACCTTCAAAATCATTTTGTAGTCTGATGGTTAAGGTTTGGTTACTTGGTTAGAGTTAGGAAAAGATCATGGTTTGGATTACAGTTACTACTTCGTTAAAGGCCACAGACCTTAATAATCATGGTTACAATGACTGTTTCTTGGTTAAAATTGGGAAATTGTCAAAAGTAACCCTGCAAGAAAATGGTCTCCCAAAGCCTTGCATGTCAAAGGTGACGCACCTGTCCACGCCATCCTCCTCCTTCCTCTGCAGATTTGGCTCTCTAAAAACCTATAAAAACACCACAGGGCTCAACAGAGAAACCAGACTAGCTGCCCAGGGCACATAAACTATCATGGAAGGTCAAAGAACAGTTCAGTTAACTTGGAAACAGCAGTTTAATTTGGAGGTGTTAGAGGATAGGGTGTAGTTTGCCGCAAGTTTGAGAGTAAGGCGGATAAGATTAAATATGACAACTATCTTAAGTCTTTGTACAGTGTTGGTTGAGTCAGAAATTAGGGGACCAAGTTCTCATCATCGGACTACTGCTACAACCCACTCTTTGAATAAAGCTATAAATAAAAAGCAAAGACAGTGCCCACTGATGAGAGAAGGACAGCCGAGAATTTTGCCCTTGCATTATGCCCCTTTCTGGGTGTAAGCAGCATCTCTAATTTGACTGATGGGAAATGCAAATTTAAAGGTCATAGTTTTGCAATTTTAATAACATAAAACAAGGATACTGTATTGATTTTTAGTTTTAGCTGCCCAAATTGTATGATCAGCCAGGTAAAGAATTATGTTATATCCTAAGTTAAGAGAAGGAGAGAGCAAGTCGTCTTAACGCTCACTTCCCACATTTCTTTATGCCGTGCCATGCCATTCGTTATTAGAAGGCTGTTCAGTTCAATTAACTGTGATTTATTACTTTAAAAATACCCTCTGCTGCCAGAGATCTTTCAAGTGGACATACTGTTCAACCAAACTCCATTCTAAATGCAGGTATTTTATGGCAGGGCAATGAATTTTTACAGGAAAAACTTTAGTTACACTATCACATAGACTGCTGTTGATTTCAGTCATATCTACAGGTTCAAACGGTGCACATTTCATTTACTTAGTAACATCATTAACTAACCTGTGATGCAGTGTTTGCCACAGATGTACATGCATTGACCGGCCAAGTCCCAAGTTTACCATTCCTATACTCTCTGTAGATGGCCAGAAGCCTCAGATCTGTTCTTACACAGTCCTTCACTCTATGGGGAAGTAAAGAAAATCATGAACTGTTCTTTTTCTTTTTGGTGTTTATTTGCATGGTACTACTAGTTTTTAAATACAATATCAGCACTTCTACAGTGCTTGTTTTCACAAAATGGGACATTGTCCTTCTCACAACATTGAACTGATGCATGCCGGCTCTCATGTACCCTATCCTATTCCTGTCCCTGTTTTGTTTTTGTTTTTTTATTTCTTTGTTTTGTTGGATATCGAAACTAGAAATTAGAACAGATGGATGGTGTGAGTTGATGTTTCGTTGCTTGCATTTTTCTCTCTTCACACTGCAGCACTACGATTCACCACACATTCATCGCACAAATTGACAGGTCCCAAAATTATACTGTATAGTCTCAAAGAGGATGCGACAGGTTTTACACAGTTATGTGCACTGAGCAATAAGATCACTGTTATTGTCAAAGGCTGACCTATACTGAGGCTAGAAGCAGGAAAGAAAGTTGGTAAGTTGTCTGCCTTGACCAGAAGATTTCTCACTATGTGACTGCTACAAAAGGTCCCCTTGCACTCTGATTCTAAGGGTCAGACACCAAATTCTTGTTTCCCACTGAAGACAACAAAAAGTTTCTTTAGTCTTAACCTCGACTGCAACTGTTCCAAATATCTGGACTAAAGACTTTAGTCCAGACCACATTTGGCCACAGATCTTAAAATGCAAATTGACACACAGCAGTACTTTTAAAATATGTATCATGTCCCTCATGTAACAATACAGTAGTTAACTTGTCAAGTTTTGGTTACAGTTTAAATCCCTCACTAAGCAACAGACCACCAGTAAATATTACAAAAGATTAAGGTCCATGAAGACGAAAAGCAAAAACAATAAAATCCCATGTTGAGGAAAAAAAACCAAAAAAACAAAAACAATTTAGAATTTTTTAAAAAATGCCTGTAAACCTATAGTATTAAAAACATGTTTAGGTCAGCTTTTGTCCGGTCAAGTTATACAGGAAAAGGGTCTCGAGTATTAACCCCTGAACGGAGAGTCACAATCCTCAACAACTAGTGACTATGATACTTTAGTTTTCACAAAATCCCTAAACGCATACCTACAGCAGCTAGAAAGTACCAGTGCGTAAAAGTGGAGTCAGATTCGGATTCGGAACATGCCCTGGCTCAGCTGAAGACGGAAAAGTCGACAGTTAGCGATGCGCAGGGCGGCGCAGGCTGTTTTAGAAAGGTCGTTGGGTAACATATGCTTAGTGCGATGCCACGTCCCGGTGCTGCGGCGAAACTCCCGGATATAGTCGAAGCTTGTTCCTGTACACACGGGAAACAGCAATCTGTCACATTCAAATATTGGCATTGCTGTAACCCCATCAGAACTTTGTTGTTTTGCATGGCTTTCTTTCACTAACCTGTGTCCAGGTCTCCCACGACGTAAATGCTGGCTCCGATGGGCACAGCGCCGTATACGAAGGATGAGCTGGTATGGATACAAAGGTTCTGGTCATCCAAGAACATCCACCTGCACTCATCACAGAACAACAGATATGGACATCAAAACAATGACAATTTTTCTTCACTTTTATTGGCAATCTTCTTTGTGACTTTCTTGATTTCTGTATTCTAAAAAAAATGTTGGACAAGGATGTTGTTCATTTTGACAGCAAAGTACAATTACAGAATGTGCAGACTCAGCTTGTCCTTTATCTACAAAAAGATAAAATTATAAAAATAACATACATATATACATATACATATATATATACGTATATATATATATATATGTATATACAGAGTCAGCCAAAATAATGTATACACACATCAGGAAAAGAAAAGCATGCATAAATATTTAGTACTTCTATACATATAGATACCTCTTTCGAAGTTTTATCAAATTACGATAACGCTGTGTACTGTTGTACGATGTTTTCCCAACAGATGGCATCACCCTTTTTTCCTGTATGTGTATATATTATTTTGGCTGACTCTGTGTATACAAGCTATGAAAAAAAAAAAAAAGAAGATACTTTCAAATTTAGATAATTTCAAAGTTACAAGAATTCGGCCTTCTCCCAATAACTCTATTTTTGGTAGCCTTCAGCCTCCATCTGCTGGAAATTGTCAAAATCAAAATTGTCTGACATGGTTAGAAGCTCCAAGACATCTACTAAATGATCCCTGTGGTTCAACTGTTTGCTCAACTGCTGTTTCCGATGTGGAGAAAGATCTTTAAAACTCAATCCGTAGACCACCTTCAGCAGAAGTATTTCCATACTGACCTCCTCATCTCATCATGGTAGAACTCAGACTTGCAGGTCAACATCTGTCTCTGCTCTGGGTTGTCGTTCTCTTGGCTTCTAACTCCACCGAACACATAGAGCTCTAAGCCAACGCCGCATGCCACTGCACCAAACCTGACCAGAAAAATAACAAAACAGATCAAATCTTCATTCCACATGCATTATCACTCTTTGAAAATTTGGAATCACCTGCAACAAAAGCTTGAATTGGTACAGTCAGACAGCAGAGAGGATTGTCTTTGACTTTTGACTGACTTTTGTATGGAAGGTTTGCAAAAGAAGGGTTAGGGTTAGGGTTAGCAGTATACCAAATGGATGGATGGATGGATGGGTTTGCAAAAGAAGCAATGTTTAGCATGTTGGCGGTTCAACCAGGAAGGGCAAGTAAGAGCCAAAGATATAACAGTTAAATAACATAAGAAACCATAAGTCACTGGCAAAAGAAACTGCAAGCTTATCATCAAGATCTGAGCAGATTTTAACATCCAGTGTGTAGGATTTAACTAAGAACTGTTGTCTTTTCGTTAGCTTAGAATGAGCCTTTTATATCTACAGAGGGAGAAGCTCCTCTTTCACAGTGTCCACCATGTTTCTACAGTAGCCAAAACACCAGAGCAGGCATTTCAGTTCTTTAGTGGCCAGTCAGGAGAGGCTGAGACAAGTGTTGTTCAGTTGGCTGGGTGCAACCTCCCCACTCAATGGCTAAATCCTACACACTGTTTGTTACAGGCACAATAATCCTATCGGTATGACAAACTGGATTAACAGATGTGTTGCTTTAGCAAAGCCATTCTCAAAACTTCTCAAAAGAAATAGAAAGTTAGTCTGGCTAAGCTTGGCTATTTAGGGCTCCTCCTCTGACTATTGCTCACAATTATCTAATACAACCTGAGATATTAATCAGACATCATGGTGTAAATGATATAGCAAAAACTAACCCATATTTTGTGATATTAACAGTTGGGTGTGTTAGATTAGCAATCACAAAGGGGATTAACTAACCATGAAGAGAGACCATCACTGTCACCTTCAGCTTATAATCACAGGTTTCACAGCACAGTGACTAATCCAGGTAAAACAAGGCAAACATGGTCAGACAGAAACAAAATGAATTTTTAATCAAACCAAGTTGACATTTGGGACAAATGGGCCCCACTCAAAAGGTACAGACAGACTGGTTATCGGCCTGGCCGATGATTCATTTCTATCTCTTTCTTTTTGTGCAACTGCCAACAAAATAAATTAATTTTCTTCCCCCTGACAATAGTCACCACTCTGTGGTTGTACTCAGTGTCTCACCCACACTATCTGATTATAGGTTATGAGTAAGGTGTGCCTATGAGCATTGAGTTATGTGAACCTGCAAACTAACTTAAGTTGTCTAATAAATGGGGTGGAGTAAAAAGTACAGTATTTGCCTCCAAAAAGTAGTATAGTGCAGCAGAAAACTGAAATAGTGAAGTACAAGAGTCACAATTTTACTTCAATACAGTACTTGAGAACCCTATACTTACTTACAGCGCACTACATTCTAAATTTTGACTCAGTTTTGAATTTTGATAGATTTTCATTTTTGCAGTTCCAAATATTGGTTATCAGGTCGTCCTGATTACAAATAATGGGCGCCTGTATCAACCCTGAAAAATCAAATAAGTCAGTCCCCTTCAAGAATTCATTTGTAGCTAACCCATGGAGTCTTCAAGATCTTCAACACAGAAATGGCCCAACCAGTGCATGCTGTTTCTTCACACCTTTAGATCACAGGTTCTGTTATGACTACCAAAACGCACGCAGTATGACTCAACGGCCTTAGCTCTAGCCACTGTCCTTGAGAAACATTTATATTCATATGACTGTGGTGTCTTTTGGGAGGTTAAACTGAAACTAAAACTAACAGCTGTGGGAACCTAACAATGACCATGGAGCCACGTTTCATTTCCTGTTGTGCAATACAAACAAGAACAAAGTATAACAGGCTGAAGTTAAATGTACTAAACAGCACGTGAATACAACATGTGACAAAGACATCTTCAAAGGACAGAAAAGAGAAAATGACAAGACAATAACATGAGAAGATAACAGATACTGACTCCATATTGAAACTGCTTGTATGTCAGCTGATCAAATCATACATCCTCTTTCTTTCATCCTGCTCACCACAACAGCTGACACAATCAGACGCTGTTTTTACCTTCTCTCCTTCAGAGGACAGAGGCCTGTCCATTGTTGGGTTTTGGGGTCAAAGCATTCGACAGAGTCAAACAGTTTACCGTAGGAGCCCCCACCCATGGCATAGATCTTCTTATTCATGGAGGCATAGCAGCCGACCTGGAAGAGAAGTCAAAAATGGCTGTGCAAGTCACGGCATGTGAAGAGAGGTTCACTATGGAAAATGAATCACTTACTCAAAGTTCTGTCTAGTTTCTGGACAAGTTTGGACAAGGTCTGTGACAGCCTTGGTCATTTTAGTCACGCTGCTAGGAGTGTACTAAGACAATTGTCTTTTATGGAAAAACCAAAAAATATGCAACACTCAAATAAGAAAGAAGGAGAAATGTATTTTTATGTTGCTGTTATGTATTCCAGTGATTCACAGAGTTTTTCTTACGTCAGGGACCCCTCGACTTACACAAATGAAACCATGGTCCCACACATGATAAGATTGTTAATTTGAGATGTTTTATTACAGGAAGTGTGTGTAACCCATGGGCAAAACAGGATTGTTTATATTGTCGATTATTCCTACGATTGCTTTCATAGCAACTCATCATTGTAAAAAAAAAAAAGTAAAAAAAAGTCCAATCAACAGTTGGAAAGACTCAGTCATTTACAACCATAAATAACATGGAGCAGCAGCAAATCCTTCCATTTAAGAGACTGGAACTGACAAAACATTTCTGTTTTAAAAATGACTGAAATGATTAATCCATTATCAAAATACTTGGTACCTATTTTTTTTTCAACAGACTGAGTTAATCTCCCAATCACTGCAGTTCTAGATGAAAACAGTCATACATCCTGTTACTGTAATGTGCGGTTGTGTGATTGTACAGAGTTAATAGAGGGAGAAAATAAATTATCCCTTCAAGGACCCATTTCAAGGACCAAGTGATCTTAAATGTTTCCAAACTGACCACATTTTATTAGCAATTTGTACATTAAGGAAGGACTGAAGGACTGCCTACTCAACTGACGTCCTCTGAGAAACAAGAAAAAGCCACAACAACAAGTGAAATGGGTCATGCGCTGTCTGATTTCCATTTGGTTCGCTGTGAAGAAAATTACACGTTTGGTAAGCAGCAGATGTTTGTGAACACACTCTCTGTTTCAACTAGCTTCACCAGTGAACTAGTAACTGCAATATCTCCCTAAAACTCCCCAAAAAGCTGCGTAATTTTGAGAGCTGCTGAGTCCAGGGAAAAGGCAAGAAACCTTGTGTCACAGCTACAGCAAATTCTAAATCGATTGTGCTTCTTGTAAATCCAACACACTTCTTGTAAAAGTTCAACACATTAAGCCGTTTCTTTCCTTGTAAAAAGCGTCAGTGTGTTTACGTGTCTGTCTGCTTTGCGTCTAAAGTACATCCTGACTGTAAACATCTAACAGCTGTTTGTACATCACGCTTACATTGATTTCAACAGTACAGGCTACTCTGCCGTCAGTTAAACCCCCTTGAGAGGAATCACTCCAATCACAAGTGGTCACTCAAGACGCACGTGGAGTGTGAACTGAGGGATTGAAAGCTGTCCACCTGTGATCAGATCACTCAGAATGGATGTTAATAACAGGTCTGAACAGGTTCTGTGTCAGATGAAACTACAGACCTGTCCCCGCCACCCAGTATCAGCTGGGATTAGCTCCAGGCCCCGACGACCCTCCAAAGAATAAGCAATTATAGATAAAGAATGGATAAATATTGGCCCCCTCTACTATAGATCTGATATTTGTAAATGGAACTTTTACCGTTTACAACATTACATGTAATGAAGTTTCATGTTTAGTACTGCGCCGTGACAAATATCTGTGAATGTGGGTTGTTACCTTGCGGATCATGGTCATACTGGTCTGCATTTTCCAGGTATTGTAGTGAGGGTCAAACACCTCGACAGTGATCAGCTCTGTTTCTTTGGTCTCTCCTCCGAGAACGTAGATCAGACCATCCAGTTCCACCACACCAAAGTTCTGACGAGCCTACACACATCAAAACAAAGCAACGTCCTGTACATTCAACTACACAAAAGCTCTTTGGATTCAAATTCTCTATTCACATCTTTTGAAAATTCACAATACACTTGAAAGTACAAGTATAAGACCAACGTCCAGTGTTGATCACATCCTGTATTGGGTTTTAACAAACAGTTCCAAAAGGTAAACTACTGACAAAAAAAAATCTGCTGAGGTTCTGATGACGTTTTGCAAGAGTTTTGACTTCCCCTTTTGCTTTACTGTGATGCCTCAGTATTTTTGCATTTTAGGTAGTGGTCTATATGAAGTTATTTTAATCTGGTATTCTTATCTATCAAAATATGAACATTAATCATAATGTATTGAAGTCTGTCTACATTACATAAGTATTATTTAGTGTTCCACAATATAAAATGTCATCTGGTAGCTGTTCAGTCTGTCACATCTGCCTGTTCTGCTAAATGGGATTGAACCTGAGCTTGTACTGCTCCACTGCTGACACCTAGTGGTCATATACAGTGTAACACAGTGGCAGAAAAATGGTGTAAATGATGGGATAATAATTCATCCTGCTTAAATAAACAGCAGCAAATTCCAATTATAGTTTTTCAAACCTTCTCGTTTGTTTGACGGGCTCAACTTTCCCCTAGAATTCAAGAAAAATGGGGACAGAACTTCTGCTGCAAAGATCACTCTCAGCTGCTTATGCTCTTGTAACTGAATTAACTTCTGACACCTAAGGATAAGCAGAGCTACACAAAGGGCTGTGTATACCTGTAGCATGGGAGGTATGGGGCTCCAGCTGTTAGAGTCTGGGTCATATTTCTCTCCACTGTCCAGGACTGTGTTGTGTTCATCTGTGCCACCCATCACAAACAGAAAGCCCTCTAACAGACAGAAAACACAGTTAGTATTATTATTTGCAGGACCTGCCAGTTGCACTGTTATAATACAGACTCTTACATCTTAATTCTGACAAAAGAATCATTCAATGATATGGCTTCCACAGGTGTTTTCTGCATCATTTCACTTGTGGGTGTTATTTTCCTGGCCTAAACCCAGCACTGACCGGCAGCGACCACCCCGTGGCCGAGGCGGGCTACGCTCATTGGCTGCAGCTCGATCCAGGCCTGTCTGTTGGTGTCGTACAGCGGACACATGCAGCGTGTCACAGCACTGGCCTTCCTGCTTCTGTACAGGACAAAGTCCACAAGACCAGACAGGATGTGAGCCGATATAGAAGAACTAAGCACTTATTTAACCGCTTCCTCCTGTTGTGACTACATTTCACTTAATAATAATCAATATTTTCTTTGTCACTGAGGGCCAAAACTGTTCTAATGGTCCTTACGAAAACTGCTTTGATGTTATACATTTTCATGCCAAAGAAATTCTGTATATTTAAGCTGCTTAGTGTTTTCCCCAGTGTTTTATGGAGAAGCCTCTTTGTGGGTCATGACTGGACACTAAAGCTCTCCACTGTACATCATTAAATTATGAATGGTAATGCTGGTGATAAATAATTAAATGAAGTCCAAACAGAACATAAATTATGGTGGAAAGTGACTCACTGGCGATCTTCTCCTCCGGCGACCACGATACATTCTGAATAACCTCTGGGTTTGAAGGTGGCGAGCAGAGCCTCACCATGCAGCTGACCAACCTCCATCACTGGCTGACAATACTCTCTGATCACCTCTCTCATCAGCGGTTCCCCCATGGCCTGATGGGACACCATGTTATTACACTGTTTTGGTAATATTAAATAGCATATACCTACATTTGAAGAGCACTTAAAGGTTTCCATACCTGCTCTCTCAGGTAGCTGACGTCAAGGCCGTGCAGCCACACAGCAGACATCACTTCCTTCATGTGCACCTGCCAGTAGAGATGGATTTGGACTCATTTAAGTTTACAGAAGTTTGCAGTGCATACAGGCAAATTAATTCAAGTTTTTCTCCACTTGGGGGTGTAGGAACAATCTGTAAACACGATAACGACAAGCCATAAAGTCACTTTATTATAAGTTGGGAAGAAGTGGCTTATTTACACATCTGGCAAATGTAAGTCCAGTATTCGCTCTCCTTAAAGCTGTTTTTCAGACACTTTGCTAAAATAGAACTTCAGAACTGATTCTGTTGGAAACAGGCTTGTTGACTGCAGGGAAGTGGCAGGCACTAAAACTGAAATAATGAGCTGGAAGGCACTAAAATGGACCATAGGAGCTGAGGGGGAAGTGAGAAGTTAGTGATGAAACTCCAGGTACAACCGACCGTTAAATCATATTTTCACATTATGACAGTCATTATGACATGAACATGCGTTATCAACTCATTGCAAAAGACTGTCTAATACGACTGCCTATTATTTTTTACATACATCATGCACTTACACTCATGTGTAAACATATAGCTAATCAGATGAAGCGCCTGCAAAGCATCAGCTCCCCTAAGATTAATTTAGGTTAACTTTAGGTTAATTTTATCGGTTTATTCATCGGAAGTGTATCATTTCCCAATGTTGTGCGAGCCTATCACAAAGTCAACTGATCAATACAATAAGTGGGAAAATAAATTATAAAAATGATTAATTAATTGGTTTTTGCAATACCATAATGCAAGGAGTGCTACTTCTAAACTGAAAATATTTCTATGTTTCAACAATGCTCAGGAGGAGTATGACTCAAAGTAATAAATGGGAATCGTAGGACACATAACCTACAAAAAAAACTGCAAAATGAAGGGCTATTTTACTAAAGGGCCGATACACATTCTTTAGGCTTTTAATATAATTCTTTGCCACCTGTTGTTCCACAGAGCCAATGGTTAAGACAAGTTTGAGTTGTGAGTAAGTGAGTCAAGTGCAGTCAGATTTGGAAAGTCTGCACTGCTATGAGTTACATGTCTACAACAAAAAAGTATGTGTGCCCCATGGATTAGCTCTGCTAATAAAAGGCATGTTCTTAATCAGTGATCAGTTATCTTGGTTTTGATGGGAGCTTAGATTGCAAAATGTTTTCTTATGTGAATTTATTTATCATTTAAATGTATCTGTAGCCCATGCAATTATACATTAACAGTGGGATTTCATCTTTGCCATATGTCAGTTGGGTCTGAATGCAGCATAACACATGACTCCTCAACTTCACATCCACTTCATTTATCCACACACACTGAACCTGAAAGCAAGCATCACCCACCCTGCGATCCTCTGGGTCATGTGCAAACCATCGCACCACGGCCTCCAGCACATGCTTTTCATTGCCCACATTCAGCTTCTCCATGGCCAGGACCTCGCAGAGTCGGTCCGGGGGCAGCTCCATGAACTCTTCAGAGCGTGCCACATCACCAAAATGTGTCTGCAAGAACTCAGTGGCAGCGTAGTGTACATGATAAAGGCAGTAGTGCAGAGAGAAGAGCCTGATGCCGATGCAGTTCTCTGCAGCGATGCAGCTCTTTAAGAACTGGCAGCACAGGGACTTGAGGTCAGTCATGAGGAGCAGGTCAGATGCCTGCACCATGTCTTGGATAGTCTCATCACTCAAAGTGATCTGTGCGTAAAGGACAGAGACACAAGCATGCATGTGGTGAGACAGAGAGAACAGGGGGCAATACAGATCAAATGGACACCTACAAGAATATATTAGGATCAGCAGGAAAAAATGTCCCATTCTTACCAAACCCGAACACTTAAGTATGCCAAAGTATGTCACTTTGATTTTAAAATCCTCCACACTCACTTCACCGCTGAAGACATAGTCCAGGATCTGTTTCATGATGGGCATGGAGACCCCCTGCAGCTCAATTCTATATGTAGACCCATCTTCTTTCGGAGGATTGTAGTTCAGCTTGGTCCTAAAAGAAAACCATTAACACAATTAAGCAGGACAAACGTGAAGATAAAAATTAGAATCCTGAAGCAGTGAAAGTGGACACACCCATGTTGCTTTAACACAGTCAACACCAGCCAGCAATAACAAACGCAAGATCGTATCTGGGCTGCTGAAAAATCTGCGCACGCACTCGCTGCCAAATGTTCTGACCTGATATAAGGGCTAGCAGCAGCCAGGATGTTTTTCTGGACAGGGAGCTCCTCTCCATCAACCACCAGCAGGGCATCGTGGAAACTTTGCTCTTGCCAAAACGTGCGAAGGACCCTGAGGAGTTTCTGTGAATGTTGTGGGTCCGAAACCTTTGAACCGGCTTCACTCTCAGAGTGGGGCATGTCAACGCTTGACTTAAAACAAATGGACAGGGAACATGCTTCAATTCGGCTTGCACAAACGGCAACACACAACACTCATTACATATTATTTTTTTTATATAATCTACTCCCCTAATAACACCCACTAAAACACGTCACCGTGCATTGGCGGCTTTACCAATCTTAAACTGTTAGGCTTCTAAATTAAGTTTGGCGAAGCTGCTGAAAAACATGGTACGTAAGAGCTAGGCTAGTAGCAAAACAACCGTGAATACACAGTAGCTCCTGTGCCAACGACGACACAATGTCGCTAGCTATGCTGATTACGTTTCAGCAGTGGGAGACGTAACTTAAGAGCTGAGCTAACGTTAGTCTGCCTGAGTTATCCAAATAACTGGCAAATGTATAAAACTACAGATACGATGCCGTGGACTTGAGCCCTACATTGTATATGCACAATGGTTCAAACTTAATTAGTGCCATTTATTTTAACAGTTCAAAATGTACTCTTTTCATGTGTCTTACCTTAAGACTACGTTATGCTTCTTTCTTTTTATGTGCACGGGGAGTAACTAACTAACCTACATGAGTCACGCCATATAAAAATGTTGGAAGTGGATGTGAAGTCGAGGAGTCATGTATTATGTTGCATTCAAAACCAAACCAAATATGGAAAAGCTGAGATTTTCGTGTAAATATACATGTGAATGGGCTACATATAGAATTAAACGATGAACAAATATATTCACACGAGAAAACATGTGGGATATAAGCTCTCATTAAAAAAACACGATACGTTGATATGTTTATTATAAACATGCCTTTTATTATCACAATCAGTTCGGTTAAAACATTGATGTGGTACTTGAATGCAGCATAAGGAAGGCGGAAAACATGTAAACAAGGTTCCAATACTTTACGATCAACCTGTGTAGCAGCAGATTTGTAGCTATGTTCTGTGCAATAGATATTAGTTCAGTTATATGAATTCATTTGTGTAAGTTATCATTATAAACTACGATAAATAAAACTGCTTCCCGTGTTAATGGTCTACATTTCGAAATGGAGAATACAACCAAACCGAATTTCCGGTGTGAATAAAAATTTCTTGACCAAATAAGATAGTGTTGGTATACTTATTTGCAATATAAACCAATAATAAAAAATAGGAATTAGTAAATCTTATTTTCACAAAATATAATTTCATGGCCATTAGTTACTGTACGAGAGAACATATAGACTAACCTTTCTACTTTTAATTTGAAGGGAACCTCGTGTTCATTGTGTCCGTTGTTAACTCTCGCTAGCTTGGATTAACTGTCGTCGCCATAACTGCATAATCCTAAAATTATTATTCTTTACACAGGATTACATAAAGGTAAGGGTGCGGTCTAGCTTACTGGTGGAGACAAGGTTATTATTACGCGCTGGCAGCTAACTGGGAATCACTCCAACGTTGCTGTAAAACTAGCTTAAATAGAGATGTCTTTGCTGTGCCAGTTCTCGCCCAAGAGTTTCGCGCCTGAGTGATGACTTCTTCAAACGATGTAACCACAGTATGTCGTGTTACTGAAGTAAATTAGCATTTCGTAATGGTTCATGGGTTATGTTTTTTCGCTTTTAGCTCCAGTGATGATGCTCGGATGAAGGAACTACTGGGAATCGTAAATGTGTGCCTGACGGAAGGTAACTGCTGACACACAGTTTGAAACTACAAACATGCCTCGACCTGCTCGGAGCAGATTGTCTCCGTGGATAGAGAATCTGATCCTGAGCTATGGCAGTGACGAGGGGAGCGGCAGCAGCGGGCGGCTGAAGGCTCATGTCATCGGGGTGGGTCAGATGTCTCAGTCCCAGGCTCAGGGTTCCGACAGCCCCACAGGGCTCCTCTTCCTGTCCGATGGGGTGATTCAGATCCCCGCCATTCTCACTGCCTCAGCCTGGGAGCATCTTCAGGATCAGGAGGACCGCGAGAGTTTCACCAGTCTGGTGAACACAACGGTTTGCATTCAGAACTACCAGCTGCAGTTTCACATGGTCCATGAACAGACTAAATGCAGATTCTTCTTGTCAGTTGGAGAGCTGGCAACGACTGCAGCCGGTCCCGTTAAAGACAGCACCCCTTGCTGCACCTCGCTGCCCTCCGTCAGGCTGAAAATCTGTAAGACGTGGAAGGCTTTGCAGCATCAGGAGGTGCTGGATTCTCAGATGAGCCAGTGTGGATTTGATCTGTCAGAGCTGCTGGGAGAGTGGCAGCACGACTGTATGCAGGCTGTTCTGGAGGATGTTAAGGAGAGGCTGATGTTCGTAAGCAGCCGCCCTGTGAGTACGCAGCCTTCCACCTCGACTTCCACCTCATTGCCTACCCACCCAGACACATCCACTGCCACCAGCTGGGATGTTGACAGGGTCAGATATAAGAGAATTGAATGTTTCAGTGTGCCCATAAAGTGTCTTCAGATCCCAGAGGAAGATGCTGAACAGATTCAAACAGCACCGACTGATGGACGCAGGACACAGAATGAGTTTTCTGCTGCCTCTGAAGACAGAAAGAGAGATCTGTCACAAGTCTGTAAGCCTCCAGAGACTGCACAGCCTTCTGTTGACGAAGTAGAGTGGCAACTTACCAAGCAAGTACTTGTAGAGACAGACCAAGATGCCAGTGAGACCTCACCCCCACCTGTGGAGAACAGCATGCTTGAGCACATGATCGCAATTGACAGCGACATCAGACCTTTATCCAACCCCTGGGACATTTTTCCTCCACCATGTGTTAGCTCCTCGCCCTCTGATGTGTCCTCAGAAGCAACACCAACCCACTCACTGCACAGTCCCAGTGCTGGTCAATTCAAGCCTGATCATGCTGCCATGTTAAGCAGCACACAGTTTCCTGTCTTCAGCTCGAAGGAATCCAAGACATCAGAGCACAGTACGGGGGAGCAGAGCTACCTACCACCATACCAGAAACCACCACTCTCAACTAGTTTCGCCACCACTGTCTGCTCTTCAGCTTCAACTTCTGTGAGTCCGCCAGAACCCTTCACCAGACCGTTATTGCCTGCCACAGATGAAGTCCACACTGACACAGTACAACAAACAAGTCAGGCTTTGGACCAAGAAAGAGTGACTCTGGACAAGGCCACGGAGGAGACTGTTGGGAGGAAAGACAGAAAGGCAAAGAGAAAGAGAAGTGAGCCTTCACCAGAAGCACTTAGCACCTTAGTGGATGAGGAGGAGGAGGAGGAGGAAGCTCTGATCAGCGTGAGTCCTCCATCTTGGCTCTTTGACACTCAGGCAGGCTGTGGGACTAAAGACGACCACAGTCAGCAACGAGGTCAGACTGGAGGGACTGTTCTGAGACAGACTCCCACTGTTCACAGCGATGGCAGACCGTTTTCTTACTCTTACCAAGTGTGTGGACAGAATCTGCAGGATTTCAGTCAGTTCAGAGTTGTTGAATCCTGGCTGCACTGGGCTGTGAAGTATCTCGTCGCTCCAAAGCAGACGGATAATCCACACAGCGATCAAACGTCGTCTGACCAGACTGAGGTCACTCCACTGTAGGAACAAATGTTGAATGACAGTTAATCGGGTCTGTTATTGTGTCAGTTGTTTTGACCTTGTTGGATATTGACATTGTGTTGACTCATGTTCATGTTCCACAGCAGGTCTGTATAGCTGAGTTTATTTTTATATGGCACAAGTAAAAAGTAAAATGTTTAAGAGAAAAAAGTGGTACACTGTGAACATTTTAAACTTTTGCTACCAAATAACTTATTAGCAAATAGTTGCCTGCTAACTTTGAGATTCACCGATTGTGAAATTGTAGGCCGATAGCAATGGCTTTCCTGTTGTTGGTTATTCTTTGATTTTGTTCTTGTTTGTTCCCTGTTTTGTGTTGTGGAAACAAAGAGATATTCTTTATGTAAAAATTACCGAATTGAAGTCACTCAGTCTTTATGCTATTGTTTAGGGCTGTCACTGTTATTGCTATTAATCGCTTTAATCTTTTAGTCCATAAAATGTCAAAAATTGTGAAAACATCTGATTACAGTTCCCCAAAGCCCAAAGAAACGTCTTTAAATTATATCTTTGTCCAACCACCAGTCCAAAACCCAAACACTCTTCATTCACAATCATAAATGACAAATCAAAGCACGTCGAAGAAGCTAGAACCAGCTGATGTCTGAGATTTTTCCTTGAAAAATAACTGAAACGATTAAGTGAATAGTTGCCAACTCATTTTCTTTCAGTTAATCAACTGCTAATTGCAGCTGCACTGCCATTTTTGATTGAGCACACAAATTTGATCATACAAAGTTATGAAAAAATCTTAAAAATAATCTTTTGTATAAAAAGTGCCTGCTCAGTGAGAAAAAAATTTCAGTGCTCACACCGCCTTAGAGACAGATGGAGTGGATGTGCCAGTGAAAAATGTATGTGGCACATCAATATGCTATCAGTTAATGTCATCCTATAAGGCTGTCAACAAGGCAAATATGAGCTGATAATCCAGATGGAAACGGGGCTAACGAGGCTGGACGGCTCGCTTTCAGGCTACGAAACCAAAACGCTGATTTAACTTTTATACCGTGTGTGATATGAAGTATGCTAATGTGCTAATCAGTGTACTGAACACTCAGCAGGGCATTTATTCAACTCATGATTTCATGTTACATGTTTAATAGTCTGAAATGATAACTGGAATCTTAAAGTGGCTTGAAATTGATTAAACTTTGATTAAGTTAATGATGCCAAATTCCTGCATGTTGTTTTATTTTTACCTGAACACCTACAGTATGTGTACGTATACTGTACTATAATAATATAAATTCTGAGATTAGAGCAATTTTCAATTTGTCCAGAAGATGTCACTAAACACCACACATTTGAACTTGCATTAGTCTTGGGACGAAGCTGAGAGGTTTAGTGCACTGCGAGGGTTAAATGCAAAAATGTGACAGCTGGTCGTGTATTGGAACCAACATGGATTTTAGATTAAAATACAATATAATACATAAATTCAGCCTGCAGCTATGCTCTTACACAAAGTGATTGATTAAATCAATATTTCTGCCCATAATTTAATCTAATATATGCAAATTGGGTATTGAGACCCCGTCAGAAACTACCAGTGGATATAGAAGTTGCTATGAACTCAGCGGTTAAATGGTTTGTCTGTGTGTGAATGTGTATTCCTGTAGTTGTGGGGACAAAAATCTTCACACAGTCACATTGTGAGGACCCGCCTTACTTATGGTGACAATATTGAAGTCCCCACAAGGGTTAGGATTAGGCAAGTTATGTTTATTGTTATGGTTAGGTGGTGATTAAGCCTCCAGGAAATGAATGGAAGTCTATGCAGTGTCCCCAAAAGTTATGTGTATGTTATGTGTGTAGTCGAGTAATAGAGGGTCTAAGAATTGGCTTCAGTAGATGCTTGCTTACTGATTATTAAAGAGGTTGATTTTTTTTTTTAACCAAAATTAAATTTAACGCTTTCTTAATGATCATTTTACAAGATGCAAGTGCAGAAAGTCAGAGGGAAAAGCAGTTGTTTTCAGCTCAACTTTTTATTTCTTCACACATCGCTTCAGTTCTCATCACATGAAGGACTCCAAAGGCTGACTCTGACTCAACTCATCATGCAGTAGTGGGTGAGTATTTGTAATTAAATGAGTCCTAGTTTTATGGTGGGTTTTGTTTGTTTGTTGTTGTTGTTTTCCGTTTTTCATTATTTATTATTGAATTATTGCATGTAGCTTCAGCCTGTGTGGAGTCCAAAAGGTCCTCTGCTCAAAAAAAAACCCCCCATCTTTTTCTTATTGTTACGTCAGTGGGATGTGTGATCTGTGCACTGTGACTTGTGGGCAGAGATTTTACCCCAGGAGATGTCTGAAATGTCTTTCCTCAGTGTGTGTTTTCACATACCAGACGTTTCTAAACTGACGCAGCATCGTGTTTCTTTTCTGCAGCAGATGAAATGAAAGACTTCAGTGCGATAGTACTATCCTTTCATGTGCCACGTGAACATAATGAAGATCAACAACTGACATCTTCAGAGTAAACCTGACTAAACTCACTAACCTAACAGGAGTAAAGACAACCATAAGATCCTTGGCTTTTCTCTTTCCTGTTTGCCTTGGTCAGTTTAGGGAGAACTTGACGAGCTCACTGCCTTTCATGTCATTTATGTAAGTATAGACAGGTCAGATAACAGGAGAACTAAACCTAAATGCTGGCTTTTGTCGAGATTTATTTGTTATAATGGGTTTGATCAATCCACCAGGTTGGTGAAAAAGCAAAAAAAAAAAAAACAAGCTGTGGCAGTGAGGGTAAATAATAATGCATTTCAAATGAAAACCTATTAACAACATTTTAACATTATTTGACTTTTCCCCTAAACTTCAAGCTTTATATGAAATAAGCCCTCACACTGACCATTTAATGTTAATCATGACGGGCACAAGTAAGTTGTGTTATGTATGGTGCTAAATGATATCAGATCCAGGAATGGTTCTGCAGTTGGGTAAATGAATGCTCCTAAATGTTGAACATTTCTGCAGAGATTATCCATCTTTAAGACTTTAACATTAACATTGGCATGAGCGGTTAACAACCCTCTTACCCGCTCACACAGACTCATGTCTTACACACTGGCTGATGGATATAAAACGCTCATATATATTCCAGAAAAGCCTCCCAGCAGAGACCCTTTGAAAATGTCAAATCCAGCTTTCTGTAGCTTGTACACATCTAATACTTGCATGTTCGTTTAGTTTTATTTGCTAATGAATCACCGTCTGCTGAGAGAGAAACAGAGAAAAGACCAACTTCTGAGTTTATCCAAAGAAAGCTCCAAACCCCTAATGTAAGCAGGAGCCAGCTGTGCGCACTTGTAAAGTTGTTATAATCCTCCTTTGACCTATAAACAGGAAAATACATAATATAAAGCATCATGCTCACATCTACAAATAATACACTGTCTGTGTTGTCCTTGTAAGGTAATACAGTCCTCAGCGCCTGCCTGCACCTTCTCCAAGGACAATTAAAACGTTTCATTTCATTTAGTTCAGCTTTGATATTTTCTGAACAGATATCTGCTAACAGAGCCAGCATCTACACCACGCAACGTCATCCACGCCATCAGGTAGACGGCGGCTCTTTGTGAGTAACTAACAGGTTCATCTATCGTTTTATATTTTGTGTAATCTAATTGTATATTTTCAGGGGCCTCTTGTATTTGTCAGTTTGCTTCTTCCTTCCCATGCAACTATTGTGGTCAATTGGAAACAATCTCTGAACATTTATGTCTCACATATGCAGTAATCATTCTTTGTAAAAAATAAATGACAGTATCTCTATGTTGTCAAAGTGAAGAACATAAATTCTCAGAATTTTGTCTTGATAACTGAATTTTTAAACCCTGATCTGAGATCTGCTTCAACATACAGCATTACCCTGGTGGTTACCTTGGTCATAATGTCAAAGCATGAGGTCTGCGATTCCTCACTTGACACAATCATGACTTGTTCTTGTGGTTCAAAGTTGTGGGTTTGATCCCTGGGTGATGAAGGAAGAATCATACCTAACCAGTCATGACCCCCTGCCCCGCTGGTCTCTTCACAGCACACCTGACTCAAATGATGAGCTTGTCATCAAACTGACTGAGATACACCGGATTAGAGATGCATGATTTTAAGGTTTAATCCATCATAATGTTGGTCCAGACAGTTCTGCTGATGGACCCTCCTGGATGTCTCATTTGTCTTCTTTCTCCTCAAAATGCTCAGACTTCAGCTCACTGCTGAAAAAAACAATAAAAAATCCTCGACTCTTCAACAACTGACTCTACATGTCACTGGCCTTGCTTTGTGTACGAATATTCTTCCTTGTAATTTATCCTGCTGATATGGTGTGTGTGTGTGTGTGTGTGTGTGTGCGTGTGTGTGTGTGTGCGTGTGCGTGTCTGCTCGTGATGGACTGCGTATCCTGTGCTGCTGTGCTCGTCTCCTGTTTGTTCTTCTGTCACTGTGTGTATGTTTAGATTGTGGCTTTGAGCTTATTCTTGTACAATATATATATACAATACAATACATAATACAACTTTGCAAATAAAACACAAATATATGTATACACCAAACAGTACATACAAAGTACACAAATACCAAAAATTAAGAGAGGAGTTGGAGGATGTTAAAATGAAGTGCATTATGAAGGATGGAAACAGGTGGTGGGTGAGGATGTCATAATCACAGTAACAATGAAATAAATTGTTGCCTTTTTAATAGATTTCTTGGTGTTTGAACCAGATGGGAACTGAATGAAAAAGAGATGGTTGAAATGTGACCAGACCACAAAACCACAAAGTAAATCTAAACACAAGGTCCACTGTAACCCCCCCAAATGGAAGCTTTTTAGTCTGATTCTGAATTGTGTCCTTTTGTTTTGACTGTTTTCCGGGGAACTGAACCATTGAATACATTATGTGAAATGTTACAAACTTTATGGTGCATAATCCAACATTTCCTGCTCTTCTTCTTCTTCTTCTTCTTAGCATTATTATTGTTTTGTTGTTGTTGTTACAGGGATGCAAAGTTATAGTGATTATTGTGTATAGATTAGTTACATAGATGGATAGATAGATGCTTTATGGGTGTTACTGTGATGATTAGAATATCCATCATTCTTTATTTAGCGTGTCCTCAGATATTCTTTGAATACAAGTGCTTGGGACACAAAATCAACCCCTCTGCATCCATTTTATCGGTCTGGAGGCAAAGAGGGCCAAACCAGAGTTAAAAGAGATCGTTTCAGTTATTTTCCCTTTTATACACTTTGTTTTCATTCGAGCGGACCAACAGCAACTCCCAGAAAGGACTCGGCAATGTTTGCTTGTTCTCTCTGTGTGAGCAACTCTCAGCGTCAGGGGTGGACGTGATATTTCAAACAGCACATCAGTGCGTTTATGTATTGGGTGCCCGGAAATTTTTCCAAATAAACACAGCTTGATTCAACCTGGGTGGGCAGACTTATCAAGCGACTAATTCTATAAACAGATGAGGGAATAAGCCGGCACCTCATTGGTTGTTGGGCAGAGGGGGGGAGGACATAAGGGAGTTTCAGCGCAATGAAATTTTAATTAATGTGGGTGGGCTGAGAACACCACCGACTGTTTATGATGGACAATTTATTTCCCAGTGCAAAGTCAACATAACATAGCAAACGTACAACAATTATTAACATTTTCTGGGGCCCTCATGAGGCTGGGGAGTCAGTCAGTGGAGGAGAGGAGCTCCGGGAGCAGGCTCAACTTTCCCCGGGACACACTTCGGCGTCATGACTCTCTACCACGGCCGCCTGTCATCGCTCGGAGTGCCGTCCTCGGCTCTGAGCCTCTCCGGTCCCCCGTTGATCTATTTGTACGGAGGGGACAGCGGAGGGGTTGTGCCGGCTGGCTTGAGTTTTGTGCCGGCCCGTCAGGAGCCCCCACAGAAGCCGCCCTACAGCTACATCGCGCTCATCGCAATGGCCATCAAGAGCGCACCGGAGCAGCGCGCAACGCTCAGCGGCATCTACCAGTTCATCATGGACCGGTTCCCCTTTTATCATGATAACAAGCAGGGCTGGCAGAACTCCATCCGCCACAACCTCTCCCTCAATGACTGCTTCATCAAGGTGCCCAGAGAAAAGGGACGGCCCGGCAAAGGCAGCTACTGGACGCTGGACACCAAGTGCCTGGATATGTTCGAGAACGGCAACTACCGCCGAAGGAAGAGGAAGGCGAGGAACCAGCAGGAGGCTGTGGACTCCAAAGCCACTGGACAAAAGCGATTCAAGGGTCCGGGATCATGCAAGGACCCTCGGTCCTCTCCGAAAAATCACACTGACTCGGGGATAGCAGTGGTGTCAGCAAGGCAGAATGAAAGGATGGAGACACAACCAGACGCAAAGGCAGTTCTTGTCGAGTGTAACCACACCGAGCAACCGCAAAATCCCTCCATACAGAGACTGAAGGTGTCCCAAAACCAGGACACGCTGTCGTCCAGCGAGACGAGGCGTGACGCGCCCGAGCCTGATCCATGTCCCGCTCCGAGACACGCTCCGCTGTGGATGGACGGCGTGCATCTCCTCGGCGCGTCCCTCCGCCGGGAGCAAGAAGAGAGAAGGTCAACATTCAGCGGAAGAGAGAGAGGTCCGCTCTGCGCAGTCAGCTGCGCAGGAAACACAAATCTGACTGCACTTGAGCAGGACAGACCCAAAGGAAATGTCCCGAGCAGGGACAAACTGAAAGGGTTTAGCATCGAGAGTATCTTGTCGAAAGGTGAAGACGAAATGCGCAGCAGCATCCTCGGATTGTCAGCCGAGTCCGGCGTAGAGCGCCAAAGTCCCGCTTTCAGTTCGTCTGTGGTCCTCGGGGCTCGGCCTCATCACTTGTACCAGATGGGCTTCCCCTTCTGCTCTTACATGTCACTCACCTACCCCGACAAAGTACTGCATTTTAAATGAGTACAATTCTGAATTTAAAACTCTCCTGAATTTTACGCACAGATTCGTAAAAGTGTAAAGTCTGTTATTAGCTTTGCATGATGTGTTACTATGAGACAGGTTAGTGTTCTGCTCTTTTCAGAATCTCTGCAATCTGCCACATATACAGTAATGTTCAGAGTATGACAAAGAGCACCAGGGAGGCCTTTAGATTCATTTTTACGCATGCGCAATTGTCAGGTTTGTGATTATTTTCCCAAACTGTTGCTCCTCAAACTTTTTTAGTGCTTTATACAACAAATGGTAAAAATATACAAGGATGTTGTGATTATGATGTGAGTATTTAGGGGAAGCTCATATGTAAAGTATTTCTCTCTTCATCCATGATATGAAAACCCTCAGAGAAAGTGTGTTTGAATAATTTAAAGTTGAATTTTGAATGTCATGGCTGGGCCTGTGCAGCCTACACAATAACGTGGAACTCTGGAGATGTGTATAATATGAGAAAAAATGTTTAGTACTCCAAAATGTAACCAAAGGCTATTTTGCATTCCACTCTGCTCTGAATTTCAGAATAAAATTTAGTTTGGTAACAAAATGCCAGCATGAAGAATTTAAAATTGTGAGCCAATATAGAAATACTGACATGTCACCCAAATGTACAGCTTTTTTAGTTCATTAACAAAAAAAGAAAAAAAAAAATCAAAAAACAAAAAACCCAAGAAAGGAGAAAAAAAAACAGTTAACCTATATCACTGCATTTTCTTTTCACTTCTGGGCCTCTTCAGGAGACTTAGACTGAAACAGGAAAATCATTCTTGTGCTGAGCTCATCACAAATTGCTATTATATTTTAAATCCACATACATTTTGTGGTTCCACACATGGGGGTCCTATGATAATAATGATATTGATAAAAGTGATATATTCATTCGCTCATTTTATGATAAGATAATTATGAGGTTGAGGTATTTCATGTTGGTGAACTAAACAAATACAATTAAACAAGTCACTTTGATACTAGAAATACTGACCCTGGATCATTTTGAGAGTAGCAGCATTCTTTGAAATAAGAAGACAAGTTGACAGAATGACTTCATGCTTAGGAGCAAACTTCTAAGTAACATCTTTAAGTAAATTTGTCAAAAAAAGAGAGTGGAATGAAGATCTACTTATTAGCTCTTCACGAGTGTCCAACCAAACCTCAAGGTCTCGCTCAGCATGTGAACTTTGCTCAGCTGCACTCTCCATCTGCACTTCTGTTTTTGTCAAACTTCTATTTCCGTGGTCGAGAATGAGCTTTGATGCTCAAAGTCAGTGAAGTATGAAGAAGCTGCAACATGGATCATCAAACACCCCAGACTAAAAACTTGATCACGTAACCTTAAATGATATGTGAATAACCATAAGACTCCATCAGTGTGGTTCTCTTTTTTCAGTCGTCATATCTAGTAAAATCTGATGGCACTGAGAGTCCTAAATGGGCCTTTCTGAGCTCCAATTTGCTGCAGAATGACACCTGCATGAAATCAAAGAGCTCTGCTGACAGCACCATTACAAACAGAGAGCAACCATGTCTAAATATAGGCCTATAGCTTAGACGCACGCTCGTCTGAGAAAGCCCGACTGTGTGAGGCCAGTGCTTTGCAAATGAGGAATGTTTGTTGAAATAAATAAACTTCCCCACATTTGAGGAGAGGAACTCACAATCACAAGCATTTCCTGTGTATAGGATTCTTTTGGTCAGACGTGTAAATAAAACATGATGAAAACCTCAGAAGGGAAAGAATGGAGGAGAGGATGAGGGAGGAGAGGAGAGGGAAGAAAAGAAGTGAGAATTATCGGCTTAATGTGCCACTTTTTCTCTGTGGGAGCTGGGTGCACTTCATGCTAACACATGGACCACTGCAGCTGGTTTCCACTGGCTCCTCATCCTCAACTAACCTCCAAGGCCTTCGAAAAGCTAAGCGAGTTAATAAATGACGGTCATCTGATGGTGTTTTAACAGTAAAAGATCCTCATGAGAAATCGTCTGAATCGACGGGAAATCCTCCCAGTTTTATTTGTTATCTGAGAAAACAAACTGTGCTGACGGCTTGTGGTCAACCGTCTTTAACATACATCAACCATTAGCACCAGAGTCAGCTCTCCAGCAGGGACAGGGATGTCCTTTTGGCAAGGCAGCAAATATCAAGAGACCCCCCCTTAAATTGATCCAAAAAATGACTATGCTTCAACAAGCAACCACACACCACTGTCCAAAATCATCACTGTTCATCAATCTTAATCATATCTAAACAAATTTCCATCATTATCAGTACCAGTTCTAGCGTTACAATGTAGGCTAACGCAACTCTGTATGTAGTTTGTCCAAGCGGTGTTGCCGTACCCTCAGCAGAAGCAGTTACATGACTCCTGTGAGCAGGAACAATCAGTGTCAAACTCTGTACTGTTTTTGTGTTACTTTCAAACGCATTAAAAAGTATAAGAGGACTGTTCCATTGGCTGTATTACTGTTGATCCAAAGTTATGAAAACGGTGGTTTTATGAATGGGAGACGAGAGAAGAGACGACTGCAGAGGAGACTACAGGACCAGAGGAGAGGAGGACAGAATACGACGAGGAGAGGAAATGAGTGCAGAGCAAACACCCCCCGCTGCCCACCCAAGTTTATTTGTAAATTAAAAAGAAAATTAAAAAACAATAATTTGCTAAACCTTGGCCACAATATCTACACTTTATATAACAACACATACATTTCTGTATATATAATTATGGTTGTGGTTGCACTAATCTCTGCCATTACATTCATGTTATAATCCTGCCACACTGAAAACTTCACGCTTTATGTGTGGTGTGAACACATGGGAATTATTATTCAACAGACCAGAGAGATTTGAATGTCTGACTTATTTTCTATACTCTCATGTTGTATATGACATTGTGGTAATGTGTTACTTAATAATGATATTAATATTATGTAAACCAAAATCCCACTGAGTTGTCATGATACATCATAGGATTAGGATTATTTGAAAATATCATATAGAAATACATGACTTTCTTTCTCATAAATGGCCTTGGCGTGTCATGACATCATCTGCCATCATGCTAAAGTGCTGGATTAGTCACGCAAATCTGAGGTGTTTCAAATTTAAACACAGTTTGGTGTTTACGCCTCCTGATCTCGCTGTGCTTTTGTTTCTAACATCGCTTCATCACAGTGGAGAAAAACTACATGAACCATCTCTAAAGCCACTAGTTGCACCTTTTATAAAGGGTGTCTTGTTTGAACGTGGTACTGATTTATTTATTTTTTGGTCACTTTATCTCAAAGGTCAAAAATGCACTGTCACATTTATGCTCCTTCCTCCCATCAGCCGTCTAGAGATCGCCGCTCAAACCGAGTTCTTCTTCTGTTGAATCAAAACAAAAACAGAAACAGAAAAGGCATCGCTTCCTGTTTGACAGAGGAAAAGACCCCCCAGACTGTTGTAGCAATCACTCATGGCGAGCAGCAAAATGTGTTTATATGAAAATACTGTGGATTACTGCAATCAAAATTTAGTTTTCAGATTGGCTGGGGAAGAAGTCCTCGGAAAAAAAACCAAAAAGAATGTCAATTATTGATTATCATTTTTATTGCAACATTTTTGTTAAGGTAGATATTCAGCTCACACACTGGCTGCAGACTCAGGCTGCGTTCAAACCGACAAGCAGCCACCTCTGGGGCTGAAAAATGAAACCGATGCAGAAGTGCCAAAATCTGCAGTTCCTCCAGTATCCACTAGAGTCTGGCTCCAGAAGACAGTCAGTCACCAGCGACATGATCACAGTGCCCAGCAGCAGAAACAAATCTGCCTACAAGCTGGTACAGAAAAGGTTTTGGTTGCTAAATATAAAATCCTTGTTCATGACATTTGTACAAGGGCTGAATCTTTATATAACTCATTAAAATTATATTAAGGCTTCACGTTATGCACACTTTAAAGGTGTGGCTACATTGAGTGACAGCACTCCACATGCTGTTTGCTAGGCTTCGTTTCTGCTAATTTGACTCACTGAAATGAACCTTTAAGCTGCGGTGCTGGAGAATTTTAATAATTTAGTTCCCTGTGCAATCAATTGTACTAACAGACTGGAGCAGAAGGACAAACGCTGGTATTTTGGACTAAAGAGCAACCCCAGTTGCTGCTCAGACAGCTGCTGCAAGCTGTCTGACCGGCACTGAGCTTCTAGAGAAATAAACACTTCAAATCAAGGAGAGCACAGAGGTTATTTTGTACACTTAAATTAAACGCTTGATTTATCTTCACTCTCGTTTATCAATCTGTGCAGCTGAATTTAGGGGAACTGTACTTGACTTCACAAATGTAAGAGAAGTGGTAATAAGAAGAGGTAATAAAAGGCAGTGTCAGATAACACAAAGAACAGGAAGCTTAGCTAGGTGACAGAGCTTCAGCTACACTTACGCTTCACCAGATTGCCTACTTTTTGGATTACCTGAGGATTACGACTGATGACACGGTGGCACAGATTGGCTACTCTACATTGCCCCTAGGTGTGAGTGTGTGCATGAATCGCTGTATGTCTTTGTGTGTGTCAGCCCTGCGGTTGACTGGCGACCAGTCCAGGGTGTGGATAAGAGGTATAGAAAATGGATGGATGGATGGATGCATTCCTTGATTCTGCTGTATTTACCATCTCCACCAGATGATCCTCAATAGATCACTCCGGGCCAGACTCTGATTTTGAAACCTATTTGGAAGAATTCTTGTATTCTAGCCTTTGTCTCCCTGTGCACAGATACACCTGTACCCGTACACTCGCTCAGCTCATGTTTTCTGCTGCTCTTCTGTTTGGAACGCTTCCCTGCCTGTTTTGATGGCTTTTTGTACTGTTTCCTGACCATGCACACTCACCTGCCATCCGAGCTTATTGGTCCTCTTGGTTTGGTTTTGTGTAATTTGGGAGACCTTTTTCAGTTCTTCAGTTAAGACTTTCTCTTCAACTTGCTGCTTTTGGGTTGCAGTTTTGGACCAGTGTAAACGATCAAGGCCAAAACAGGAGAATGCATCCAGTTTGGCAGCAAGTTTTATCAAAGATCGACCACTATGCATGATCTCTATCACAGCTAGCATGCTACCAGTGTTCCCTGTATGTCAAAAGCAGCCTCCCATTTATTTTAATGAGGGTAGCCTAACAGCGGCGTGGGGGTGCCAACATACACTCAAAGTACAAAACATAAAATGAACCAAAAAAGTTGGATGATACAATTTTGACTCCAGTCGTCAAAGTGCTGCAGCGGCCAATGAAACAAGAGAAAACCCTCATTAGGTTAGCGGTTGGTTAGCCTCAGAAGCCGCAGACTATCGGAGATGTCTGTTTATAGATATGTGTTTTAAGACAGCGTAAATGAGCTCCTGCAGTCTGTATGTGGGGCACTTCTGGGATTTGTTCAGAGCATTTGAGCTACCTTTAAATATCTTCTCCATGACTCATTTTTAGACAGAGCTGACAAGCTTCTATAGTAACAGAGAGAGAGAAATATAGCTGCAACTCTGGAAAGTGTCGCTCCCTTTCGTTTCATGTGCAATCAAGTCCCAGCTCAGTGCTAAATCACAGTTTAAAGCTCGCTGGTTCAAAAGGCCTCCTAATCCAAGTGTTTATTATATTTTTTCACTCTCTACATAAACTGGCTACACTTGTCCAAATACACACTCAGCACTGGGGGAAGGTGGGGCCATGATGAAGATTGATGGGCTTGGTTCAGGCCACATTAGCTGCTAATCAAGTTAGGTTTCCTGGCACAGAGCTCTATGCATCATTATGTGCCTCAAATGTCCTCCAGATCAGGACTGATGCTGTTTACGACCTGGACACAAACTCAGAGAGAGAGAGAGAGGGGACAGCACATGTGGATACACAGTACACCAACATGAGCACCTGTAAGATCTCATGAAATTCAACACAACACACCTGCAATGAATCTTGACTCTGCATTGCTGTGGCAGAGAAGTCCTGTGGTTTGTGCATGGGAGACATGAAGCTCCTGGAGGTGGAAAAGCACCTTCCAAACTTTTTTGCCTTTATCTCTAATTTGTCACCAATCTGTACATATAATTTATTCGCCTACATGAATTTCAGGAAGTCAGAGTTACTTTGGAGAAGGAATTAATGCAGATAAATTCTACCTTAGCGGAACTTATCACCTCAGCTTTTTTACTAAGTGAAGGAGCAATGAAAAAACAAGAGTATTATGCTGAACTAGTTGGCCTGTCTACAGAGGAATCAAAACACAACAGAATGAATAAACATGAAAACATGACTTATTCTTGAACAATGCCGAACCCAAAGAGCAAATTACACAGCTGAGATGAAAGAAACGTGACAAGATGACAAGACAAGACTCAAATGATTTGATAGAATCAAAGGAAACTGTATATGGAGGCTTTGCTTCCTTTAGTATTTTAGTCACTCACACACAGCTGCATATAAAAATAACTCACACTGAACACCTATGACTACAACATCTCTTCCTCTTCATTCTCCTCATTGTCCATCACTCAAGGCTGGACAAAGGAAGGGAGAGCACACATGAGCTGTGAGTAAAAATGCGTTTATTTTACGGGACCAAAAGAGAACTGAAAACAAACTAAACAGGACACCAGCCAAGGGGAGAGATTAAAACGGAATGCGTGCCAGCAGCTCATATAGTCACGCAGACACACAGGTGAGTTAAATCTCCTTGACGACCCATCTGTGTCCATCGGACTCCTGCAGGGAACGTCAACACAGCAACAACGTCACTGATTAAACGGACCACAAAGGGAGGAAACACATCTTAGTCACATACATACCACACGTTTTTGCTTTTTTTTTTTGCAGGTGAAATACTGAAATGAGACAATCCAAGAAATGAAAACTAGTCTTTAGTTGAAATGTTCACGATTCACTTTCATTAGGGGTCATAAGCTGACATCACTTGCTTTTAAAAGGTCACAAGCCAAACAGGTTGAGAGTCAGTGAGTTTTCTTACCTCTGAAACCTTTCTTACCGCTAACATAAAAGTGATACCTGTGTTTCATCAGGGTAAACAGCTCAGTGTCACAGCTGCGAATAAGGAACGTGCAGTTCATGTGTAAATATGTATCAAACTCCTCCATATCACACACAACGCCTCAAAACTGAGTGGTCTGCCCATTCAGAATGTGTGTGATCTCAGTCACAGAGCCCTAACACACAGCACCCACCATGGCCTGGGATCCCACTCACCCACTTAACCCACTTTTCTCCTCGTTCCCATCTGGCTGCAGAAATCAGCCTGTAACTTGGAACAGAGCACGTTTCATAAAAAGCTTCGTCCCTTCAGCCATTGAGGCCGAGTTATTAGTGTTGTTCTGTGTGAGGTGTTTCTGTCAGGTGTGCTGTTACTGCATGTGTGTATCCATGTACTGTATAGCATCTTATGATGCATTAAAGCCTAATGCCATTGTGTTCACTTTCATTGCATGTGTGACTATAAGCCCAAAGAGTTTTCATACGTTTACAGTCATCCAAAAATCAGCCCCAGTGCTCACAACAAGCACATACAGCCCTCTCTAGTTTTATCTTATGATTGATTTTTGGGATTTCCCACCCTAATGGCAAGTCAGCTGAGATCACAATTGAATTACAAAAAAATAAATGATCAAAATATTTAGATTAACAGTATGTTCAGCCTTCGTTATCATTCATACCAGCTGGTTAGCTTAATTGCACTCTGTAAACTGTGATTATTTTTCTCAACCTATTGGATACTCAACTCAAACATTGAGATTATATGATACACAAATACATCCTAGTAGTATAACGCGCAGAAACAAATATTTATTTTATGTTTAACTTTAGTGTGTTGCAGTCAAAGCAGCTTTCTCTAAAAACTCAAAACCTAAAGACAAAACATTTCCAACCCTGCAGATGATGGCGT